>NC_044552.1:127363063-127677479 GCF_007565055.1 Rhinopithecus roxellana
AAATCTGAAGTTTATTTGGATCAAAACTGACAAGCTTTGAAGAAAAGTTCGGAAGATTAGTGGTTTAATAAATTGAATGGGATAGAGGGCTGGTCTTTTCTGACAATGGGATAGATGACGTCAATTCAATTTAGATGGAATTTTACCTGAGTAGTCAATTAATAACAAAAATAACAGAAAGAATTAGCTTGAGTCAAATAAAAGAAAAACATAATTTTTAAGGTTTTGTTTGACCAAAAGTGTATTTACTTGTTGGTTTACTTAATGTTTTAATAAATTTTACTCTAAGATAGAGAATTACTATATCTCTGTCAAAGTAATATTGATATAATTACCTACAGTTTGGAGAAATATATCTCTTTTAAGTCATTTAAAACCCTAGTATCTACAGCCTCACTTATGTGCACAAAATAGTTAACTATGTTCCAAAAATATAATTTTACTGGTTTTAGCAGCCAATTTTAAAGACTTCATAAATTGATTTATGTATTAAGGCATTTCAGAATTTTATTTCAAAATGTAGTGACATTATTATAATGGGTCTCAACTATGTCTAACACAGCATTTTGTTCTCTCTTATAGAAATGGACAAGAAAAATATTCTTAGCGGGCCTCCTTGTGGAGCATTAAAGTCGTGGTCAAAAACTGAAACATGGGTATAATGCTTGAGAAGTTCTGCAGTACTTTGACCACAAAAGATGGGTTCTGTTGCCCACTTATAAAAGAAATGCATTGACTAATATCTCCCTATTTCTCCCAGCCTCTGCCCCCAACATAGAATCAACAGATTCTGTTTAAAATGTTCCTGATGAGAAATCTTGTCCTATCCATTTTTATCACCAGCCTATTTAATATGGTGTGGCCCCTGGGACGCCTAAACACTAGCAGACTCCATAACCACGCCTGGAAAGAAGTTAAACTCAATAGCTCATTCTACAGGTGTACTGGAAGGAAGTTAAATTCAACTAGTAACGCTATAGTGGATGCAAATTAATATTTAAAGATATTTTCTAAAACCCTTTTTATATAGCTTCTATTGGATCTCCTGTAATGTGATTCTTATTAGAACCAAATCAGGTATGCGTTTCGAGGATTCTTCTGTGAGTAAAACCCATATCACCTTCCTTATATGTTTATACTATTTGTTCAACCATTAGTCAATTATTTCATATAGTAAAATTTTAGAGGAATAACATGTTTTAGGAACATGGATAGCAAAAAACAAAACAAAAACCTTAAAACTGCTTTAACAATTATGCATGTAAGTTACTATTACTGTCTTGGGAAGAACTGTTGGTCAGTGGATCTTCTGTATTGCTATTAGCTTTTGGGATTTAGTATTGAAGGGAAAATGTAAGTTCCCTTAAAAAGGAAGGTCTTTTAAGAACAACTGAAAGGGAGGCTACAGATGGGTTGAATGGGTGTGGTGTGGGGGGGTGGGATAAAGAAATATAAGCCATCTGTAAATGTGGGTTACTTTCACTGAGGTTTTTATGGTCATATTTCCTATTGCCATGTAGAAGCAATGAATAAAGACACTAAAACACTAGACAAACAAGATTATATTTAGGTATCAAAAGTGCAAAATAGGCTAAGAGTAAAATGATCAAAAGTAATGCAAAAAGTCACTTTAAAAATTATTAAAGAAAAAAATCTGACAAGTATATAACACAATTGAAATACATGAAAATCCAGAACCAAATTTTAAAAATATTTTAAACACAACACAAAAGAAATATAAATATACATCATTTGCCAGAATAAAGCTTGAAGCAGAAAAAACTGATAAATATAAATATACCAAGATAAAATTATTAAAATCAGCAATCTAAAATCATTAAAAAGATTAAAAAATGAGCAAGATAAAGAGGTTAAGAAATCAATTAAAGTGAAGGTAAAAAAAAACCTATTAGATATAAAAATGAAGTAATTCATCAAAGCTTAAAGGTAAAGAATTTTTTTAATCTAAAACATGAAAACACTGAAACCCCAAAATAAAAAATAAGCAGCAGCTCAAACTCAGACCTGTGCAACCTCACATAGAGTTTCAGCAGAACCTGCTAAGAGAGGGGACTTCTGAGCCTATAGTATTGAGAAGATTTTCCAGGAAACCCCAGACAGAAGGAAACCTTTAGCCTTGTACCTTTCTGGTGCTCTGAGAATACACTGAATTCAAATCAAAGCTCCAAAAATTACTAACTAAGGAACCCTGGGAAACTTATTTGACCTCTCTGTACTATCTGTGTCTCAGGTGTAAAATGAGACAAGTATTAGTATATATGAATTTATACATGGGAAATTCTTAGATTAACATCCTCCATAAAATAAATGTGCAACAAATACTAGCCATCATTTGTTATTGTTATTATTATTGTTGTTGTTTTTATTATTATTTTTGTCTACTTAGTCCTGGACTAACCCTACATTAGCACTGAGACCCTCACCTATGCCTTCTGGTCCTCCAACTTCAGTAAGCTTGTGGTGTTTTGCTTCACATTCCTTCAGTCTTGTTCAGTCGCCTCTGCCTTCCCTAGCCATGGCCCCATGTGGTATGGCTGGTTCCCTCTCATGTTCCCCCCTTGCATTCCAGGCTGAGCCAGCTCAGTCATTTCACAGTTAGGAGTGGGCTTAAGCCAATGTTACCTACTGAACCTTGAGAATAAAAAGGCTGGAAATGCTATCATATTGTAGAGGTTAAAGAGAGTGTTGCCATAAAAATCTAATTTGAGCATTTTCATAACCATGTAAACTGGCTGGGGCACATATTAGGTAGTTTACTCTTCTTTCTGAACCCTATTGTTAATCCTTGCAGAGCTATCTGAAAGCCAAATCCAGGTAATTCCCCAAAAGTCAGTGTGCAGTGTCTTTGTACCTTCTTCCACAGCCCTGGGCTTCTTTACCCAGCTTGACAGAAGCTTACCCTTCTGTTCCATTTCAGTGGCTCCTGTTCCACAACACTGAGACAACCAGGTCTCTTAAATATTGGTGTTTTCTCCTCAGGATTCCATTCTCATTCAGTTTCTCTGGCTATCTTTCTTTTTCAACAATACTGCATTAATTTTATAAGGATTTGTGGATGCTTTCTGGGCATTATATATATATGTACGTATTTTGGAGGAGTAAGGGAGTCTATTAACTGATCAGCAGAGAAAAAGGAGGAATATAATCCTCTTAATTTTATCTTTATTTTATTACAATGATATATTTTTAAAATATAACAATAAATTACCTTAAATAGATAATGTATTTTATGTGTGTGTCATTCCAAAATATTTCAGCTGCTCTGTGTCTTCCAACCAGAGTTGAAACATTTCATTTTTTATAGGACTCCATATAAACCTCATTGTAAGGAGGTATTTTAATATTGTTGCTCCAGGTACTGACTGGCCCCACATTGGTTTAAAAAGAATTATTTTTAGAGAAAGGAAGCCTGAAACCCCAAATAATTATTTACCTAAATTTCTATTCAAAACCAATACAAATTAGCGATACTCCACTGTTTCTCCCTAAAGGAACAATTGCAAGGGTAATTGAGAAAGGCTAGGTCTTCATTTCCATTCCCTCATTTCCATACAAACTCACATGTGAAATCATGTTATAACCTTAACAATGTTATATCAAAGGAGAATTTCTGAAACATTTTTTAATACAGTCTTGGGTTTGTGTCTTCCTTCTCCTGTATTTGCAATTCTAAGGATCACCATAATGTCAGATGATGAAAAGAGGAAGAAAAATATTCTGTCTGTATATATAAAATTCTGTCACATAGGAAATCAAAATAATATCAAAGCTCTACATACAGTTTACAAAAAAAAAAAAGTGTCTTCAAGATTTAATGATTGTTTCTCCAGGGATTTTTATACAAGCCTGCCATGTTTCAAAGCAGAATCAAAGTGAATCTAAGTTCCATTGAGCTGCAGTCCAGGAGAAGGAGAAGGTGGTGGTAAGAAGGAAAAAAAAAATCATATGTAAATAACTTAAAGTTCTCTGTATGAGGAAATAGAAGTAAAATCACTATGGCAACCATGAATATTTAGTTAGCAGTCTAGTGACAATCCAAATAAATTAAAAGCAATAATCTGAGTCATAGAAAGGGAAAAGTCTCATACAACAGAAAAATATTATAATTTTAATTCTAGGATCTCTAAAGCAATGCCATCTAGACAGTTCGTCCTCCTCAACATTATTACTGTGATTCTTCTCTCAGCTACCCCTTTGACCATCAATAACTTAATTTTAGTTAGAAGTTTATTTGCTCGACTCAAACCTGTCAAGAGATTCAGTCCACCAAAACCTATCACGTTTCTTGACAGAAAAATTAGTCTCTTTCTTCAGTTGGAAGTAGCTGGAATGACCACTATTCTTTCCCTAAATAACTGGTGCCCTTTTTTCCTACAGGGTTTAAAAGGCTGAAGCCCTGAGCTTCTGACAAATCTAATGAATTAAAAGTTCTGGTTTCAGGAGTGGCTATTTTTCAAATGCTTCTAGGTGATTTCCAGTAAAGCCAAATTCTCGAGGTGCTTCCAAGTGGCAGTTCTTGTTAGCAGTTCTCAATAGCATCTGGGCTACTGCTTTCAGCAGAGGCAGCACTTGGGCTATGATAGCAGCTCTTGATGGCTTGGTTCCCTGCGGCACTGCTGGACATGCATGTTATGTAGCTGTTCCCACAAGAACTCTACCCTATGGTTGACCTCAAAGTAATGGAGGCTTCTGCGGTCTGTTGCTTCATACCCTGCAAATTCTCTTAGGGAGCTCAGTATCATTTGCTCAAAGCAGGACAAAGTAGGGTCCCTGCTGAGCCTTCTCTTGGCATTGATGACAGAAAATTGCTCTTCTAAAATAAAACTCTTTTAAGGCTTTTGCTCAAAGCCTCCTTCTATTTGCAGCCTGGATAGAGACACACCCGGTCATATTATTGTCCCGCCTATGTCCTCCATTATCCATCCTTTGCCAGGCCTTGAGACTTGATACCTTATGATTATCTCATAGCTCAGAATGAGCTTCTCTTCTCCCTTTAGGTGCAGGCCTAGGATGCTAAGCTTCAGGGTTAAGCTCTTTCTTGGTAGTAGTTGAACCTAGTTATCTAGGGGACTGGCAAATCCACATGATTAACATTTGTTGATCTCTTGAAATCATTGTGGGGTGGAGGGCAGAGAAGGGGCCAAATTAAACCATGAAGGGAAACAGGTGGGAATAGCTGGAGTAACAAAGCCAAATAAAACATCAGAGATGATGCAATTAAGATTAAAGAGGCCATAAGGAAAGACTAGACCTCTCCAGTGATGATATGGACATGGGACAGTATTGAAGTTTGGATACAGAGGCTGAAATTGAGGGTTTGAATATCCTTTAATAGATCGATGAGAAATTTACCTAAGGTATCTTTCAGCTCTAATGTTCTAAAGATTTTGGCACATGTCTCAAAAATTAAATTCTCTAGACGAGTGGCAATGTAATAAACCTTAGACTCAGTAGATTTGGCGTTAGTCATAAGAAGACTATTTCCTATTAATATTCTAAGCCTAAAACATGAACATTGTTGTCTGACTAGTGTGTAATAATTCAGACATATTTATTTCATAATGCCTTGTTACATGGATGGGCCTTAAAAATTCCTCTGGGCCAGGCATGGCGGCTCGTGCCTGTAATCTCAGAAGACTGTAACTTTAGAAGGCTAAGGTGGAAGGATCACTTGAGGCCAGGAGTTTGAGAACAGCCTGGGCAACATAGCAAGACCCTGTCTCTAAAAAACATTTTTAAAATTAGCTGGAGGTTGATTTTTTAGGTAGGAAGATTTCTTAAGACTAGGAGTTTGAGGCTGCAGTGAGCTATAATCATGCCACTGGACTCTAGTCTGAGCAACACAATGAGAACCTGTTTTTAAAGAAGAAAGAAAAAAACGGAAGGAAGGAAGGAAGGAAGGAAGGAAGGAAGGAAGGAAGGAAGGAAGGAAGGAAGGAAGGAAGGAAGGAAGGAAAGAAGGCAGGCAGACAGGCAGGCAGAAGGGAGGGAGGGACTTGTTTTTCTTATTTTGACATATTTAAGGAATATTTTGATGGTCTGGAAGAAAATGACCATTCAATGCTTAGTCAAAAATATACATTACAAATCACAGTAAATATTTAGATACTGTTGTCCACATTAAAAATCTGTCTAAAATATATATACCTATTATGTAACCATAAAAATTAAAAATAAATCATTTTTAAAATCTACCTATTAATAGAAGCATAAGCCCCATAAACCAATAAAAAAGAAACAAAAAATATTTGCATATATTAATAAACAATGATTGATGCAATGAGAAAACTGTTTCCTCTGTGGTATTGGTTCCAAAAATCCAGAAGCCCAGTTTTACCATGAGAAAACATCAGGCAAACCCAAACTGAATAATAGTCTATAAAATATCTCTAAATATCTCTTAAAATATCTCTTAAAACTGTCACAGATCAGTCACTAAATGCAACATAGTACCTGAATTGGAACCCAGAAGAGAAAAAATGAAATTGGTGAAGTGAATGAAACCTGAATAAGGTCTGCGGTTTAGTTAACAACAATGTATCAATGCTAACTTCTTAGTTTTGACATGTGTATTGTCATTATTTAAGATATTATTCCTAGGAACATCTGAATGAGGGAATGTGAGGATTCTCTGTAATCTTCATATATGTGTGTAAATTTAACAGAATTCCAAAATAAAAAAAAAATTAAATGCATGTGCAACTTCGCTTCTATTTATGGTAGATTATACAGTAAGAGTCAACACTGTCAATGATAACAACTAGAGAAACTGGATAAATATACAAAAACATATGTTTAAAGCCATGTGAGGGCTATCAGGAGAGTGAAGAATAACCTTTTCAACATCAAGGACAAAAGAGATGTCTAGACAGGTGATTGGTATGTTGTGACAGTTTTTGTCCTGTGAGCATTTTCCTGTCCAGAGACATGGCTGAGAGACTGAGCAGCACTTTGACAGCCCTGTTGTATTAGGAGGACAAAAGTTGGATTCCAGGACTGCATGGGTGGGACTTTGGTAATTCCCACACACGCTGCCTTGGACTCCAAAGACAGGCAGCATGAGAATGAGCATATACTGGAATTAAAGCAGCTGTCACTGGGTTGTAGTACCACTTTGAATCATCTGAATGTCCCAGAAATTTGAATCCCTAAAATTGAATTAAGTTGATTCAGATTTCCATTGCCTGGCAGTAGCATCAGAAAATCCACACAGGATGAAAACAATATACTAGCTCTCAAATTATTTCTACACGTTCTCTTTCAAATACAACTTCTGTTATACAAAGATAATCAGGCACATAAGAACGTAAGACAGCATAAAAAGAATCAGCAGATGAAACAGAAAATAAAATATATCCAAAAAGGT
The DNA here is from genome assembly GCF_007565055.1 of Rhinopithecus roxellana. Lineage (NCBI taxonomy): Eukaryota > Metazoa > Chordata > Mammalia > Primates > Cercopithecidae > Rhinopithecus > Rhinopithecus roxellana. The sequence goes on from NC_044552.1 coordinate 127,370,451, forward strand.
CATATATTAGAATTATCAGACAAAAACTTTTAAAAATAATTTTTACTTTATGTTCGAGGAGATCAAAAATAGAATATTGAAACTTTTAGAATAAATCATATAATTAAATTAAAATTTTACTATAAATATAAAATTTCAATGTAAAATGAGAAACAACTTCTATTTGAAAATGAACCAGGCTGGGCACGGTGGCTTATGCCTGTAATCCCAGCACTTTGGGAGGCCAAGGTAGGTGGATTGCAGGGTTAAGAGATCAAGACCATCCTGGCCAACATGGTGAAACTCTGTCTACTAAAAATACAAAAAACAGCTGGACATGGTGGCACATGCCTGTAATCCCAGCTACTCAGGAGACTGAGCAGGAGAATCGCTTGAACCTGGGAGGTGGAGGTTGCAGTGAGCCGAGATTGCGCCATCGCATTCCAGCCTGGGTGACAGAGTGAGACTCTGTCTCAAAAAAAATAAGAAAGAAAAACGAAAATGAACCAGAGAAATTTAGAAACTGAAAACTACAATATGATTAAGAATCCTATGAATAATTTTAATAGCAATGTTTACATAGCTGAGAAGAGAATTAATGAACTAGAAATAATCCAGAAGAAAATATCCAGAATGAAGCTACAGAAAGACAAAAGGATGAAAACTAAGGAAGAGAGTTTAAGATACATAGTGTATACAGTAAAAAGTTTCAAGTCATTTTTAATTAGAATCATAGAGCAGAGGGAATGGGGAAGAGGCAATATTTAGAGAGGTAATGACTGAACAGTTCTCTGAACTGATGAAAGACATCAGTCTGTAGATATGTAGAAAATAAAAAGGTACAATCTACAGTAGCATTGCCCAACAGAACTTTGTGCAATAATGGCAATGTTCCTTTCTGCCCAATCCAGTGTGATGGCTGCTAGTCCCATGTGGCTATTGAGCACTTGAAATGTGGCTAGTGCAATGGAGAAACTGAATTTTAATTTAATTTGGATTAACTGAAATTTAGATTTTAATTACCACATATGGCTAGTAGCTATTGCAGTGGGCAGTGAAGATCTGGAGCATCACAGTAAAACTACTGAAGAACAAAGATAAAGAAAAAATATTTAAAGAAATCAGAGAAAAGTCATTCCAAAAGATAGTAATTAGATAGCTGCATTCTCTGCATAAGCAATGGAAACCAGAAAACAATAAAATGTCCCAAAACAAAATAACTGCAAACCTAGAATCCTATATCTAATAACAATATCCATCAACAAAGGAGGTAAATTCTGTATGTACCGAGTTTAACACATAGGCATTATTAGAGATGAATTTGCATATTGGCTTTGAGACTTTTGAGATAAGAGTTGTTGCTGTCCTGTATTCTGAGAAGTTATCTTCTCAATGTGCCTCCTTCCACTCAAGCAGGGGGAGATTTATCGCTCTCTGTACACACTACTGTTATAGTACTTATACAATCATGTTTTATGTACTGGTTTAAATATTTGCTTCTCTTATTTGACTGTCACTTCTCTGTAAAGTTTTGAACATAAACAACTAATAATTGTATTCCAGGTGTTAAGGGTTATATGAAAGTACATAATTTTGAAACTGAAGCTGATGAGTGAGATTTATTCCACAGCTTTGTCTGGATAATGTTAGAGAAAAGCATCCAAAACTTTCAGAATATCCTGAAATGTTGTATGATAGCCAAAACTATATTATTTTAGAAATTACCATGCTGCCTTAGAACAATTTTGGCATTGAACTAATTCATCTATTAAAGAATTTTTTTTTTTTTTTTTTTTTTTTTTTTGAGACGGAGTCTCGCTCTGTCGCCCAGGCTGGAGTGCAGTGGCCGGATCTCAGCTCACTATAAGCTCCGCCTCCCAGGTTTACGCCATTCTCCTGCCTCAGCCTCCCGAGTAGCTGGGACTACAGGCGCCTGCCACCTCGCCCAGCTAGTTTTTTCTTTTTGTATTTTTTAGTAGAGACGGGGTTTCACCGCGTTAGCCAGGATGGTCTCGATCTCCTGACCTCGTGATCCGCCCCTCTCGGCCTCCCAAAGTGCTGGGATTACAGGCTTGAGCCACCGCGCCTGGCCTAAAGAAATTTAATCCCAGAGAGATTAAATCATTTGACCAAGGTCCCACAAATAACTGGAACCAGTACCAGAATCCAGGTCTTCTAATTCCATGTGTCTTTCTACTTACATTAGATCCAGCAATACTATATCTCCTCTGAACTACTTTTAAGTTTAGCGATTGTCAACTTTAAAAGACAACTTCTAGTCTTTACGAGATTATGGATGAAATATTTACCTGAGAATCAGAGACCTCAATTATTATTTCAGTTCTATTACCATTGAGCTGAGAGTCTTGGAGAATATCACCTGTCTATTCAAAAAAGTAACATATTCCACAAAGTAAGCTATATAAAATGAACAGATAGCCTAGGAGAGGTCTGAATTTAATTCTTATTCTTCAATCCTATCATTCTATAACAAATATTTTGAATTATTTTCTGTTCCTTATTTCATTCACTTCCCTATGAGCAACAAATGGATGTAAGGAAACATGTCATAGAGATAGTTCAGTCAGTTGCTCCTAATAGTAACCATCAATAAATAGTTTTTAGTTAAGTGTTGTCTAGGAGTGAAAACAATATAGCCAACTAAAGAAACTAAGTAATTAACTAACAAACATATCTTTTGTTTCATATTGGCAGGCTGACTTGGTTTAAGACATGGAGAACCATTTTTTTTTTTTTTTTTTGAGACGGAGTCTCGCTCTGTCCCCTTGGCTGGAGTGCAGTGGCGTGATCTCGGCTCACTGCCAGCTCCGCCTCCCAGGATCATGCCATTCTCCTGCCTCAGCCTCCTGAGTAGCTGGGACTACAAGCACCCGCCACCGCGCCCGGCTAATTTTTTTTTGTATTTTTAGTAGAGGCGGGGTTTCACTGTGTTAGCCGGGATGGTCTCGATCTCCTGACCTTGTGATCCGCTCGCCTCGGCCTCCCAAAGTGCTGGGATTACAGAAGGGAGAGAATGGGTAGGGTATATGCTTGTGACATGCATTTTACATATCTGCCTAAGTGTATTTTGCATTGCTTAATAAATTTCTGAATTGAATCATTTTTAAAGGTATAGAATAGTCTTAAAATATTAGACAATTATTAGTTTTATGTAAACTGAATCTAGGATAAAAATTAATAAAAATTCAACTCAAAATTCTTTCTGCAGTCCCTACTCTCCCATCCTCAGGCCAAACTGGCCAGGAATTGGATGCCTCTAGGCACAAAGCAGGTTGAACAGCTGTTTGACTCACTGCATTTGAGTCCTTGTCATTTGGCAGATTGAGATCTCTGCTGAGAGTACTATTTGGAATGTTTTTCCCCAAAACTGGTATTTTTGACCATGGAATTTGAAATAGAGTGAAGCACTGGTATATATTAATACACAAATAGTGCCTAATGAGGGTCTGACAGATTGATGCCAAAAACCTAATTTTCCCTAGAAGTGTTTAGAGATAACCCTAGATCAGCTGGGGTGGGCATGATAGAATGTATGGGTTTTCTGAAAATGTAAATATAAAAGATGATACTAGCTTCAGATGTGTGAGTATCAATGGAGATGTACATAATTAGGTAGGATGAAAGGAGATGGGTCACATATACTAAAGGGAGACAAGTTAGGGAAATATACTAAAGAGGTATTGGATAATCCAAGAGAGTCACTCAGTCAAAGCTTGGGTATTTGAGAGAAAACTAAGGATAATAATAAAAATAATAGTAGTAACGGTTTTTATTTCCTTAATGACAACAAAACAATAAAAATAGCACTTACAGAGTACTTAGTGTGCATTTCAGCATTGTTCTAATGCTTTAAATAAAATAATGCATTTATTCTTCTTGACAATTATATGAGGTAAGAACTATTATTATTCCTGATTTATGGGCGATGAAACTGAGGTACAGAGAATGTAAGTAACTGGATCAAGAACACACAACGAAGCCAGAAAATAGAAAAAAAAAAAAAAAAAACCACCAACCCCCTCACCCTCACACACAACTAATAAACTAATAACAACTGAAGCCATGGTTAGAATATGTGGCTTAAAATAAATGAATGAATCTCAACCACGGGATGAAAGACACTGGAGAAGTAGAACATATTTGAACTAAGCATATAACCTAACTTGCACATCACAGAGAACCTAAGACTTCCTGCACATTACTATTCCACAAAGCCTGACCCAGGGAAGAAACCCCACTGTAGGCCTATGGGGTGACAGCAGGAAAACATCAAAAGATTGAAAGAATTACTTTTCATTTGGGTCTTTCCTGTGGATTACATTTCTTCACAAATTCATGTCTTTTGTCTCTATCTCAGACCAAAGTACACACAAATGTAAGGCCACCTGTAAGGTCTCCAATCCTTCTCTAGTCATTAGCAATCCTCATTGTTGAGAAAGTCTCTTTATATGTAAAATTAATCATTGACTTTCCAGATTAAACCTATTTCCTCTTCTCTGATCTTTACTGGAGATGGGAGACACATGAAGGTAGTTAAAATTCTAATCACCTCAGGTTTTTCTTTTTTATTTAATAACTCATTTAAATGTACTTTTGCTAAATCCTATTTTAAAATCTCCCTCACATTAATTACTGATATATTCAGGTTTTTCTGACAGGCCTATTTCACCATTTTAAATGTGCTTAAATGGTGAGTTTTCTCATCTTACCTCTCCATTTTCTAAGGGGTGTATCTTGGAGTAAAATGAAGTGCAGATGACCTCATCGTCTTTGGCATATGACGGTGGCCCAGTGCGGGGATAAATATTGTAAAGGGTTAGGCACTCCGTATCTGTCACAGCATGATACTGCCAGGGCTTGTATTCAACATCATCAAGAGAGCGTTCCAAAATCCAGTTTCCAGGCCGAGGGGAGTTAGCTGCCTTCACAATCACATATGCAATCTGGAACACCTAGGGAAGAACAACAACAACAATAACATTGAATTCCCAAATATTGTCATCATTTTATGTCAAATATAAGTCTAAATGCTACAGTAGATTTTATTTCAGATTTTATTCTATAATCTTATAATGTTGTCTAAAATGATTTTGCCATTACAGGTTCATATTTAATAACCTTTTTTGCTAAAAAGTGATGTTTTGTTTTGGCTTTAAAAGAAGTGGATTAAGACTGGATTTTAGTTTTGTTAACAATTCACTGGCAACATTTCACCTGACACTTAAAGTTCCATTATAGTTATTACCACCCAAAGCATTTATTAATAGTACATACCAATTTACTCACCTTACTATGTTAAAGACTGTAAAATATAAACTAGAAATTCCCAGTGTGAATAGTGCTTAATAGTTTAGAAAACATGTTTACTTATATCAGATAATCCTCAAAAAAGTGCCATTTAGAGGGAGTTAGTATGGTATAGCATAAACAACATAAACACATTCCTATGTTCAGATTGTGGTTCTAGCATTGTGGCAGTAAACCCTCAATACATGTCCATTCATTTACAGTCCCAAATAGAAAATAATGGATGAGAAATTCCAGTGTTATGAAGACAACTGATTGAACCTGACATTAACTGAAGGGTTTCTGTACCTACTCTTTACAAAAGGTAAACATGCAAGAAAAGAGGCGAAATAAAGAGGTATTGTTACTGTCGACAGAGTGACAATGGAGAGGAATGTGGCAATGCTCTATTTACAAATTTGTATAGAATTTCAAGATATAAAAAAAGAAATATTCTAAATGTTTTGTGGTAGTACATATCTGTGTCTTTACCAATGTAGTCCAAAAGAATAGTGCAGAAACATTATAGAATGACATTTATATACAATGTTCTAGGTAGAAAGACAGATACAAATTAGTTTAAATTACTATTCCACCATCAATGTGTTGTTAATACAGTGTAATAATGAGACAAATGGAAAGTGCTATAATAATAAAACAGTATGATATGTTCTTGACTAGTAAATGCTATGAGGTATGAGAACTTGGCAGCTCTAAGCTCTAAGTGGATGAGATCACTGGTGGGGCACAATTGGGAGGACAGGCTCACTACAATGTGATTAACAGGCCTGCTGAGCTAGAGGGAATCCTGAAAGGGTTGCTCTAGAAATAAATTTTATCTGCTTCGTAGTTTTGACATGGTAGCTCATGCATACATGTATAGGATCTATGGTATACCATAAGGGACTAGATTTAAAAATATAAAAAGTTGGTATGGAATAGGGTAATACAGGTGGCTCTGATGCTAGTCCTTCGAGATCTTTACTTGAATGCAGGCTTGCTTGAGAGCCATGGAGGGGAAATCACCCATTGAATGAGTCAAAGTAGGGTTAGTATTAGCCTTTTAGGCACAGTTGTGGAACAACTAGTTGATAAAATACTGATATGCTTCTGTACTTGTTGACAAATCACTGCTGCCCAACCTCCCAAATGCCTCTTCTCCCCTGAGACCAGCTGATTGGCTCCAGCATAGGAAGGACAGCCAAGATATTTGTCCTGAGGCGTCTGGGCTTTGAGAATTCTGTTTTATTGAGTATCACTGCAGGTGAGAAATAGTGATGAATTTATATTTACAAAGGCACATAGATAAGTATAAATGCAGATAGACACACTTATCTATGTATGTGCCTATAACTGCTTGAATATGCCAAGACATTTGGGGAGAGGAAATATGTGAACTTTAGGAGTCAAGGAAAAAGGAGAAGGACTTTTATTTTCCAACCCGTATTCTGCTATATTTTTTGTATGAACATAAATGTTTTACTTTTAAATAAAATTATCTTTAAAACAAAGACAAAGTAAAATAAGTAACAGAGAAAGGGCAAAAGTAGGAACAACATAGAACATGTTACACCAACCATTATAAAAGATACTTGCTACTTATGCATTTTTAGGTATTATTTGTAAGGAATTGCTTTTTAGGCAGTTCATATTGAACAACTCATTACATAGAATTTCTTTATATAGAAATTCACCAAGAAACATACCAATTGATTAATCTTATAAAATGCACAGATAGAGTTGTCTCTACTATAAAATATGAAATATCCTGGTCCTAACTATTGGTAATCCCAAAGTATTCCTGACAAGGTCTTAAAATGATAAAGAAGACAAGGAAGATGAATAACTAAATTGCTGGCTTGTAGAGGCCAGGGCCTCTAGCTTTTATACCTTTTTTTTTTTTTTTTCCCCAGATTGAGTCGTGCTCTGTTGTCCAGGCTGGAGTACAATGACACAACCTTGGCTCACTGCAACCTCTGCCTCCCAGGTTCAAGCAATTCTCCTGCCTCAGCCTCCCTAGTAGCTGGGATTACAGGCAGGTGCCATCACACTGGGCTAATTTTTATTTTATCCTTTTTTTTTTTTTTTTTGTATTTAGTAGTGATGGAGTTTCACCATATTGGTAAGGCTGGTCTCGAACTCCTAACCTCAGGTGATCCACCTGCCTCAGCCTCCCAAAGTGTTGAGATTACAGGCATAAGCCATCGTGCCCAGCCAGCTTGTACATCTTTAACCCATAACCCATTTCCCATTAGGAAAAAAAATACACAGCTCACTGCCAGCTCTCATTTAATTTTACATAAACATGTTTTTTGAGGCTGAAGCAAATTTTACTTAATTTCAAAGTGAAAATAAAATATAAAAACTGTTCTTAGAGTTATTTCTAAATAAAACTTATTTCTAATCCTAATGTAACAGAAATGTATCTGATGATCAGAATTTAATAATTTTGTATGTAGGAATGCTGTATTTTCTAGGATTTGACATTTCTGCAATCAATAAGTACTATATTTTGTATATGGAAATACTACTATCAAACCCAGAATGCTATAAATAGAATAATGTCTTTTGTTTCCAAAGTCAATGTGAGAGAGCATTGCAAAAATAATAATAAAAGTGAAATATTTCGTGGCAAACTTTGGGGATAATATTAGGACGGTAACCCACAAGTTATCTCGGGGTAAACACTACAGCCACAAGTGCTGCTGGCGAGTATTCTTCGGGCAAATGAGAAATGCGTTACAGATGCTATATTTCTTATTGTAATTCTTCTGAAAAGGTGGACATTTGATATTTATTACGTTTAATTGGATAGCCAAAATCATGTAATGTGCTTCTATGTTATGGTTATTAGTTTTACACTGGTCTTTTCTGTTTGTTAAAGCTTGAATCCCAGTTAATATATATTGTCACCTGCAGGAACTAAGGCATACATTCCTGGAGTGTTTGTCCCATTAGGTATCTGTGAGTTGAGACAATTACTTAAACTCTTTTACCCTCTGCGGTCCATTGTTACTTTTCTAAAGACACAAGGAGGGAAGAGATAATGAGATAATGAATACAAAATACTGCGTGTTCTTGTGAAAGAGAGAACCTATGTAAATATTTCAAGTGAGCCCGTTTCCTTCCAGAAAGAATAAAAACATAGAGATATTTTTTAAAGATATAAAACAAAAAGATAACAAAGCATATTAGAGATCACAGGTACTCACTAAGAAAAATAAGACTACACTAAGGTTATGGATAAAGAACTTTGCTTAGAAAGCACTCAGCATGCAAATATGGGACAGGGCCAAGTTCTCATGCAGCTACAATGTGGATTTATGACTTCATAGCTCCTGTGTTGGCTCTGGAATAATAGATAAAAATAATCCATGAAGAGAAGTTCTTCTAGAGACGCCACAGACTCTCTCTATAATTCAACATAACTGCCAGTAGTAAGTGACATGGAAAAGCAGTCACCGCCTTAGAGAACACTGAATGAGTCCCATTTCAAAACAATATCCCTCTTTCATTTATTTTCTACGAGTTCTTTCACATTCCATGCAAAATTAATTAAATTTGTTGGCATGGAATTTCTTTTGGACTTCTTAAATGACTTGAAAGTCATGTAGTTTTTGAGTAAACTTTTAAAATGTAGTAAATAGCATTATTAAAAATGTAACAAATAGCAGTATTCTTAGCAGGCTTCAGAGTAACTGTAAAAATTTTAATAGTGATTTTCTAAGTACTGTACTCCAAATATTTAATGGCCCTAATAAAATAACTCTCTAATGTTATCTATGCTACTTTTATTAACTGTGTCTTGTTTTCATTATAAAGACTCTTCAAAATCAGTAGTTATAATACCTCATTTCCAGATGATTAACCCCCACCCCAATCTGTTCTCATGTGCAGCAAGGAAGGCAAACACTCCATTAATAAATATTAAAATGCTATGACTGCTAGGCTTTGAGGAACCCAAGATAACATCGCATGATACCCCAGTATCTTTTCTGTTGAAGGGCACTCGTTACAAACTTGGTGTCTTAAAAAAAAATCCCAAATAACCTTAAAAACAATACCAAGTGTTTGACAATTTACGTAACAAAGGAAGCTTTCTATTTCATAGTCCATTTGTTACTCATTTGCATATCATCTAACAAAATATCATTTAATTACTGATGCAGCATTGAATTAGGTGTTCCTCCTACAATAAGAAGAGTATTAAGAACTTGATCTCATTTAGTGTGGAAATGGAGAATAGGGTCTTTCTAAAGCATCCTTTAGTCTCAAAATAATAAGCAATGGACAATGATCATCACATACAGTTATGTTTTCCGATCTTTTGAACATCATGCCTAAGATAAAATGATATTTGTACAGTACTGGGGTTTTTACCGGTGTTCAGGAGCCCTCATAGCCTGAAGTGAGCAGCCCAGGACCTCTGGCTACTCTAGACCCTGCCCTGCAGTTGAATATCTTAGCTCACCTATACCCATGTCAGTAAGTCTGAAAACCAGAACCAGTTTCTAGCACATGCACGGCTAAGTCTTGATTTAAAAAAAAAAACCTCAGCTGGGCACAGTGGCTCACGCCTGTAATCCCAGCACTTTGGGAGGCTGAGGCAGGTGGATCATGAGGTCAAGATTTCAAGACCAGCCTGGCTAACATGGTGAAACTCTGTCTCTACGAAAAAGTACAAAAAAAAAAAAAAAAAAATTAGCCGGGGGTGGTGGCAGGCTACTCCGGAGGCTGAGGCAGGAGAATTGCTTGAAAAGCGGAAGACGGACGTTGCAGTGAGCTGAGATCACGCCACTGCACTCCAGCCTGGGCAACAAGAGCAAAACTGTCAAAAAAAAAAAAAAAGAAAGAAAAAAATCCTCTACTATGATACTCATGAACCCATTGTATTCCAGATCCTTTGTCCCCAGAAGAATCACAAATCTAAGAAATGCTACTAAAGAGTATTGCGTTTTGGAGATTTACAGAGACTTTTGAGCATCACTGTCACACATGTTAAGAGACACAGCCAAAGTGTGATTCTGTAATAATGTAATAAGGCCACAGGACTTCTGTTTCCTTAGGATGATCTCCGCGAAAGCCATAAAAATATTAATGAAGGTCACTCTCTATGGAAGACAATGCTTTATCCTTTTCATAGGACCTGAATTACCCTCTTCTATTTATTCTTTCTTAATCTCTCAAGAGAAGAGTGTGTGTCTAATTTCTGCCCAATGTTGAGCTCTGCCTCTTTCCCACATTGCTATCTGTCCCTGAACTCCTACAGCAAATGGATGTACATGGAACAAAAATGTTTCACTTCTAAGGAGGCTCTGCACTTTTCTAGTATGTGCTCTTGCCCATGTTACGGATTTTAACATTTCCATGTACTGTGATGCCATCTCTAATATATTTGGAAAGGTCGTTTGTACTCTTAGTTCTAGTAGTGTGTTTTTCAGTTCTCTTATTTATCCAAATAGGAACGGTGGCTTTCATTAAGTGATGAGAGTTATACAACATCATAACCAGAAAGAATCATAGACATCATGTTTTCAAGCTTAGTACCCATTGGAATAATCTGGGAATCTTCACAGAACTGCGCGTAATGTCTCTCTGTTTGAGTTGATACCTATAGCCAAAGCGATTATCAGCTCTTCCCCTGTGACTCTAAAGAAAAAAGAAAGAAAGAAAATAGAAACCAATAACAAGAAAAGGATGAGAAGGGTTTAGAATTTTTCCGGAAGGTCTACAGTGAGCTGCTGAGGAAGGAGAGCGGAGGTCATGGCCTAAAGCACTGAGTGACTGCAGCAGAGCAGAAGTCTAGAACCTCACCGAGGGAGGTCTGATGAAAGCAGAGGTGAAAAGTGGGCTGAAATGGAGAATGTATTAAGTCTGTGTACAACAGAGGATTCACTCAAAGCCCCATCCCCACCTAAGCCACACAGAACCTGGCTCCTACCTGGCTCCTACTCTGTTACAAAAATGTCTAGGCAATCTCAGAAAATTAGTTGTTCACTCTCAACTTAAAAATTCCCTGAAAAGATCCTTATACAGATTCTGACAATGTTATAACTGAACTTGTTTAAGTCAAGCTCCAATGATAATAAGTTTTTAAATAATGTTTTAAACTTTAAAGATTAACGTGGAAATACGTCTAATTATTATTTTCTGTGTGAGTTTTATGTCCCCTTATAAGTTTCAATAAACCTAGAATAACGTGGTGGGGAATTCAGGAGGAGCTTGCCCACCCATATTTTCTATCTTCAAGTATTTGAAGTATTACTTCAAATACTTTCCCATAGTGAAACGATTTGTAATTGCCACTGAGTTATTAAGTTCAACCCACTTATCCCCACTCCTACCCCTACCCCCGCAAGTGTATACTACAATTGCTAAGCATGAAATTCCTGAAGTCGCAGGTACACCAACAGGCCATTTCACCTCAGGGTAACTGGCTCCTGCGCTGTAAAAGAAAAAGAAATACTCTGCCCCCAATTAAAACAGACTTTTTATACTCACATTAAACTCATAAGAAGTTAACAAATCGGAAAATGAATTATTCCACCACCCCAGAATTCCTAAGAAATAATAATCTAACTGGATGACTAATGATAATCCTTTGAAGAGAACATTTTCAATTATTTGTTGAAATTGTTTTTCAAAAGGGTTTAAATCGATGTCTAACTCTTCAAGGACAGTATTTGAAGGACTTCTCTATCTCACTCTGCAAGAAAGCAAATCTCAAATTCTAGCTCTGAAAAATAGCAAGTTATTTTTAATGTCCCTAAGAGAATATATAAATGTAATGCAATTTCATTTTTCATGAAAATGTTAGTTTTTTTCCTTAGTGCTGAACAACTTGATTATAAATGTGATTTGGAAGAATTTTAACAAGTAACAATAAGCAAGAAAACCCTGAGGTGGAAGAGCAATGAATGGCGGGATTTAATGTTAAATGAAAAAAGCAACATGGAGTAAATTGCTATAGTACACAGGACACTACAGTTTACTACAAGGTTCACTGTGTATAGTTTACTGTGCAGTTTACTATGAAGGGAGCCCCCATAAAATGATGGACCTGTGGCTATTAATGCTGGTCAATGACCACAAACATCCCCAAAAGAGAGACACTCAGATGGTTTCTGCAGTATGATGGAAGCAAATCTATAAAGTGGTTGTGCCAGACACAAGAAAAAATGCTCATCATCACTTGCCATCAGAGACATGCAAATCAAAACACAATGAGATATCATCTCACACCAGTTAGAATGGCAATCATTAAAAAATCAGGAAACAACAGGTGCTAGAGAGGATGTGGAGAAATAGGAACACTTTTACACTGTTGGTGGGACTGTAAACTAGTTCAACCATTGTGGAAAACAGTGTAGTGATTCCTCAGGGATCTAGAACTAGACATACCATTTGACCCAGCCATCCTATTACTGAGGATATACCCAAAGGATTATAAGTCATGCTGCTATAAAGACACATGCACACGTATGTTTGTTGCAGCACTATTCACAATAGCAAAGACTTGGAATCAACCCAAATGTCTATCAGTGACAGACTGGATTAAGAAAATGTGGCACATATACACCATGGAATACTATGCAGCCATAAAAAAGGATGAGTTCATGTCCTTTGTAGGGACATGGATGCAACTGGAAACCATCTTTCTCAGCAAACTATTGCAAGAACAGGAAACCGAATACTGCATGTTCTCACTCATAGGTGGGAATTGAACAATGAGATCACTTGGACACAGGAAGGGGATCATCACACACCGGGTCCTATTATGGGGAGGTGGGGAGGGATAGCATTAGGAGATATACCTAATGTAAACGACGAGTTAATGGGTGCAGCACACCAACATGGCACATGTATACGTATGTAACAAACCTGCATGTTGTGCACATGTACCCTAGAACTTAAAGTATAATTTTTTAAAAAAGAAATAATCACAAAAAAAGTGGTTGTGCCAAAAATGTGAACCCTGAACCAGAGTAACTCTCTAAATTTACCTATCAGTTTTTGGGAAATACAGTATTAGAGAAATATGCAAACAGTACTACAGGAACCCTAAGTAGCAAAATGCAGGATGTAAGAAACACTATTGGACAAACAACACGGTTTCTTCAAAAAAATAAGTTGCAAGGAAATAATAATGTTATAGATTGAGAGACCTAGGTATATTGAACAAATGCAATATGTGACTTCATGTGAATCCTGATTCAACTGTTTTTAAAAAACTTGGAAGCAGGTGTGATGAATTTGAATACTGAGGAAATATTTGTTAATATTAAAGAAGCAGCAGTAATAGTATAAATTTTTAGATGTGACAATGGTTTCCTTTATAAAATAGTCTTATCCTTCAGAGATACATAATGAAGTAGTTACGAAGAGAGTAATACATATGGAATTTGCTTCCCAATAATCTGGAGAGGTGAAGTAGGATGTGGATGAGTTGAAAACTGATAGAAGAGGGGTCCTGAGTTAATACTTATGGATGGGTATTGGGTACATTTGAGTCCATTGTATTCTCTATACTTTTGTGTATATTTGAAAATTTTTATAATCAGAATAAAAAAGCTTGCTAATACATTTCATTTTAATAAACAAACTATTGATTGCCTTTCACATAATAGTATTATATTACTATTACTGGAAATTTAGTGCTTTCTCTTACAGAGCAAACCTTTAATGCATTTTCTTAATTATCTTGATAAATGGTTAACTCTGCCTCTTACTGTGAACACACTGCATTCTTAGCTCAAGAAATATGCTTTAATAATTCTTTCAAATTAATTATCAGCTCTAAAGGGCATTGTTAGCCCATAAGGTCTCACAATTTTAGTCCAGTCTTAAGAAAACGAGTAACACGAGTGAGCAGAGACCAAATTGGAATGAATAAGGTCCTCCCTCAGCTTATTAATGCATTTAGTACTCCATGCTTCATTAAGTTGCTATCATTTTTAACAACACTGGCTGCAGGGAAAACCCAGGCAAGCATTTTCCTTGTCTTTAGCATTACCCTTGACATCTATTCTCTTCTCACATATTTCTCTCTCATTTGAAACAATCTATGGTTTCAAAAGATTGACCTGCCTCCTGTGAATAAGTCACTGGCACAGCATGGCTTTCCCACCAGCTACTGGTAAAAGAGCAGGTAGGCTGAGTCCCCCATGGAACATGACAGTCCTTTCAATAAAACCATCACAGAGTACAACAATGGTGTGAATCACAGACAATCAGAAATATGACAGTTTAAACTTGCCTTCTAAAAATTATTCACCCTGGAGAAATACCTGGCATTGCCTTTGGTTTTTGTGCTTCTGTAGTTACCAAGGTAAGAACAACCTACACGTACTCCAATTTACGACATTACACACATAAATGAATCACTCTAGTTCAAAGCATTTGGGGAATAATAGCAAAGATTTGTAGTGATGGGAAGTGTTAGAAGTATAATGTTAACAGCATAGAATAACAAATCAAAGACAGTAGAAAGTTTCTGATCTTGGTTCATGAATTCTTTCAACAGATCAGAGTCACTTAACAGTCGATTTTAGCTATTGCAAACGAAATATCATCATCTATTTTCAAGCTTATATATTGCCCCCATTTTCTTATCCTTCTTGAGGGACTTTCTTAAGAGTAGCCTGTATCCTCTGCTGTTTATTACTTTACCACTCCTTTTCTATTTAATCCCCTGCAGCCCATGCATGGCCTGATCACCCTATTATAATCACCCTCAGGAGCTATCATAACCTGGTTGCAAAATTCAGTCTTTTTCTCCATCATCATCATCTTTAAAGTGTCCACAGATCTTGATTATATTGTTTTTCTCCTTCCTGACACTTTCCTTGGAAAAGTAATATCTATTAATAATTTAGAGATTTTCTTTTAATAAAAGGAAACCACATTTTCCTAATACAGCTCCTTGCCTAAAATGGAAGGTAAACAATGGCAGAGGAGAGAATGAAGATAGGAGTGTTCAGAAGACAGCACTAACTGAATTCCTCTCCAACCCCTGCATGTGTGCCCCTGCTGTGGTTCTTATTAATTAGAGCTTTTTAAACAAAGATGTGTCCCAATGTTCTAGTTCCTAATAATCTTTTCCTTGGGGAAAATAACATTTTATTCAGGACCTACTTTTTGCCAGGCACTTTACCACACAGAAATTTGTTTCTGCTAACAAGAACTCTAAGAGACAGGTAGTAACTGATGAGAAAATGGAAATGAGATAGGCTAGTTATGGTAGAGTGAACAATGGTCCCTCAAAGACGTCTATATTTAATTCTTGGAACCTGTGAATATGATCTTTTGCATGGCAAAAGGAACTTTGTAGATATAATTCAGTTAAAGGCCTTGAGATGAAAGGATGATCTTGGATGATCCACTGGGCTCAATGTAATCATCAGGGTCCTGAAAAGTATAAGAGGGAGTCAAAAGAAGACGTTTGGGTGGTACAATGGAGGATTCAAACTGTTCCTTGCTTTGAAGATGGAGGAAGGGGTCAGGAGCCAAGGGATACAGGTAGCCTGTAGGAACTGATTCTTCCAGCTTCCATCCTAAATGAATGAATTTTAGAAAAATGAATTCTACCTTAGAGCCTCCAGAAAGAAATGCAATATTGCCCACACCTGGACTTCAGCTCAGTGAGACTTGTGTCAGACTACTAACCTATTAAACTGTGAGCAATAAATTTGTGAGGTTTTAAGCCATTACATTTGTGGTAATCTGTTGTGTTAACAATAGAAAATTGATACACTAGGTAACTTGTGCTACTTCACCTGACTAGTACATTATGGAGCAACTTCATAGATCCAGTTTTGTCTACTTTTGCTTTTTGCATACCTTTCATGCCTGTGAGTATTTTAAGTAACTTCTTATACAGATATTTTCTACATCTGAATTTCTAACCTAAGGTTATTCTCATGTCTCATTTTATATTTTAAATTAACAACTGAACATTTCTTTTTGATAATTTAATTTTGTTTCGTTATGAAGCAAGTTTGCCTTTATTTTACCCCAAAACTATTGTAAATTGCTAGCAGTAGATACTATAGAATATAAATGTCTGTTTATATCTTGTATATAAAAGATGGTCAGTTATTTTTAAAATTCAATTGAATAGATGATGAAAAATGGGATGCCACCTCTCAGATGGTTTGAGGTACCTCTGCACATACCTAATGGGTGAATATATCTAACCAACACAACATTAATAAATAGAGATGCCACATCCCTCATTGGTAGATGAGAAATTCTACCAAGATGACAATCTGAAATATTTCTAAATCCCACATTCTTTCTTTAAAACGAAGACTTACACAAAAGAGAGCATCTGCCAACAGTCTGTCAAGCTGGCCTTTAGCCTTCACCCTCAAATTTAAAGTGGTGACTTCAATTGTCAATGAAGTGTGAAGAGTGTAAATGAAAGGAAAAAATGAGAAGGCTACAGAGCCTGATGTCATTCTGGATATGATTTAAAAACAAGGATAGGAGATGACACTCATCTACCTTTATAGACATTTTCTCAAGATGGAATGCAAAAAAGTTAACAAATATTTCTGAAAAGCTACCATTTTTAAGAGGACATGATAAAATTCTTACAAGAATCACCCTGCAAATTCTTCTCTTTGTATTTTCTCCCAATTTTTCTGAATTTGATACTAACTGCATAATAATACAACTTCAGTGACATCAGGTCAGAAATGATTTATGAAGTGCTGAGAGCTGGATTTCTGAAGCTCAGAAGGACCCGTGGAACTCACAGTACTTAGAGAACTCCTCCGTCCTTTTCATGCTGCCTTCAGAAAAATATATTTTGCTGTTAGCAAGTTTGACTGCTCATGGTCCTTCCAAAGTTCCTCATATTGGCCTAATTGGTTGCAACAGAGTAAAAATCATTTGTAAAACATAGGTTACCATTGGAGAAAATCAAGTGTCTAGTTTAATCAAACTAGCACTCAGGCTACAGGAGGCAAAAAAGAAAAAGAATTTTAAAAGTGACATGCAAACGGATTTCTAACATTAATATTACAGGTTATGAGTGTCACAAAAAATCATGGTTATAGTTCTCCCCAAAAGGGTGAATAATTCTGGAGACCTTCCATAATGCCAGGTGTCCTGCTGTGATCATTCAATCATCCCTTAACATGATTTGTAAAAGCTTTCACTAAAAAAGTCTATAGACATTTTCATTTAAAGTAGGACAAAGTGTCATGAAATTCTGATTCCGAAATCCCTGTCCAGTAAAACATTTAATCACAAAATCTAGAAGTAAATCTTAGGAAACAACATATCTTTGGGAAACAGAAGTAGCATTTTACCAATATGGAATCAAACTCTTCCTCATTTGTGATACCCGAGGGATAAAACTGAGTCCATGGGGCTTCCTGGGCAGTCTGACTGACTACAATTACTTAACAGCAAATGGCAAAGCTGGAAGATCTTCAGTAGCATAACCAGACACTATAAACTGAGTCCGTGTGAATGGCAAGGACTGGTTAACAGAACACCATGCAATTCTACCATGAACATATGTGTAAACAGATACCATAAAAATACTTTAATGAAGTGTTTCATTATGAAGCCAAGACTCTGTTAAACCTAAACATAAGTGGATGGTTGTAAAATGATTGCAGCTATTGGCAAAGCCTTATTAGAGGTATGAAGAATGCAGGCTTAACTTTTCCTTATCCCAGGGTTTATGCCTGCAGTGAGTCTAAGAATGGTACTGCAAATAATGAAAAGGAACAGCAGGTAGTAAATACTGTTCACTTATTGAAAGCTGATTTTACATACATTTTGCATGGAGGGGACTTTTTCATTGTTTGCCTGCTCAGCATATTACACTATCAAATATCATTGCTGATAGAAGTGAAGAACAAGAGTATGACTATTAAAATTCTTGAGTTAATCATTTTTGTGTCCAGGTCAGAAACTTCAAAATTAGAATACAAGCCAAAAGAAGGTCATGATTTGAATTGTAGATATTCTTGACATGAACAACATTTTAGAAATGTATCAAATGCTTACACAATACACCAGACTAACTTCGGATCAATTTTTGCAGCTTAAACATAAATGAAATTATTTAAAGATGAACAGAATACATTTAAATATCTACATTCTCAGTAACCTTTTTAAGGAGGTTGAAAAGAGAACATTCAAACGGGGATTGAGGTGACTCTTCAATTAAGAAGAGTGGGAAGGACAGTTGTGCCTGCAGTCAAACCTACTTTGGCTAGCATTACTCTCACCTTTGTTTTCAAAATATGTATTACAGATTTTAATATTCTGCGTTTCCATATATATTTTAAAGACCACAGACTGACATATTAGCTTGTTCACTCATCCATTTATTTTACAAATATTATCAAGCAACACATTACTTTTTGTGCCAGCCTTTAACTTCGGTGTTAATATAGAGTGATAAAGAAAAATTTGAACAGGCAATACACCTGCAGTGCAGTTTGCACTGGCTCTCAAAATCTAATCGTGTGTATCTTTTCTCAACTCCTTGTCCAATAACATCACATTGGTCACTTGAAATCAGTTATGAAGGGAGTATCTACACCATGGAAACTGGCTAACACTTTAAATCATATTTATTTTTATTTTTTAAAATCCTCTGAAGAGAACAAGTTGTTAAACATTTTTCAGGATAACGCTGCAATGGCAAACAAGGAAAATGAGTAAGTAATGCGATTTTAGGTAGAGGTTTCTATAATAGATGGTGATCTTCTGAGAAGGTGACATTTGAGCAGTGACCTTAGTGACTCAAGTGATGAAGCCATGTCAAGATCTTGGGAAATGGCATTTAAGACAGAGAAAAGAACAAGTATGAAGACCCTGATGCAGGAATAAACTTGGCTCATCTCAAGAAAGCCAATGTGGCTGGAATAAAATAGGGGTAACAGATTGTGGTCAGTTATGACACTGGAGAATTACACAAGGGTCAGGTAATGTGGGCTGTACAAGATGTAGTCTATATAGATTTCAGACTACATATACTGAGATGTCATTGGAGCAGAGGGGTGATGATATCTAATGTATATTTTTAAAAGATTACTCTGGCTGCTGTTTGGTGAGTGGGCTACAGAGAGGGGATGTAGAAACAGAGACACCAGATATGTGGGGATACTAGTGGCTCTGGTGAGAGAGATGATGGTGGCCTAGATAAAGATAATAGAGGTTCAGATAAGTGGGCAGTTTCAGGGTATATTTTGTAGGTAGAATTCACAGGACCTGACTAAAAGGCAAGAAAAGAAAAGAATAATCCAGGATGATTCCCAGGGTTTTTGTTTATTTTTATTTGTCTGAACAATTGGCTTAAGAATGGTGCTATTCACGGAGAGAAGTGCATGTTTTGAGGAAGGAAATTAAGGCTTCTGTTTTGAGCGGTAAACTTTGTGATGCTCCATCAGAAAGACATTTAAGTGGAATTGCTGGTCGAGAGACTGCTGCAGTGTACTGTTAAATGGGCTCTGTCACTTAGGCAAGTTTCTTAATCTTTCTGTGCCCCAGCTTATTTCCATCTGTACAATGGAAATAATCGTAGACTTCCTTCACACAGTTGTGAGGATTACAAAACATAATACATATGAAATACTTAGATCAGTGTTTGGTCCATAGTAAGCCTCGTTAAATACTAGTTGTAATCAGCAGTGATATTTTCATCCATTCCAGGTTGATACGTCGGATCTAAGTTGTACTTTTTATGTAATCTTGAAAAGGAAAGACCACGAGTACCAAGTTGGCAAGAGAACCTGCATCTACTTTGAAACTTTTAACAAAAAGAGACAGAAAGAGACATTAGATTAGTGGATAAAAATCTTCGAGTTGGAGGTAAAGTCAGCTTGGGTCTTCACTCCCATCTATTCTTATAATTCCCCAGCCAATAGTCATTGGATTTGGGGTTGGTTTTTGTTTGTTTTTATTATTGCAATGAATAAAGAGCGAAGACAGAAGATTGCAAATGCAATGACAGCGTACTTTCAAATTTATTTCGTTTTTGATATAAATGTATCACTTGATTTGAAAGGTAACATTGTGGGCTCTCATGATACTGGCTAACACCATAAAGTCAGTGGTGTTCCCTGAGGTTCCCTAGCTGTTCTGTCTTACTTATGTTACCCTGGCATTTCAGGGAGTCCACAGTTCCAAAGAAGTCTTGGAAGTAGGAAAATAGCCTATAAGATCATATGTTTGCAATTTAACGTTTAAATAACTAAGTTTCAAATACTATGCAGTTACATCGGGATGTTCACAATATAATATCCAGTTTAAAAGAAGTGTAAAACTTTATAAAGTTCATTTTTATCTTTATTGGTGTGCTGGCCATTATATATATATATGTATTTGTGTGTACACACGTGTGTGTGTATACAGGAGAACTAGATGGAAATAAACCCAAATGATAATGGTGTTAACAATTTTTTGTAAGATTAAAAATTAGAATCTATATAAAAACCTTATAGAAAAAAATCTGTAAATATAGCTATGCTTGTTATAAAACCTAGACTACAATCTAAAGATAAATATGGGGAAAACAATCAATAGGACAGTAGCAATGGAAAAACCAAATGTTTCAAGAATAAAATTTAAAAGCATTAATTTTAAAGCATACTGAAAATAATCAAAGGGAATGATTTTAAAGAGATAAAGAGAAAGCTGTTTGATGAAATCTACTTTTATATAAGCATGTAATTCACTAATAAAGTTGGAATTCGAAGTCTTAATAAAAATCAAGATAATTAAAGTGAGTCTCAATATATTCAATATCCAGAACAGCTACAAAGACACGATTTTTCTCAGGAAACCAAAAATACAAACAAATTTAAAAAGGACAGTGAATAAATTACAGTTCAGGATACAGTTCAGAATATCATAATCTTTATGTGCATTCCCAAAACAGAATCCCCACATTATGCAATCAATAGAAAAATATATAAATGTTTTTGTTGAAACTTTTGGAAACTTGAAAATGGGCGCCTACAGGAAAATTAGCATATTATACCTTTATTGGACATTCAGATCACCAAAAAATTTCATTTGAGGGCTGGGATTGTCAATTTGTACTATTCTTAATCAGGGAATAACTTCTGTAATATTATTGTAGTGGAGTGAGAGAAAATAATTAATAAAGTAATGTTATAGTAACACAGATAGGAAAGCTCAGAGATGAGAAAATTGAGTAAAGGAACGCATTCATTTAATATCTATTCATTGGTTACCTATTATATATCAGTCACCAGTATCCACTTAGGTACTGGAAAAAGTAACAAAAATATGAAAAAGGATTACCAAGAACTCATACAGTCCTACATTTATAGGATAATAAATAATTTCTACTGGCTTTTAATCCAATCATCCAGTACTAATTTCATTTCAAGTATAAAACGTTTTGTTAAAGTTCTCAATATGTTTTTAGGAATATTTTGATTGTTATATATAACTTAAAAACCCAGATATTTGACATATTAATTGAACAAGTTTCTAATAAATGGATTTTAATACCAACTTGTTTTAGGATTTACCACATTGATAATGATACAAAAAGCATGTGATTTCTTGTGTTTAAAAATTATCCTTGTTTTCTATCTTCAGAAATGCTTCTTCTATAAAATTTGGAGTATTGAATTCATTTAATGCTTACAAGTAATAAGAATTTTAAATCCTTTATTGATACTTAAACACTCAGGCAGGTATTCCTTGTGATTACTGAGAGAAGTTAAATGTTCTTTCCGTAGCAAAATCAGTGAATCACACTAAAAATGAAGAAAAAAGGATTTAAACTTCTAGAAATGATTTTGACAAAATGGATCAATGGTGTTCTTTCTCAAATCTTCCAGCACAGTGTTTAGCCTATTGCAATTGAAATTACCCAAACAGAATTAGGATCAAGGACCCACAAATTCTGCATGATTTCTTAAAAGAAGATTACTTAAATTGACCAATGAATAGCATTCAATAATACAATAACTTCCTTCAAAACATTTTGAAAAAAATCAAGAAAACATACAGACATTTCTTGTTTTTTTTTTTTTTTTTTTTGTTAAAATTTAATCATGTATTTTATTTTATTTTATCTTTTTTTTATTATACTTTAAGTTCTAGGGTACATGTGCATAACGTGCAGGTTTGTTACATATGTATACTTATGCCATGTTGGTGTGCTGCACCCATCAACTCGTCAGCACCCATCAATTCATCATTTATATCATGTATAACTCCACAATGCAATCCCTCCCTCCTCCCCCCTCCCCCCTCCCCATGATAGGCCCCAGTGCGTGATGTTCCCCTTCCCGAGTCCAAGTGATCTCATTGTTCAGTTCCCACCTATGAGTGAGAACATGCGGTGTTTGGTTTTCTGTTCTTGTGATAGTTTGCTAAGAATGATGGTTTCCAGCTGCATCCATGTCCCTACAAAGGACGCAAACTCATCCTTTTTTATGGCTGCATAGTATTCCATGGTGTATATGTGCCACATTTTCTTAATCCAGTCTGTCACAGATGGACATTTGGGTTGATTCCAAGTCTTTGCTATTGTGAATAGTGCTGCAATAAACATACGTGTGCATGTGTCTTTGTAGTAGAATAATTTATAATCTTTTGGGTATATACCCAGTAGTGGGATGGCTGGGTCATATGGTACATCTAGTTCTAGATCCTTGAGGAATTGCCATACTGTTTTCCATAATGGTTGAACTAGTTTACAATCCCACCAACAGTGTAAAAGTGTTCCTATTTCTCCACATCCTCTCCAACACCTGTTGTTTCCTGACTTCTTAATGATTGCCATTCTAACTGGTGTGAGATGGTATCTCATTGTGGTTTTGATTTGCATTTCTCTGATGGCGAGTGATGATGAGCATTTTTTCATGTGTCTGTTGGCTGTATGAATATCTTCTTTTGAGAAATGTCTGTTCATATCCTTTGCCCACTTTTTGATGGGGTTGTTTGTTTTTTTCTCGTATATTTGTTTGAGTTCTTTGTAGATTCTGGATATTAGCCCTTTGTCAGATGAGTAGGTTGCAAAAATTTTCTCCCATTCTGTAGGTTGCCTGTTCACTCTGATGGTAGTTTATTTTGCTGTGCAAAAGCTCCTAAGTTTAATTAGATCCCATTTGTCAATTTTGGCTTTTGCTGCCGTTGCTTTTGGTGTTTTAGACAGGAAGTCCTTGCCCATGCCTATGTCCTGAATGGTACTACCTAGATTTTCTTCTAGGGTTTTTATGGTATTAGGTCTAACATTTAAGTCTCTAATCCACCTTGAATTAATCTTCGTATAAGGGGTAAGGAAAGGATCCAGTTTCAGCTTTCTACTTATGGCTAGCCAATTTTCCCAGCACCATTTATTAAATAGGGAATCCTTTCCCCATTTCTTGTTTCTCTCAGGTTTGTCAAAGATCAGATGGCTGTAGATGTGCAGTATTATTTCTGAAGACTCTGTTCTGTTCCATTGGTCTATATCTCTGTTTTGGTACCAGTACCATGCTGTTTTGGTTACTGTAGCCTTGTAGTATAGTTTGAAGTCAGGTAGCGTGACGCCTCCAGCTTTGTCCTTTTGACTTAGGATTGTCTTGGCAATGCGGGCTCTTTTTTGGTTCCATATGAACTTTAAAGCAGTTTTTTCCAATTCTGTGAAGAAACTCATTGGTAGCTTGATGGGGATGGCATTGAATCTATAAATAACCTTGGGCAGTATGGCCATTTTCACGATATTGATTCTTCCTATCCATGAGCATGGTATGTTCTTCCATTTGTTTGTGTCCTCTTTTATTTCACTGAGCAGTGGTTTGTAGTTCTCCTTGAAGAGGTCCTTTACATCCCTTGTAAGCTGGATTCCTAGGTATTTTATTCTCTTTGAAGCAATTGTGAATGGAAGTTCATTCCTGATTTGGCTCTCTGCTTGTCTGTTACTGGTGTATAAGAATGCTTGTGATTTTTGCACATTGATTTTGTATCCTGAGACTTTGCTGAAGTTGCTTATCAGCTTAAGGAGATTTTGGGCTGAGACGATGGGGTTTTCTAAATATACAATCATGTCATCTGCAAACAGGGACAATTTGACTTCTTCTTTTCCTAACTGGATACCCTTGATTTCTTTCTCTTGCCTGATTGCCCTAGCCAGAACTTCCAACACTATGTTGAATAGGAGTGGTGAGAGAGGGCATCCCTGTCTTGTGCCAGTTTTCAAAGGGAATTTTTCCAGTTTTTGCCCATTCAGTATGATATTAGCTGTGGGTTTGTCATAAATGGCTCTTATTATTTTGAGATACGTTCCATCAATAGCGAATTTATTGAGCGTTTTTAGCATGAAGGGCTGTTGAATTTTGTCAAAAGCCTTTTCTGCATCTATTGAGACAATCATGTGGTTCTTGTATTTGGTTCTGTTTATATGCTGGATTACATTTATTGATTTGCGAATGTTGAACCAGCCTTGCATCCCAGGGATGAAGCCCACTTGATCATGGTGGATAAGCTTTTGGATGTGCTGCTGAATCTGGTTTGCCAGTATTTTATTGAGAATTTTTGCATCAATGTTCATCAGGGATATTGGTCTAAAATTCTCTTTTTTTGTTGTGTCTCTGCCAGGCTTTGGTATCAGGATGATGTTGGCCTCATAAAATGAGTTAGGGAGGATTCCCTCTTTTTCTATTGATTGGAATAGTTTCAGAAGGAATGGTACCAGCTCCTCCTTGTACCTCTGGTAGAATTCAGCTGTGAATCCATCTGGTCCTGGACTTTTTTTGGTGGGTAGGCTATTAATTGTTGCCTCAATTTCAGAGCCTGCTATTGGTCTATTCAGGGATTCAACTTCTTCCTGGTTTAGCCTTGGGAGAGTGTAAGTGTCCAGGAAATTATCCATTTCTTCTAGATTTTCTAGTTGATTTGCGTAGAGGCGTTTATAGTATTCTCTGATGGTAGTTTGTATTTCTGTGGGGTCAGTGGTGATATCCCCTTTATCATTTTTTATTGCATCTATTTGATTCCTCTCTCTTTTCTTCTTTATTAGCCTTGCTAGCGGTCTGTCAATTTTGTTGATCTTTTCAAAAAACCAACTCCTGGATTCATTGATTTTTTGGAGGGTTTTTTGTGTCTCTATCTCCTTCAGTTCTGCTCTGATCTTAGTTATTTCTTGCCTTCTGCTAGCTTTTGAATGTGTTTGCTCTTGCCTCTCTAGTTCTTTTAATTGTGATGTTAGAGTGTCAATTTTAGATCTTTCCTGCTTTCTCTTGTGGGCATTTAGTGCTATAAATTTCCCTCTACACACTGCTTTAAATGTGTCCCAGAGATTCTGGTATGTTGTATCTTTGTTCTCATTGGTTTCAAAGAACATCTTTATTTCCGCTTTCATTTCGTTATGTACCCAGTAGTCATTCAGGAGCAGGTTGTTCAGTTTCCATGTAGTTGAGCGGTTTTGATTGAGTTTCTTAGTCCTGAGTTCTAGTTTGATTGCACTGTGGTCTGAGAGACAGTTTGTTATAATTTCTGTTCTTGTACATTTGCTGAGGAGTGCTTTACTTCCAATTATGTGGTCAATTTTGGAATAAGTGCGATGTGGTGCTGAGAAGAATGTATATTCTGTTGATTTGGGGTGGAGAGTTCTATAGATGTCTATTAGGTCCGCTTGGTGCAGAGATGAGTTCAATTCCTGGATATCCTTGTTAACTTTCTGTCTCGTTGATCTGTCTAATGTTGACAGCGGAGTGTTGAAGTCTCCCATTATTATTGTATGGGAGTCTAAGTCTCTTTGTAAGTCCCTAAGGACTTGCTTTATGAGTCTGGGTGCTCCTGTATTGGGTGCATATATATTTAGGAGAGTTAGCTCTTCCTGTTGAATTGATCCCTTTACCATTATGTAATGGCCTTCTTTGTCTCTTTTGATCTTTGATGGTTTAAAGTCTGTTTTATCAGAGACTAGGATTGCAACCCCTGCTTTTTTTTGTTCTCCATTTGCTTGGTAGATCTTCCTCCATCCCTTTATTTTGAGCCTATGTATGTCTCTGCATGTGAGATGGGTCTCCTGAATACAGCAGACTGATGGGTCTTGACTCTTTATCCAGTTTGCCAGTCTTTGTCTTTTAATTGGAGCATTTAGTCCATTAACATTTAAGGTTAGTATTGTTATGTGTGAACTTGATCCTGCCATTATGATATTAACTGGTTATTTTGCTCGTTAGTTGATGCAGTTTCTTCCCAGCCTCGATGGTCTTTACATTTTGGCATGTTTTTGCGATGGCTGGTACCGGTTGTTCCTTTCCATTTTTAGTGCTTCCTTCAGGGTCTCTTGTAAGGCAGGCCTGGTGGTGACAAAATCTCTAAGCATTTGCTTATCTGTAAAGGATTTTATTTCTCCTTCACTTATGAAACTTAGTTTGGCTGGATATGAAATTCTGGGTTGAAAATTCTTTTCTTTAAGAACGTTGAATATTGGCCCCCACTCTCTTCTGGCTTGTAGAGTTTCTGCCAAGAGATCTGCTGTTAGTCTGATGGGCTTCCCTTTGTGGGTAACCCGACCTTTCTCTCTGGCTGCCCTTAAGATTTTTTCCTTCATTTCAACTTTGGTGAATCTGGCAATTATGTGTCTTGGAGTTGCTCTTCTGGAGGAGTATCTTTGTGGTGTTCTCTGTATTTCCTGAATTTGAATGTTGTCCTGCCCTACTAGGTTGGGGAAGTTCTCCTGGATGATTTCCTGAAGAGTGTTTTCCAACTTGGTTCCATTTTCCCCCTCACTTTCACGCACCCCAATCAGACGTAGATTTGGTCTTTTTACGTAATCCCATACTTCTTGCAGGCTTTGCTCATTTCTTTTTCTTCTTTTTTCTTTTGGTTTCTCTTCTTGCTTCATTTCATTCATTTGATCTTCAATCGCTGATACTCTTTCTTCCAGTCGATGGAGTCGGTTACTGAAGCTTGTGGATTTGTCACATATTTCTCGTGTCATGGTTTTCATCTCTGTCATTTCGTTTATGATCTTCTCTGCATTAATTAGTCTAGCTGTCAATTCTTCCACTCTTTTTTCAAGATTTTTAGTTTCTTTGCGCTGGGTACGTAATTCCTCCTTTAGCTCTGATAAGTTTGATGGACTGAAGCCTTCTTCTCTCCTCTCGTCCAAGTCATTCTCTGACCAGCTTTGATCCGTTGCTGGCGATGGGCTGCGCTCCTTTGCAGGGGGAGATGCGCTCTTATTTTTTGAATTTCCAGCTTTTCTGCCCTGCTTCTTCCCCATCTTTGTGGTTTTATCTGTCTCTGGTCTTTGATGGTGGTGACGTACTGATGGGGTTTTGGTATAGGTGTCCTTCCTGTTTGATAGTTTTCCTTCTGACAGTCAGAAGGATTGTCTGTTGGTCTGTTGGAGATTGCTTGAGGTCCACTCCAGACCCTGTTTGCCTGGGTATCAGCAGCAGAGGTTGCCGAAGATAGAATATTGTTGAACAGCGAGTGTACCTGTCTGATTCTTCCTTTGGAAGTTTCCTCTCAGGGGTGTACTCCACCCTGTGAGGTGTGGGGTGTCAGACTGCCCCTAGTGGGGGATTTCTCCCAGCTAGGCTACTCAGGGGTCAGGGACACACCTGAGCAGGCAGTCTGTCTGTTCTCAGATCTCAACCTCCGCGTTGGGAGATCCACAGCTCTCCCCAAAGCTGTCAGACAGAGTCGTTCGCGTCTGCACCTGCTCCCGCTACTTCCCCTGTTGGTCTTCAGCTGTGCGGTGTCCCCAGAGGTGGAGACTAAAGAGACAGGCAGGCTTCCTTGAGCTGCTGTGAGCTCCACCCAGTTTGAGCTTCCCAGCGGCTTTGTTTACCTACTTAAGCCTCAGGAATGGTGGGCGCCCCTCCCCCAGCCTCGCTGCTGCCTTGCTGATAGATCGTGGCAGACTGCTGTGTTAGCAGTGAGGGAGGCTTCGTGGGCGTGGGACCCTCCCAGCCAGGTGTGGGATATATTCTGGTGTGCCTGTATGCTTACAGCGCAGTATTGGGGTGGGAGTTACCCGATTTTCCAGGTGTTGTGTGTCTCAGTTCCCCTGGCTAGGAAAACGGATCCCCTTCCCCCTTGCGCTTCCAGGTGAGGCGATGCCTCGCCCTGCTTCAGCTCTCGCTGGTCAGGCTGCAGCAGCTGACCAGCACCGATTGTCCGGCACTCCCTAGTGAGATGACCCCAGTACCTCAGTTGAAAATGCAGAAATCACCGGTCTTCTGTGTCGCTCGCGCTGGGAGTTGGAGACTGGAGCTGTTCCTATTCGGCCATCTTGCTCTGCCCCCATACAGACATTTCAATAGTCAACCCAGCATTTCAGGTTATATCCATACATGTATTTGAGAAGTTAGTAACAGTTTTGGTAAATTCTAAGTTTCACTTTTTAGAGTTTTAAATCCTAAGACTCTTCTGTAGTAATTTAATCTTGCTTTTAGTGAGATTATCACAATTATACATCAGAGAAGGCCTGACGCTTTTAGTTACTCTAAGGTTCAGGTCATCCAGAGTATACAGGGCAGTCTTTGACATCAGAAAGAACTGGATTTAGTTTCTGCTCTATTATTTTCTAACTGTGTCATTTTGAGCAAGTTGTTTCATTTCTGTGATACACAATATTCTAATTATAATAGTATCTTTCTTACGGAGTTGAAAAGTTCTATAAGATAATTTATGTAAAATATTTTCTCCAGTGTCTTGGACAAAACGGGATTTCAAAAAGTGCCAGTAGTAACTCCCTGGAGATAAAAATGTGTCTATTGTAATTCCAGACACAAGTATTCATACATTACATTTATATTATAAAAACTGTAATTTATACAAATAATGAAAGAGTTCATTTACTAACAGACTCTTTTTGAGTTATCATGGGCCGTGCATTGGCAACATATCACAGAGGCTATAAAGATAATAATTTTCTCAGGAATCTGACAATATAGCCAAAATTAGAAAGAATGTATTTTATATGTATTTACAGGTACATGTATTTCTATGTGTTGTATATGTACTTACAAGCTAAGCAAAATTGTCCAGGATTTAATTTCCTTTAATGCAATGTTGTATCTGTCATATTTCAAGATTCTCAGATTTTACATGCATATTCTTCACAGCTATTCTTTCCAACATCCAAGTTATTTTATGTCTCTTACAATATTTCAAAATTATCTTGAGAAATATTGGAAAACGATGACTAAAAATATGAACCACTACTGCTCACACTCATTTGATGCTATTTAAAAGGAAAGAAAAAAAAAAAAACAGAAAAAAATTTAGCAAGGGTGTGGAGAAATTAGAATCCTTGTGTATGGCCGATGGGAATGTAAAATGGTGCAGCCACTATGGAAAACAATATGGTGGTTCCCCAAAAAATTAACAGTAGAATTATAGTAGTCCCTCCTTATCCTCAGGGGATACATCCTAAGACCCTCACTCAATGCGTGAAGTCCATGTATACAATGTAGTTTTGCATACATACACATCTTTTTTTTTTTTTTTTCATTTTTTTATTATACTTTAAGTTCTAGGGTACATGTGCATAATGTGCAGGTTTGTTACATATGTATATTTGTGCCATGTTGGTGTGCTGCACCCATCAACTCGTCAGCACCCATCAATTCATCATTTATATCATGTATAACTCCCCAATGCAATCCCTCCCCCCTCCCCCCTCGCCATGATAGGCCCCAGTGTGTGATGTTCTCCTTCCCAAGTCCAAGTGATCTCATTGTTCAGTTCCCACCTATGAGTGAGAACATGCGGTGTTTGGTTTTCTCTTCTTGTGACAGTTTGCTGAGAATGATGGTTTCCAGCTGCATCCATGTCCCTACAAAGGATGCAAACTCATCCTTTTTTATGGCTGCATAGTATTCCATGGTGTACATGTGCCACATTTTCTTAATCCAGTCTGTCACAGATGGACATTTGGGTTGATTCCAAGTCTTTGCTATTGTGAATAGTGCTGCAATAAACATACGTGTGCATGTGTCTTTGTAGTAGAATAATTTATAATCCTTTGGGTATATACCCAGTAGTGGGATGGCTGGGTCATATGGTACATCTAGTTCTAGATCCTTGAGGAATTGCCATACTGTTTTCCATAATGGTTGAACTAGTTCACAATCCCACCAACAGTGTAAAAGTGTTCCAATTTCTCCACATCCTCTCCAACAACTGTTGTTTCCTGATTTTTTAATGATTGCCATTCTAACTGGTGTGAGATGGTATCTCATTGTGGTTTTGATTTGCATTTCTCTGATGGCGAGTGATGATGAGCATTTTTTCATGTGTCTGTTGGCTGTATGAATGTCTTCTTTTGAGAAATGTCTGTTCATATCCTTTGCCCACTTTTTGATGGGGTTGTTTGTTTTTTTCTTGTATATTTGTTTGAGTTCTTTGTAGATTCTGGATATTAGCCCTTTGTCAGATGAGTAGGTTGCAAAAATTTTCTCCCATTCTGTAGGTTGCCTGTTCACTCTGATGGTAGTTTCTTTTGCTGTGCAGAAGCTCTTTAGTTTAATTAGATCCCATTTGTCAATTTTGGCTTTTGCTGCCATTGCCTTTGGTGTTTTAGACATGAAGTCCTTGCCCATGCCTATGTCCTGAATGGTACTACCTAGATTTTCTTCTAGGGTTTTTATGGTATTAGGTCTAACATTTAAGTCTCTAATCCATCTTGAATTGATCTTCGTATAAGGGGTAAGGAAAGGATCCAGTTTCAGCTTTCTACTTATGGCTAGCCAATTTTCCCAGCACCATTTATTCAATAGGGAATCCTTTCCCCATTTCTTGTTTCTCTCAGGTTTGTCAAAGATCAGATGGCTGTAGATGTGTGGTATTATTTCTGAGGACTCTGTTCTGTTCCATTGGTCTATAGCTCTGTTTTGGTACCAGTACCATGCTGTTTTGGTTACTGTAGCCTTGTAGTATAGTTTGAAGTCAGGTAGCGTGACGCCTCCAGCTTTGTCCTTTTGACTTAGGATTGTCTTGGCAATGCGGGCTCTTTTTTGGTTCCATATGAACTTTAAAGCAGTTTTTTTCCAATTCTGTGAAGAAACTCATTGGTAGCTTGATGGGGATGGCATTGAATCTATAAATAACCTTGGGCAGTATGGCCATTTTCACGATATCGATTATTCCTATCCATGAGCATGGTATGTTCTTCCATTTGTTTGTGTCCTCTTTGATTTCACTGAGCAGTGGTTTGTAGTTCTCCTTGAAGAGGTCCTTTACATCCCTTGTAAGTTGGATTCCTAGGTATTTTATTCTCTTTGAAGCAATTGTGAATGGAAGTTCATTCCTGATTGGGCTCTCTGTTTGTCTGCTACTGGTGTATAAGAATGCTTGTGATTTTTGCACATTGATTTTGTATCCTGAGACTTTGCTGAAGTTGCTTATCAGCTTAAGGAGATTTTGGGCTGAGACGATGGGGTTTTCTAAATATACAATCATGTCATCTGCAAACAGGGACAATTTGACTTCTTCTTTTCCTAACTGGATACCCTTGATTTCTTTCTCTTGCCTGATTGCCCTAGCCAGAACTTCCAACACTATGTTGAATAGGAGTGGTGAGAGAGGGCATCCCTGTCTTGTGCCAGTTTTCAAAGGGAATTTTTCCAGTTTTTGCCCATTCAGTATGATATTAGCTGTGGGTTTGTCATAAATGGCTCTTATTATTTTGAGGTACGTTCCATCAATACCGAATTTATTGAGCGTTTTTAGCATGAAGGGCTGTTGAATTTTGTCAAAAGCCTTTTCTGCATCTATTGAGATAATCATGTGGTTCTTGACTTTGGTTCTGTTTATATGCTGAATTATGTTTATTGATTTGCGAATGTTGAACCAGCCTTGCATCCCAGGGATGAAGCCCACTTGATCATGGTGGATAAGCTTTTGGATGTGCTGCTGAATCTGGTTTGCCAGTATTTTATTGAGGATTTTTGCATCGATGTTCATCAGGGATATTGGTCTAAAATTCTCTTTTTTTGTTGTGTCTCTGCCATGCTTTGGTATCAGGATGATGTTGGCCTCATAAAATGAGTTAGGGAGGATTCCCTCTTTTTCTATTGATTGGAATAGTTTCAGAAGGAATGGTACCAGCTCCTCCTTGTACCTCTGGTAGAATTCAGCTGTGAATCCATCTGGTCCTGGACTTTTTTTAGTGGGTAGGCTATTAATTGTGGCCTCAATTTCAGAGCCTGCTATTGGTCTATTCAGGGATTCAACTTCTTCCTGGTTTAGTCTTGGAAGAGTGTAAGTGTCCAGGAAATTATCCATTTCTTCTAGATTTTCTAGTTGATTTGCGTAGAGGTGTTTATAGTATTCTCTGATGGTAGTTTGTATTTCTGTGGGGTTGGTGGTGATATCCCCTTTATGATTTTTTATTGCATCTATTTGATTCCTCTCTCTTTTGTTCTTTATTAGTCTTGCTAGCGCTCTGTCAATTTTGTTGATCTTTTCAAAAAACCAACTCCTGGATTCATTGATTTTTTGGAGGGTTTTTTGTGTCTCTATCTCCTTCAGTTCTGCTCTGATCTTAGTTATTTCTTGCCTTCTGCTAGCTTTTGAATGTGTTTGCTCTTGCCTCTCTAGTTCTTTTAATTGTGATGTTAGAGTGTCCATTTTAGATCTTTCCAGCTTTCTCTTGTGGGCATTTAGTGCTATAAATTTCCCTCTACACACTGCTTTAAATGTGTCCCAGAGGTTCTGGTATGTTGTATCTTTGTTCTCATTGGTTTCAAAGAACATCTTTATTTCTGCCTTCATTTCATTATGTACCCAGTAGTCATTCAGGAGCAGGTTGTTCAGTTTCCATGTAGTTGAGCGGTTTTGGGTGAGTTTCTTAGTCCTGAGTTCTAGGTTGATTGCACTGTGGTCTGAGAGACAGTTTGTTATAATTTCTGTTCTTGTACATTTGCTGAGGAGTGCTTTACTTCCAATTATGTGGTCAATTTTGGAATAAGTGCGATGTGGTGCTGAGAAGAATGTATATTCTGTTGATTTGGGGTGGAGAGTTCTATAGATGTCTATTAGGTCCGCTTGGTGCAGAGATGAGTTCAATTCCTGGATATCCTTGTTAACTTTCTGTCTCGTTGATCTGTCTAATGTTGACAGTGGAGTTTTGAAGTCTCCCATTATTATTGTATGGGAGTCTAAGTCTCTTTGTAAGTCTCTAAGGACTTGCTTTATGAATCTGGGTGCTCCTGTATTGGGTGCATATATATTTAGGAAAGTTAGCTCTTCCTGTTGAATTGATCCCTTTACCATTATGTAATGGCCTTCTTTGTCTCTTTTGATCTTTGATGGTTTAAAGTCTGTTTTATCAGAGACTAGGATTGCAACCCCTGCTTTTTTTTATTCTCCATTTGCTTGGTAGATCTTCCTCCATCCCTTTATTTTGAGCCTATGTATGTCTCTGCATGTGAGATGGGTCTCCTGAATACAGCAGACTGATGGGTCTTGACTCTTTATCCAGTTTGCCAGTCTTTGTCTTTTAATTGGAGCATTTAGTCCATTAACATTTAAGGTTAGTATTGTTATGTGTGAACTTGATCCTGCCATTATGATATTAACTGGTTATTTTGCTCGTTAGTTGATGCAGTTTCTTCCTAGCCTCGATGGTCTTTACATTTTGGCATGTTTTTGCAATGGCTGGTACCGGTTGTTCCTTTCCATGTTTAGGGCTTCCTTCAGGGTCTCTTGTAAGGCAGGCCTGGTGGTGACAAAATCTCTAAGCATTTGCTTATCTGTAAAGGATTTTATTTCTCCCTCACTTATGAAACTTAGTTTGGCTGGATATGAAATTCTGGGTTGAAAATTCTTTTCTTTAAGAACGTTGAATATTGGCCCCCACTCTCTTCTGGCTTGTAGAGTTTCTGCCGAGAGATCTGCTGTTAGTCTGATGGGCTTCCCTTTGTGGGTAACCCGACCTTTCTCTCT
The DNA here is from genome assembly GCF_007565055.1 of Rhinopithecus roxellana. Classification (NCBI taxonomy): domain Eukaryota; kingdom Metazoa; phylum Chordata; class Mammalia; order Primates; family Cercopithecidae; genus Rhinopithecus; species Rhinopithecus roxellana. Next base: position 127,404,642 of record NC_044552.1, read on the forward strand.
GGCTGCCCTTAAGATTTTTTCCTTCATTTCAACTTTGGTGAATCTTGCAATTATGTGTCTTGGAGTTGCTCTTCTCGAGGAGTATCTTTGTGGTGTTCTCTGTATTTCCTGAATTTGAATGTTGGCCTGCCCTACTAGGTTGGGGAAGTTCTCCTGGATGTTATCCTGAAGAGTGTTTTCCAACTTGGTTCCATTTTCCCCCTCACTTTCAGGCACCCCAATCAGACGTAGATTTGGTCTTTTTACATAATCCCATACTTCTTGCAGGCTTTGTTCATTTCTTTTTCTTCTTTTTTCTTTTGGTTTCTCTTCTCGCTTCATTTCATTCATTTGATCCTCAATCGCTGATACTCTTTCTTCCACTTGATGGAGTCGGTTACTGAAGCTTGTGCATTTGTCACGTATTTCTCGTGTCATGGTTTTCATCTCTGTCATTTCGTTTATGACCTTCTCTGCTTTAATTAGTCTAGCTGTCAATTCTTCCACTCTTTTTTCAAGATTTTTAGTTTCTTTGCGCTGGGTACGTAATTCCTCCTGTAGCTCTGAGAAGTTTGATGGACTGAAGCCTTCTTCTCTCATCTCGTCAAAGTCATTCTCTAACCAGCTTCGATCCGTTGCTGGTGATGGGCTGCGCTCCTTTGCAGGGAGAGATGCGTTCTTATTTTTTGAATTTCCAGCTTTTCTGCCCTGCTTTTTCCCCATCTTTGTGGTTTTATCTGTCTCTGGTCTTTGATGATGGTGACGTACTGATGGGGATTTGGTATAGGTGTCCTTCCTGTTTGATAGTTTTCCTTCTGACAGTCAGGACCCTCAGCTATAGGTCTGTTGGAGATTGCTTGAGGTCCACTCCAGACCCTGTTTGCCTGGGTATCAGCAGCAGAGGTTGCAGAAGATAGAATATTGCTGAACAGCAAGTGTACCTGTCTGATTCTTACTTTGGAAGCTTCCTCTCAGGGATGTACTCCACCCTGTGAGGTGTGGGGTGTCAGACTGCCCCTAGTGGGGGATGTCTCCCAGTTAGGCTACTCAGTGGTCAGTGACCCACTTGAGCAGGCAGTCTGTCCGTTCTCAGATCTCAACCTCCGTGTTGGGAGATCCACTGCTCTCTTCAAAGCTGTCAGACAGAGTGGTTTGTCTGCTCAGGCCTCTGCTGTTTCCCCTGTTGATTTTTTAGCTGAGCCCTGCCCCTAGAGGTGGAGTCTATAGAGACAGGCTAGTTTCCTTGAGCTGCTGTGAGCTCCACCCAGTTCGAGCTTCCCAGCGGCTTTGTTTACCTACTTAAGCCTCAGCAATGGCGGGTGCCCCTCCCCCAGCCTCGCTGCTGCCTTGTGGTTAGATCACCGCAGACTGCTGTGTTAACAATGAGGGAGGCTCCGTGGCCGTGGGACCCTCCCGGCCAGGTGAGGGATATATTCTTCTGGTGTGCCCGTTGCTTAAAGCGCGGTATTGGGGTGGGAGTTACCCGATTTTCCAGGTGTTGTGTGTCTCAGTTCCCCTGGCTAGGAAAAGGGATTCCCTTCCCCCTTGCACTTCCCAGGTGAGGCGATGCCTCGCCCTGCTTCAGCTCTCGCTGGTCAGGCTGCAGCAGCTGACCAGCACCGATTGTCCGGCACTCCCTTGTAAGATGTCCCCAGTACCTCAGTTGAAAATGCAGAAATCACTGGTCTTCTGTGTCGCTCGCGCTGGGAGTTGGAGACTGGAGCTGTTCCTATTCGGCCATCTTGCTCCGCCCCCCACATACACAGCTTTGATAAAGTTTAATTTATAAAATAGGTACAGTAAGAGATTTAAAAACAACTAATAAAAATAGAACGATATAAAATAATAAAAGTTATGTGAATGTAGACTCTCTCTCTCAAAATGTTTTTGTACATAATATTTTCAGACTTCAGTTTGCCATGAGTAACTGAAACTTTAAAGATTGAAGCCCATATGCCCATGTTTATAGCATTATTCACAATAGCCAGAAGGTGGAATTATCCTGTGTCCACAGATGGATTAATGGATAAAAAACATGCCATATATGTATGTGTGTGAGTGTACTTACACATACACATTGGAATATTATTCAGCCTTAAAAATGAAGGAAATTCTGATATATGCTATAACATGAAAGAATCTCAAAGACATTATGTTGAATGAAATAAGCCAGTCACAAAAGGATAAATACTGTGTGGTTCCACTTATATGACAGGTCTAGAATGATCAAATTTATAGAGACCGAAGGTAGAATAGTGTTTGCCAGGGGCTGGGGGGACATAATGAGGAGTTATTATTTAATGAGTGCAGTATTTCAAGTTTTACAAGGTGAAAAGCATTGTAGAGCTGAATGGTGATGATGGTTGCACAACAATGTACACTTAAAAGTGGCTAAGATTAAAAAAATTGTTTGTTATGTCATTTTACTACTTTTAAAAAAATAGCCTTAGCATATTATAAGAGGCTAACCATAAGCGATAATGTGGTCCAAAGTGTTAATAATTGCATGAATTGAGGGGAAAAAAAAAAAAAAACAGATAATCTTTGACAAAGAGTCAGTGGGGTACACAGAGTTTCTTTTATTTTTAATATTTTATTTTTTAGGGAGAGTTTTAGGTTCAAAGCAAAATTGAAAGGAAGATATAGAGATTTTGGCCAGGTGCAGTGGCTCATACCTGTAATCCAAGCACTTTGGGAGGCTGATGTGGGCAGATCACTTAAGGTCAAGAGTTCGAGACCAGCCTGGGCAAGTGAAACCTCGTCTTTACTAAAAACACAAAAATTAGCTGGGTATGGTGGTGCACACCTGTTGTCCCAGGTATTCAGAAAGCTGAGGCCGGAAAATCGCTTGAACGCTGGAGGTGGAGGCTGCAGTGAGCCAAGTTCATGCCACTGCACTCCAGTCTGAGCGACCCAGCAAGACCTTGTCTCAAAAAAGAAAAAAATACAGAGATTTCCCATACACTCAACTGCTCCCATAAACGCATAACCTCCCCTATTGTCATCATTCCCCAGGAGAGTGGTACATTTGTAATGACTGATGAAACGACATTGACATGTCAAAATTACCCAAAGCCTATAGTTTACATTAGGCTTCACTCTTGGCCTTGCACGTTCTGTGGGTTTGGACATGTACCCATCATTATAGTATCCTACAGAGTATTTTCACTGCCTTAAAAATCCTTTTGCTCTGCCTAGTCATCCCTCCACTCCCCCAACTCCTGATTTAATTTTAAAGAAAGTGAGAAATAGTGTCTTGATTGTCAGCCTGAGCAATGATGTGGATGAAAACCACAGCTTCCAGAAAAAGAATCTTTCTGACATATCAAAAGGTAATATAAGAAGCAGGAGCTATTTCAGTCAAGAACTTGGAAGTCCTATGAGGTTCTCTTAAAAGAAAGATATATAAGGTGCTATACAGCACATAGGGTTCTCTATATTACATATTCAAACAAAATAAAACAACTTTGTATCTTCTCATCTGTATTGCGGTACATATACATATTTATCTGTATGCATATATACAATGGTAGCAAGGCAACGTGAAATCTAATGCAGCTGATGGAGATCCAAGCACTTTGGGAGGCTGAGGTGGGCAGATCACTTAAGGTCAAGAGTTCGAGACCAGCCTGGGCAAGTGAAACCTCGTCTTTACTAAAAACACAAAAATTAGCTGGGTATGGTGGTGCACACCTGTTGTCCCAGGTATTCAGAAAGCTGAGGCCGGAGAATCGCTTGAACGCTGGAGGTGGAGGCTGCAGTGAGCCAAGATCATGCCACTGCACTCAGATTTTTCTATGACTGATATATTTAATTTTTCTATGACTGATATTAATTGTATCAGGATGTTATCTATTTATAAAAAAATCTGCAAAATCCCAGTTATGTATACTATGATAAATTTTGCAATTAATTTATGAATTAGCTTATAAGTTAAATAAATCTATTTTATCACTAGTTTAGTTTTCTTGATTATATTCTAAAATCAGTGGGAAAATGTCTTTTTACTTGCCCACTCCATTTGTTAATTTTTGTATTTCATTTTGTAAACATTCCCATGTTTCCAGACTCATTAAGTAAATAAATTATTCTTCACAATGATGGGTGGAAAAACTTATCATTTGACATGAATTCATTGAGGAGGGTGGTGGTAAGGATAATGAAGAAGCAAAGAAATGAAATTCAATTTAAATACTATTATGTGAATATCATATATTCTAACCCACAGCTGTAAACTTTTAGTATGGAAATAGTAAATACTATGAAGGTAGACAGCTAAATTGACTATTTACTGTGTCTTTTGAAGATTATTCATCTTTGCTTCCTAACCTGAACTTAACTTATTATATTACTATAATCATAATCACCCAGTGCTGAGAGGCAACTGCTCATTAGTGTTTTCAACTGATCTGCTTAGTTGTACTATATTACAAGGCTGATTTTTCTTTTCGTTATGTTGATTGTTTCAGCTAATTTGAGATTAATCTACCATGACCTTCCTACAGAAAATGTGGCTCAAAATCCACATTAAAATAGTTGTGAAAACAAACAAAAATGAAGTGTTTTGAGAAGGGAATGTATTACTTTTAATATTTAGACACAATCTCTTTAGTAAGTAAAAGATACTATTATCTGCTACCGCTATCTTTTTTCCACACAGTTTTATTGGCTATTTCCTTAATTGAAAAATTACATAGTCAACATTTATATGTTTACATAAATAAAATGAACACCAGTAGGTATTACTAGGGAAGCTTCCAAATTAAATCTGTGTTTGGAGCCATTCACTTCTTATTAAAGATTCTCTAATTAAAAAAATATATATGTGTATATATATATTACTCATTACCATTTAGGTGTTTTTCCCCCTGTTTAGGTATTTCCAAAACCTGAGTGGTTTAACTTGTACCTCATAGCACCTGCATTGCCATAGTCTTTCTTGATGTATTTTATCTTACCATCTTTAAATTTGAAGTGACCAGGATTCAATTATAGGCCCTCTTTTTATCTCTATACTTGCTTTCTAAATGATCTTAAACAGGGCTTTACTGTTAAGTACAGTCTCTTTCCCAATGCATATCACTCAACTCCAGACTCATAAATCCAATTGTCCCTTTAATATTCCCACTTGAATAATTTTTTTGTTTTGTTTTGAGACAAGGTCTTGCTCTGTCTCCCAGGCTGGAGTACAGTGACGTGAACATGGCTCACTGCAGCCTTGACCTCCTGGTCTCAAGTGATTCTCCTGCCTCAACCTCCTGAGTAGCTGGGACTACTATGCCTGGCTAATTTTTTTATTTTTTATTTTTGTAGAGATGGGGGTCTCACTTTGTTGCCCAGGCTGGTTGCTGGTCTCAAATACCTGCGCTTAAGCAATCCTCCCACCTCAACCTCCCAAAGTGCTGGGCTTACAGTAGTGAGCCACCATGCCCGGCACCACTCAAATGTTCCAAACACAACATGTTAAAACGGACCCTTAATTGCCACCCAGTATCTCCATTCTGCTCCTCCTTCAATCCATACTATTTCAGGAAAATTTCTTCAGGCCAAACTCCTAGGAGTCAATATTTTGGCCTCACTCTCCACATTTGTTCAGCCATCAGGTCGGATGATGCCGAACTCCAAATGAATCTCAGCCTGCCACTTCTCTCTGCTACTACCACTCTAGTCTAAGTTACCACCATCTCTTTGCTAAAAAAGTACTATGGTTTTCTGACTGCCACCTAGTTTTCATACTTATCTCACTGTAATCATTCTCCATTTAGCAGAATGGTACTTCTAATGAGATAAAGGAAATCATGTTACACCTGCTTAAATACCACTGCAGGTTTCTCATTATACCCACAATTCAATATAAACTCTTTATCATGACTGACCACTCCCTTCAGGAGCTAAGAAGACCTGGAGACTTCCCTGACAGCATCTCCTGCCACCTTTGCTCTTGATCACTTGGTTCCAGCCACGGTGGTCTTCTTTCCATTCCTCGGCACCCCACATTTATTCCCGCTGGTAATAAATATTACCCAGATTTTTCTATGACTGATATTTTCTGGTTTTTAATTCTCAGCTCAAATAGCACTTCCTCAAAAATGCATACATAGAACATACATGTAAATTAGCTCTTTCATCACTGTCTATAATCTTATCCTGCTTTTTTTTTTTTTTTTTCCATGAACTTGCACTATTCTAAATTGTTTACTTGAAAACCCTGGAATGCAAGGACTCCTGTCTCCTTCATGGGCAGACCTTCAGGCTTAGAACAGTGCTTAAAAAACAGTAGTTGCAGAACCTACAAAGAACTCAAACAAACTTACAAGAAAAAAAGAAACAACCCCATCAAAAAGTGGGCAAAGGATATGAACAGACATTTCTCAAAAGAAGACATGCATACAGCCAACAGACACATGAAAAAATGCTCATCATCACTCGCCATCAGAGAAATGCAAATCAAAACCACAATGAGATACCATCTCACACCAGTTAGAATGGCAATCATTAAAAAGTCAGGAAACAACAGGTGCTGGAGAGGATGTGGAGAAATAGGAACACTTTTACACTGTTGGTGGGATTGTAAACTAGTTCAACCATTATGGAAAACAGTATGGCGATTCCTCAAGGATCTAGAACTAGATGTACCATATGACCCAGCTATCCAACTACTGGGTATATACCCAAAGGATTATAAATCATGCTGCTATAAAGACACATGCACACGTATGTTTATTGCGGCACTATTCACAATAGCAAAGACTTGGAATCAACCCAAATGTCCATCAGTGACAGACTGGATTGAGAAAATGTGGCACATATACACCATGGAATACTATGCAGCCATAAAAAAGGATGAGTTTGTGTCCTTTGTAGGGACATGGATGCAGCTGGAAACCATCATTCTTAGCAAACTATCACAAGAACAGAAAACCAAACACCGCATGTTCTCACTCATAGGTGGGAACTGAACAATGAGATCACTTGGACTCGGGAAGGGGAACACTACACACTAGGGCCTATCATGGGGAGGGGGTGGGGGGAGGGATTGCATTGGGAGTTATACCTGATGTAAATGACAAGTTGATGGGTGCTGACGAGTTGATGGGTGCAACACACCAACATGGCACAAGTATACATATGTAACAAATCTGCACATTATGCACATGTACCCTAGAACTTAAAGTATAATAATAATAAAAAATAAAAAAATTAAAAAAGAATTAAAAAAACAGTAGTTGCTCAATAAATATTTTTTCAAATGCATTACTGTTGAATTATTTTCTTTATGTATTATTCAGAGCAGATATACCATAAGAGGCATGATGTTTCTTACTAAGAATAGCACCTATTTTGTTTAGGCCTACTTTATATGCCAATTTCATGCATCCCAGATTTCCCACATGATCCCAATTTTACACATTCTATCTTCATAATCCATCAAAAGATTCCAATCATTACTGTTTTAATATTGAAGTCATAATACAGAACGTTCCTTAAATTCACAAAAAGCAATAACAATTTTATCAGATAATATGCTCTGATTTTTGTTTTTAAAACTGTAAATAAAATAAATATTTTCTCCCTTTCCATTTTCTCTCAAAGACAACAACCATAAAAGCTAGATAAAATACTAAAAACAGCTGTTTGAAGGCATCAGCAAGTAACCAAGGCAGCCAGACTTAACAAAAGGGAAGCAAATTAAGGTAAGCTGGCCATTTTCCTCTCAGGGTACTTTTACTGATTTGCTGACAGTTGAATAGGAGGTCATAGGGAAAGCTACATCTTAGCGTGTTCAGCAATCTCACAGGATAAGAAGATAAACATTAGAATTCAGGGCTATGAAGTCAGCTAGGATGTGAGGGACCATAATTCATAGAGTAATAAGATCTACATTCTTCACAGCTTTTGCCTTCAAGAGATTTGCCAGTTTCTAAGTGGTGAAGGAGCCAGAAGATAAACATCATGCAAAAATGAACTCATGAGAAGTGAAAAACTAAGAAGATCCTTGGGAAGTCTCACAGAGTTGGGAAGACAAACTTTGGAGTTCAGAGTCAGCCAAGAAGGAAAGAGTGTGGTAAACAAAACGGGGTTTCTGTTGGAGTCCTGAAAGTCTATCCCTAGAACTAAGGGTAAACTAGAAACAACCATCCGAATCTCTCTAAGCTACAAAACAATTAAGTTGCTGACTGAATCAAAGCAACTTGCCTCTACACTAACTCTTGACAGAATGAAAATAAATAATTTTAAGAGAAAATTAACATCTTCCAGAATTTTATACATTTTCAGACACATACATTATTTAATCAAAAACTACCAAGCTTGTCATAAAACAGTAAAACATGAGCACATGAAAAGACAATAGAAACATACTCCCAGTTGTTTCCAGTGTTAGAGTTATCAGACACATAATTTAAAATTACTGTTACTGATAGGTTCCGGATGACTAAGTGGAGAGGTATTTGGAATCTAATTTTTTTAAAGTATCAAATAGATATTCTAAAACTAAAAAATAAAATTACTGAAATTAAGAATCCAGTAAATGTACGTAATAGAAAATTGAATCTAGCAGAAAAAAAGATTATTTATACCAAACAACAGGTCACCCAGAAAATGTACAGACTGAGAAACCTCAAAAGAAGAGAAGACAAATGAAAAGAAGCCACAGAATACATAATGAGCCCAGCAAACAGTTTAGCAGAGTTGTGGCTGAAGTCTCAGGGAAAGCGGAGAGAAAGAACGGACTGTAACAACATTCGAGAAAATGTCGGCTAAGAATTTCCCCAAGTTGGTGAAAGACATTGATCCGCAGAATCTAGAAGCTTTTGAATCCCAAGCAGTATTTATACAAATAAAATCATTCCTAAATACATTGTGATAAACCCCCGAACACCAAAGGCAAAACAAAACAAAAAAGAAGAGCCTTCAATGGAGTAAATGGAAAAATGATCTTGTTTCCAAGGACCAGCAATAAGACTTTCCACTTACTTCATGATAGAAATAATGAAAACCAGGTAATAATGATAGGATATATTTAGAGTGCTGGAAACAAAACAAAACAAAACAAAACGAAACAGTCTAACCAAGCAAGAAATTCTATTTTATACTTAGTGGAAAGTAAGTCTCAAAAGTAAAGAAAAGTAAAAAACAAAAAACAAAAAAAAGAGAGATTTGTCACTAGCAGGCCTTCATTTTAAAAAGGCAGAAAAGAAATGGGATACTTTCCTGATGGAAGTATACTAACAAAAATAAATAAATAAACAAAGTATACTAACAAAAAATAAAAAAGTTAAAGATGTTTAAAACTAGATGAACACTGCATGTTTATGATGGTAACAATTACTTCCTATGGAGTTTAATATATACATAGAATTAAACATATGAGAACTATAGAATTAAATCTGATAGGGAGGTGGGACTCATGTAAAATATTACAAAGTTCTGATAAATGAAGGATGCAGGTTACCATATTTATGGTAATTAGTATGAGTAATAAAAGACTTCACAGAAGAAAAGCTAATGAAAGAAGAAATGGAATAATTAAATAGGGAAAAACCTTTAGTATTCCAAATGTAAGAAAGTTATGAGGAAGAAAAATTAACAAAAGACAAACAGAAAACAGATGAGAATATGGTAATTTGAACCCATATATCAGTATAGTAATACTAAATGTAAATGAATTAAGTATCCAATTTAAAGAAAAAGATTATTAGATTAGTTAAATAAACAATTCAAATTTATGTTGCTCACAGAAGATACACCTTAAATATACGTACACCCAATATATGAGAAAACCTATATCATGAAAACACACAAAAAAAGGAAGCTAGTGAATCCACAGACAAAAGTACACTCTAAAGATAGTACTGCTGGCAGTACTATGGTTAATACAAAATTTAATACAAAAAGGTTAATATAAAATTTAAATTATTAAATTTAATAATCCCAAATTTGTATGCCTCTAATTAAAAAGTCCCAATATATATAAATATAACTCACGGATGTATTTGTAGCAGTACAACCAACAACTATAGAATCTGCATTCTTTTCTTTGCTTTTTTTGACATCAGAGTCTGATGTCCAGCTCTGTCACCCAGGCTGGAGTGCAGTGGCATAATCTCAGCTCACCACAAACTCTACCTCCTGGGTTCAAGTGATTCTCCCACCTCATGCTCCAGAATAGCTGGGACTACAGGCACACACCTGGCTAATTTGTTTTGGGGTTGTTCTGTTGTTGTTGTTTTAGTTAGTTAGTTTGTTTTTGTTTTTTTGGTAGAGATGAGGTTTTACCATGTTGCCCACACTGGTCTTGAACTTCTGGGCTCAAGCCATCCACCTGCCTTGGCCTCCCAAAGTGCTGGGATTACAGTAGTGAGCCAGGGCAACTGTTCCACATTGTTTTCAAGTCACTGCCACATGTTGGATGAAAACAAGTCTCAAAAAGTTTAGTCACAAAGAATTGAAAATATACTGACCATAGTGGAATTAGTGAAGAAAGGAATAACAACAAAAACAAAAAGATTAGAAAAACACTCAATAGTTCAGCAATTAAGCACTTCACTTCTATATAACTCAGAGGCCACAGAAAAAATTACTATGAAAATTAGAATATATTTTAAAATAAATGATAATGAAAAATACAATACATCAAACGTGTAGGAGGCAACTAAAGCCCTGTGCAGAGGCAAATTGTAGGCTTTAATAAATATATTAGAAGAAGAACTGAAATATTAATAATATAGGCATCCATTGCAAGAAGCTAAGAAAATGTAGTAAACTAAAATAAAAAATAACCGGAAGTAAAAACAAGACAAAAGAGCAGAATTCAATACAATAAAACAATTTCATGATAGAGACAATCAATCAAGCCAAAAGCTGGCTATTTGAAAAGACTAATGAAATTATGGAGACCTATTAAAGCTGTAAAGGAAACACAAAGGTTACACAAACAATATCTGGAATAAAAAAAGGGCATCACTACAGATCATTGTAAATTAAAAGATGATAATATCACTAACAACTCATGTTGATATATTTGAAAAATTAGGGGAATGGATCAATTTCTTGAAAAACCCAACTCAACTAAACTGAAAATATAAGAAATGAAAACTCTAGTGAGTCCCACATTTATTATAGATATCGTATCTGTGACTAAAACCCATGCACAGAGAAAACTCCTAGATCAAATGGCTTCACTGGTGAATAGAAGTGAGAATACTGGTTACTATTGGGGAGGAGGCAAGATAGTGATTGGAAAAGGCATGAGGGAAGTTTCTGGGATGCTGGTTATCTTTGTCTCAGTAGTAGTTACTTGGGAATTTCATTTAGTAAAAATTCTATCGACTTTTATTTGTTACCTTTTCTGTGTACATTTCACTTAGATACACACAGATCTGCTGAAAATGCATGTTTCATTGAAAGACCAACACTGCCAAACTAGACAAAACATCAAAACTTCACTATATGCTATTAATGAAACATATCTAAAATGGAAAACTATTAAAATGGAAAGAATTAAAAACTGTAAATAATAACAAAACAAGACTGATATAACTAAAATAATATCAATCAGAAAAGCTTTTAAGTAAAGAGCATACTAGTAATAAGTAAAGTTACTTCTTGATTAGAAATTTAAGTAATCTGGAGGATATAATAACACAACAGAAGAGTAAAGAAGGTGTTACAAAAGAGTTTCAATGCACAAATGACACTTTTTAAACTTTCTCCATAGAAATATTAATGTCCATAAAGTACTAAAAATATATTGAGTAAAATACTGTTCTTAGGTGATATACAAAGTGAACCTAGTAGGTATCATCTAAATATCCAGTAATTAAAGCATTTTTGAGCTTTCGTTTTGTTATTTTCCATCTTTCCCATTGTAACTCTAGCCCATTTATTCTCCATTCACCATTATTTCCAATGTGGAAGACCAAAAGTTGTATTTTCTGAGTATCAACTAAAGTGCAGCAATGTGCTATGCTCTTTGCCTATATCACATCACTTTATCCTTATAATATCCTTCATAATAAGGAAGTGGGCCTATTGGTTCCATTTTACACATGACCAAATTGAAGAGCATAAAAGTGGGACAAGTTACCTAAGGTATATGTACTGATGCATAAGTCATAGGTAAAGAAATGGAATCTGGGCACAATTATATCTCCTCCTTTCTCCTTAGTTTCACCCCAGTCTTTTTTGCCATATTTGTATTTTAGAGATTCGGGTAATATTGGAAACATATCTTATCTATGAATCAAAACATACACGCTGTCTCACAATTCAAATATGTAGTCAATTTCTAGAAAAAAATCTTATATATAGATACATATAAATACATACAGCTAATACATTAGTACATATAATTAATATAATTGTATATAATTATATATTATATAATATTTATCATATTTTGTTATATTGTATATAATTACATATTATATAATATATTACATATTTGTATATTATATTTTATTACATAATATACTTATTTATAATTATATTAGTTCTATGTACTAACACATTATTATTGTACAATTTTATATATAATACAAAATAAGAAATGAAATTTTCCTCATACCCTCTCCCAGTCATTATCCTCCCTCTCCTTGTAACAATAACCAGTATTCTAACTTCTGTTCACCAGTGAAGCCATTTGACTCAAGAATTTTCTCCGTGCATGGGGTTTTTAGTCACAGATTCAAAATCTATAATAAATACAGTCTCTTCCTTATTTGTTTAATTCCTTATTTATAAATAAATAATATAATTGATTTTATTGTAAGTTTTTAATTCCTTATTTATAAATAATATCGTATATTAGTTATATATAATATAGATAACAAATATGATATACATAAGCATAATATGTAAGTAAAAATTTAAACTCTAAGAATAAAATTGGAAAATACACAGTATTCCACCAAAAGGATGAAATGTGGATGTTTTGTATGTGGAAGTCATCAGACAGCTGTGAAAACTGCCCACATTCAGTCTATTTTAGAGAGTCTTGTTCAGACTTTCCATAACAGAATTCATGTGGTTTCAACATTTTAACAGCTCTTTCCTCACAAATTTTTTAACAGATCTCCTCTCTATGTATTATTGTTCCTGTTGTTAAATAAACAATTGTCTAATTCATTCCATGACTTCAAGAAGCATTTTCTAGGGCAGTCATCTTAACTCTGTTGGAAATAGGATCTGGGTCTCCAAAATGTTTACATTTTCATGACATTGCTAGAATTTGGTTTATCAACATTTTAGATCAAAATACATATCCTACATTTACACTCTTGTTTAAACAGCATCATTGTATGAACTTTTTTCCCTTTCTTTTATACTAACTTTTTTTCTATGAGGAAAAAATAAAATGTCAAGCAAAAAACAAAAATGACAGTCCCAGACTTCTCTGTTACAAAAGAAGAGTTAGAATAATTAACATCTCTTTTCCCAAATAAAGCTGTAAGTGTGGTAAAGTCACATTGTGATAGATATGACTGAAATTTAGAATATGCTTAAAAGCAGAGTAAGAACATGCATAGGAACTGGAGGAAAATTTACTTCATGCTTTCTATAGACTGTTTCTGTTCCCCTAAAATTCATATGTTGAAATCCTAATCCCTAATGTGATGGTATTGGGTGACAGGGATTTGGGAGGTAATTAGGTCACAAGGACAGAGCCCCCAAGAATGGAATTAGTACCCTTATAAATGAAACCTCAGAAAGTTTATTTGCTCCTTCTGCCGTGTGAGGCTATAGCAAGAAGAAGGCCATCTATGAACCAGGAAGCAGAGCCTCACCAGACATTGAATCTGCCAATGCTTTAATCTTGGATGTCAAGCCTCCAGAACTATGAGAAATAAATTGTTGCTGACTTTGTTTTAATAGCCCAAACAGACTAAAACAATGCCATTCAACCTTAAAGGAAATTTCATAAATTAGAAAAAAATGCAGTGTGGTTTATCATAAGAAGCACAATGAAATCACTTAATCCTTTAATTCTCAGATTCAATAAGATTCTTAAACTATGGATCGGTGGCTTGTACTGGTTATTCATTCAATCATTTATTAACTTAATACAAATGCATTGAATGCTTCCTATATGTTGGGCACTATTCTAAGTGCTTAGAAAACAATGATTACAACAACAAATATCTCCATGCACATAAAAATTGCATTTAGAAAGATATTCAACATAAATAGTAAAATGTACATAGTAAGTTAAATGGTGATATATTTTATGGAGAAAAATAAAGCAAGAAAAGCGGTTTAGGAAGTGGACAGGCTGGGGACTGCAATTTTAAATAGAGTTGTCAAGGGGGTCCTTGTTGAGAAGGTAACACTTGAATAAAAACCAAAAGGAGGTGAGGAAATAGGCTACATTGAAATTGCAGAAAATAATTCTAGACATAAGAAATATCAAGTGCAAAGACCCTGAGACAGGTGTGAGTGTTCAAGACACAGCGGGACAACCAGCTGGGCAACTGAGGAGGAGAGATCATATGAGGCTAGAGATGAAGAGAGGTGAGGAAAAGGTCCTTAGGGCCTTGTGGGGCATTGTGCTTTTTTCACTGAATGTGATGGAAAACCAGTAGAGACTTTTAATGGAAAGCGTTGTGTGATCTGTACTAATAAGATTTCCACTTTTAGTGGAAAGTGTTGCGTGATCTGTACTAATGAGATTGCTGTGACTGCTATGTTGAAAGCAGACCAAAGGGTAGACAAGTGGAAACCAATTAGGATGAACAGTTTCTTCAATATAGACACCAAAGCTGGCTGTCACATTTATTAATGATTTTAAAAGTCAGCACAAATTCATTTAGAGGGAAAATATATTTTCTAATTAACCACAGATTCTACTTATGATACTGAACAATGATCTTAAATACATGTATACAAGGAAAGCAGGTAAAAACAGTGATTTTTTTTTTTTTTTTTTTTTTTTTTTTTTTTTTTTTTTTTTTTTTTTTGAGACAGGATCTCACACTGTCGCCCAGGCTGGAGCACAGTGGCGTGACGATCTGGGCTCACTGCAAGCTCCGCTTCCTGGGTTCCCGCCATTCTCCTGCCTCAGCCTCCTGAGTAGCTGGAACTACAGACGCCCGCCACCACGCCCAGCTAATTTTTTTGTATTTTTAGCAGAGACAGGGTCTCACAGTGTTAGCCAGGATGGTCTCGATCTCCTGACCTCATGATTCGCCCGCCTCGGCCTCCAAAGTGCTGGGATTACAGGCGTGAGCCACCACGCCGGGCCAAGAACTGTGATTTTAATTATATTCTATTGTACTTAAACAAAGTATATCCAGGTAAGGTATAATCTACATTTTGAACATGTATATTATAATCTCTTCTGTGTTACTTTTGTATTCACCAATTTAGCAGTGACCCAAATAGTACCAACAAAATAAATACAGTGATTTGAAGAGCAGCAATGTTGATTGTTTCCCTGGTTATCCAGAAGTGTTTCAGTTTAATGTAATCTCATTTGTCTATTTTTTATTGTGTTTCCTGTGCTTCTTGGTTTGTATCTTTAAAAAAATCATTGCCCAGACCAATGTCATGGAACTTTTCCCCTGTGTTTTCTTTCAGTAGTTTTACAGGTTCAGTCTTCAATTCACTTAGAATTTGAATGGATTTTTTATATGGTGTGAGATAAGGGTCTACATTCATTCTTCTGCATGTGGACATCTACTGCTCCCAGCACCTTTCATTGGATAGTTCAATCCCATTGTGTGTTCTTGGCACCTTTGTCAAAAATCAATTGACCCTAAATGCTTAGACTTATTTCAGAGCTCTTATTCTGTTCTGCTGGTCTCTGTATCTGTTTTTATGTTAGCAGCATACTGTTTTGATTACTACAGCTTTGTATATATTTTAAAGTCAGATAATGTGAAGCTTTCAGCTTTGTTCTTTTTGCTCAAGATTGCTTTGGCTATTCAGCACCTTTTGGGGTTCCATAAAATATTTAGGATTTATTTTTATTTTTGTGAAAAATGTCATTGGAATTTTGACAAGAATTGCACTGAATCTATGGATCACTTTGAGTAGTATGGATATTTTAATAATATTAGTTATTCCAATCTATGAACACAAGATGTTTTCCCATTTCTTTGTGTCTTCAATTTCTTTCATCATTGTTTTACAGTTTTCAGTGTACTGGTCTTTCATCCCTGTATTAGTCTGTTTTTACACTGCTGATAAAGACGTATCTGAGACTGGGCAATTTACAAAAGAAAGAGATTTAATTTGACTTATAGTTCCATGTGGCTGGGGAAGCCTCACAATCATGGTGGAAGGCACGGAGAGTCCTGTCTTACATGGATAGCAGCAGGCAAAGAGCGAATGAGGAAGACACAAAAGTGGAAACCCCTGATAAAACTACCAGATCTCTTGAGACTTATTCACTACCACAAGAACAGCATGGGGGAAAACACCCCCATGATTCAACCATCTCCCACCAGGTTCCTCCCACAACATGTGGGAATTATTGGAGTACAATTCAAGATGAGATATGGGTGGGGACACAGAGCCAAATCATGGAAACCCTTTTGGTTAAATTTATTACCAAGTTTTTTATTTTTCTTTTAGCTACCATGAATGGGATTATTTTATTGATTTTTTTTAAAGATAGTTCCTTGTGAGTATATAGAAATGTTGCTAATTTTTGTATGTTGATTTTGTATCCTGCTAATTTACAGAATTTATTAGTTCTAACAGTTATTTTAGTGGAGTCAGGGTTTTCTATATATAAGATTATGTCATCTGCAAAAAGAGACACTTTACCTTTTTTCTTTTTCAATTTTGATGCCAATTTTATTTCTTTTCTTGCCTGATTTCTCTGACTAGGTCTTCCAGTATTATGCCAAATAGAAGTGGTGCAAGTGGATATCCCTGTCTTATTCCTGATCTTAGAGAAAAATCGTTCAGCTTTCCACAATTGAGTATGATGTTAGCTGTGGATTTGTCATATACAGTCTTTATTATGTTGATGTACATTCCTTCTAATTTGTTGACAGCTTTTATCATTAAAGAATGTTGAATTTTGTCAAATGCTTTTTCTGCATCTATTGAGATGATCATATGATTTTCCTCCTTCATTCTACTAATGTAAGATATCACATTTATAGATTTGCAAAGGTTAAACCATGGCATCCCTGGGATTAATCCCACTTGATCACAGTGAATGATCCTTTTAATGTGCTGTTCAATTTGGTTTGTTAGTATTTTGTTGAGGAGTTTTGCATCTATGTACATCAAAAATATTGATCTGTAATGTCCTTTTCTTGTAGTGTCTTTGGCTTTGGTATCTAATGGCTGGCCTCATAAAATAAGTTTGGAAGTATTCCCTCATCTTCAGTTATTTGGAGGATTTTGAGAAGGATTGGTATTAGTTCCTTAAATGTTTGGTAGAATTCAGCAGTAAAACCATCAGGTTCTGGACTTTTCTTTGATGGGGTATTTCTTATTACCGATTCAATCTCGTTACTCTTGGTCTGCTCATATTATCTATTTCTTCATGATTCAGTGTTGGTAGGTTATGTGTCTAGGAATTTGTCCATTTTTTTCTAGGTTATCCAGTTTGTTGGCATATAATTGTTGAGAGTAGTCACTTATGATCCTTCGTATTTCTGAAGTATCAGTAGTAATGTCTCCTCTTTCAATTCTGATCTTATTTGAGTTTCTCTCTTTTTTTCTTAGTAAGTTTAGCTAAAGTTTTGTCAATTTTGCTTATCTCTTCCAAAACCCAAGTGACAGTTTTGCTAATCTCTTCCATTGTATTTCCCTAGTCTCTATTTCATTTATTTCTAACCAGACCTTTATTATTTCCTTCTTTCTGCTACTTCTAGGCCTAGTTTGTTCCTTTTTCTTTTCTTCTTTTTTTTTTTTTTTTTTTTTTGGTTTCTTGAAGTGTAACCTTAGGTTGTTAATTTTAGATCTTTCTTCTTTTTGATGTAGGTATTTATTACTATAGACTTTCTTCTTAGAACTGCTTTTGCTTCTTCTCATCAGTGTTAGTGTGTCCATTCTCATTTGTCTCGTTATTTTTAAATTTCTCTTTTAATTTTTTCTTAATCCATTGATTGTTTGGGAGTATGTTGCTTAATTTCCATGTAATTGTGAATTTTCCAAAATTCCCTCCTTGTACAACACATCCTTTAATCAGTAATCAGGAATCAGTAAAAAGAGCATGAAGAAAGAATTTGATATGAAAGAATAATGACCTTCCTTCAAGACTGAAAATTGGATCACCTTTAATATGTTTAAATGATTGTTAAAACTTGAATATATAAAGTATCACCATGAATTTTATGTTTTATTATTGCAGAAATGTTTAACCTTTACATCAATGACTCTAGGCTTTAGAAAAAAATCATTTTATACTATTCACATGGATTCTAAAAGTATAGTAATATTTTCATAGAAATACTAGTTTATCCTCCTCCTAAAACATAACTTCTAGTTAAAAGTGTTAACCCATCTCACCAAATTTTTCTCTGCAAGGTCAGTGAATAAAATATTTAGGTTAAGAATATGTGGTGTGTGATCTCTGTATTTGTAAGATAATCTTGTTTGATAAATGCATTCTTAGTTTTGAGGGATACACCAGGAAGAGAAGTGAATTGTTTATTGAAGAGAAGAAGACTCCTAGTTAAGACATGAGCTTAACTAATTAATGGCATTCCTGGATTAGCCAGGAGTGAGTATGACCACAATATATGTTGGAAAAGCCTACTGAAAAGCTGCCCGTCCGTTTTACCCCACCTGCCAATCAGCTTTCTTCTGAAACAAATCAAAGGGCACGATGGAGATAATGGCCAGATTTTAAAAGAAATAAATAAAATCAGACATAATGACACATTCTGGTGAAATCTGGTAGGAAAAATACTAAAACAGAATGTTTTGGACATCTTATTAATATTTGAGTCCCTATTACTGTCTCTTTTAAATTGTTGTATTTTTTGTTCATGATTATATTGCATTTTTATATACACATCACTGGAACAGTTAAGCTTTTCTTTAAGTTCATGCTGACTCTAGGTCATTTTAATAGCTGTAATTGTGAGATGGAATTTAGTTGCTATATTGCTATTATCATGATTTTAATTTTCTTGCCAAGATATTGTAATATTTATTCTGCTAATCTAGAAGTTGAGGCACAGCATGATTAAGTCACTTGCTCAAAATATGCTATGAGTAAATAGAATTGAGAAAAGTTAATAATCCCTTAGTAATACGTATCTAAGAACAATCTACTTATAAAATAAGTAACTACTTTCTTCCAAACACATTGCTATTTTTCTTTTTCTTTTTATTTTCTTTTTTTTTTTTTTTTTTTGAGATGGAATCTCGCTCTGTCGCCTGGGCTGGAGTGCAGTGGCCGGATCTCAGCTCACTGCAAGCTCCGCCTCCTGGGTTCACGCCATTCTCCTGCCTCAGCCTCCCGAGTAGCTGGGACTACAGGCGCCAGCCACCTCGCCCGGCTCGTTTTTTGTATTTTTTAGTAGACACGGGGTTTCGCCGTGTTAGCCAAGATGGTCTCAAACTCCTGACCTCGTGATCCGCCCGTCTCGGCCTCCCAAAGTGCTGGGATTACAGGCTTGAGCCACCGCGCCCGGCCCACATTGCTATTTTTTCTAGTGCTTATCTTGAATGTTAAAATGTAAAAAAAAAAAAAAAAAAAGCCCACTGACTGTAATCTATGGTGATTTAATCAAATAAATGCAATAGTTCCTGTTATGTTTCAGATACTAATTTATAAAAATGTGTCATAGAGGAGCCAAGCATTCATCAACAACAATACTGGCACTTGTTGAAACTTATACACCTCAAAATAAGAAGAAAAGCTAATAAATGGTCAAGCCTCTTGCTGAATCAATGACAAACAAACATTTAGTGATATTTACCTATTCATTATAACTTTACTGCCCTTTACTCCCAGTGGATAATAGTTCATCTTATTTTGAATAACCTATTAATCCTTCATGCTGTAGGTAGAAAAGACAGAAGCTTTGCCATTTTAGAGGCACACTAGAGAATACTAGAAAATGAGAGTTCTAGTCCCCTGCTTTATAACAAAACAGGTTGTTGGCTATATTATCCCATAGAAGCCAGGAGAAGATAGTGCAATATTTCTTGAACCTGAACTATATTTGGAGCACTTGAAAATATATATAAAAAATTATCCTGAGCTCCCTAGGATTATGTCTTCAGATTCCCCTTAGAAAAGACTAGTGTACTTTGGGTCTGGATCCAGACTATTCGTGTTGTCCCAGCCCTGCCCATAATAAGCTTTAGAAAGAAGGCCAAGTCACTGAACTTTTCTAAAGCACAGTGTTCTTCAACTATGCAATAGGAATATTAATATTAGCTGGCTTATTCAGGATTATTGTGTGGAGTTACATAATAAGAATGTCCACATTTTCTCTGTTGCCAGTGCAGTACAATATACCATCCGTAGCTGAATAAGTATTATAAATATGTCTCACAGCTTGTTATTCCAAAGCCTGAGGCCAAATGAGAAGTCTGAAGCTCTTTCTTGTCTGAGAAGCTCCATCACGAAACTTGATTACAAAAACTGTTTAACTTTTCACATCATTAAATAACTGACTAAATTTAAATCTTGAGTCAAGTAGAAATAAGGGTTTATTACATTTTATAGATTACTTGAATTCCCCTTCTTTTACACACACAGTAGGTTGATTTTCAGGAAATAGAAAGCTGGAATAAATAAGGATATGGATGGACACCATCCTGGAATATGGGAGAATTTGAACACGTATCCTCTGTACCAATTCCACTTGGTGAATTTCAGACTTTGGAGTCCAGTAGACCTGGGTTATATACAGATTTCTGGCACTTTGTTATGATGAATGAAGCATAAAATATGTCTTGCCATATTCACTCATCTTACCTCCATTAAACTAAATGGGAAGAAGAGAAAACAGAAAGATAAATCCACATAATTTTTGAGCCACTGTGTGGGAATGGATGAGTGAGTATGCAAAGCAAATTTAGGAAAATATCAATGACATCACTGAAAAACAGGCTTTCAGGTAAACTGTTTGACTTGCTGAATTGATAAAAACAGGCAAGTTAGATAGAAATGATTTAGCAAAAACTTGTGGTTGCACCATCCAATTGTAAATTAGGAGGCAAAAAATGCTGCCATGTTTGATAACAGGTAAATAATATTGCTGTTGAGCTCAAAGAGTAGTATAAGTGATTTGTGCAAATTATATTAAAAATTGACTCCATTGTTCTATGTGCAATCTAAAAGAATAAATGGAAAGTAAACCAGAACAATAAAGCATCACTATTTATTGATTGCCTGTCCCAGGAGATGACCTGAGTCAATGCACAGCAGACTCACTCTTGATTGGGAGACTAGACTTTCAATGATCACATGAAGGGGGAGAACTCCTGTGACCAATAAAGGACCAAGTTGTCTTTATCAGGAGCGGTATGCAGTCCGTTTTAAGGCTAAGATCCCCAGGGGATTCATGCACAGGATTAATTTTCCTAAAGCATGATTGATCAGTGTGGTCGCTTGCCTTGCCATTCTCTGATAGTGTTCTGAGACTTCCTGAGAAATATTATTAACTCAGGACTGACATTCAGCTGCTATATACTAGTGAGGGTAGAAATAAGTCCATGCCAGTTGGTGATTTAAGCTGCAACACTGAGCCCCTGCTGCCACCAGTTCCTCATATCCCGAAGAGTCCCATATGGTTGGAAGGCAGGTCTACCATGTAACCCGCCAGCTTGTTTGCTCCAGCCAGCTTTTTGTGGCTCTTGAATATATGCAGCCCTCACCAAAATGAACCTAGACACTGGAGGAGGGAGACTGTACTCATGCTGGTGGCAAATGGCCTTCATTAGGAAAATGTCTTGTGCTGATCTAGCCCACTGGCTGTGGCTTCCCCACACACTGACAACTTATAAAAACCATGACCTTTACAGTGTATGGTGTCTGTCATTAACTATCCTGACCATCACCCCTGCACATTATTTAGGCATACAAATAGGATGGAATGTGGCATTTGTCCACTCTCCATCCTAATTGCAAGCCTAAATAATTTGAGGTGCTGGTGATTCCTGATTAATAACTTCAGCCTGACCTGAATATTGTGAAGAGAAGGAAGAAAGAAATTAAGCATAGAAGGCACCCAGGCCTATGCAAGACAAACTTGAACAACTTCCGGCATCAATTTTGTATAACTACAAGGCTTGTTGCCTCATTTAGTCACCCAAGTTTAATTTGAAATCAACTGTCACAGCTTTCTCAACTCTCAGTAATGAGAGGCAATTTGCTCAAGAGCCTTGCTATCCAAGAACCTTCAAGTGCACACACCATCAGCACAGTGGGAGCGTTGTATTATTTTAAAAGTTAAAAATGATGCTATTATATTTTTGTTATGTAAAATTTTATTGATCCATATTTTCATCATTAAGTCCAGCTAGCTAAAACAGAGTCAGCTCCTAATTCATTTCTAAGCTCTTCACATGCTTCCATTTGAGTTGTGCTTTAGAATTAAATGCCAAATACCTCTAAATAACAATATGCCATATGAATAGGACCCTTTGTTCGTCTTATCAAGAAAACAATGGAGAGTGATAAGAAAGAGTATCCTTTCACTCACAAACTACTAACTGAACAAACAGCAAATGTAAAATGCAGTTTCAAAAGTGGAAATGACAAGAAAAGAGGAACTATACCTGCTGTAAATCCAGTGTAATTGTCACGTAATGGTATTCGATTCCATTCTTAATACTGGGACTCTGCCACCAAGTGTTCTTTCCATCAATAGCATTTGTAATCGGGTGTCTCTCTATTGAGTTAGCAGCATCATGTGAAAGGAGGAAGAAAAGATCATATAACTAATTTATAGCTTTTTCTTTAAAGTAAAAAAAAAAAAACTGTTAAAACAATCACCATGTGAATATCAAACATTAAAATAATACAAAAAGAGAGTAATTCAGATTTTCAACAGAATTTCTTCAATGACAGCTGTCTCATAGCAACCATACAAGGTAGCAGAAAATGTTTAAATGCTTAGGCTGCAGGGGAATGAGCTGGTCAGCACTCTGGCCATCAACCAAAATGCACAACTTTAAAGGTAACTACAGAAATTAAGTGTAAAGATATAATATTAAAATCTAATTGACCTGTCAATCATTCAAAAAAGCAACAACTAACTCTTGAGACAGCTCTAGTATGCCATCAACTTTGTTAACAGAAACATAAAATCCTGACTTGTGGTTGAAAGATACTTGAACACTTGCCCTTCTGACATATTCATTATTATCAAGACTTGAGGAGTCCAATATGTATCTGGTTTTAATATAAAACACTGTTAAATTCATTTTATGAGATATTGAGGCTCAGAAACCCATACCCGAAAATATAGCATCCTGGTATGCTGATGATTTTAAATTAAAGGCCCTTGGAGACCAGCAAATGCCGAAATAAGTTTTACTCTGGTACTCCCTTATCTACTTACAGTCTGATCTCACCAAAAAGAAAAGTTTCCTCTGGCCCTTTTGCTAAATTTTCATTAATTTAACTCATTTCACATGAAGAGGGACTGAAGTTTGTCAACACACCTGAACAAACTTTTGTTACAAACCACTGTCTGCTCTGTGGGCCCAACAGACTTTGTCCCAGGCAGTTGTATGTTCTTGAATTCCCCTAAAAATCATTTACTATTTGCCAAATTGCCATATTTTCCCCATCTCCCCTCCCCTGTGAAGAAGGGTATGTCTACATCTATGCCCCCATGGGGTTATTGGGTAATCATCCTCCTGTGATTATTCCATGCTATGCATTTTAAAACACACTTCGTATGCCTTTCACCTACCAAGCTAACTTTTTTCAGTTGATTTTTCAGCAAACCTTCAGAGGGCAAAAGGGAAGTTCCCCCTTGGCCCTTACAGAAGCTTTTTGCAGCGAGTCTTTAACTTCCCAATTTTCTACCGCTATTTAATAATGTGAACGATAACCCAAACCTCCCATCTGGCATTTGTCTGTTGCCATCATCAGTAACTCTAGTGGAGGAATCTTCACAATAATGGCAAGGAAGGAGACAATGGCACATGAAACTCCATCCTACCAAAAAACCACAGATCTTCCCTTACTTTCACTCCAGACATATGAGAACAGGACCAATTGTGAAAATCAAAAGGGATATTAGAAAAAGAAAATAGGAGGCGTGGCAACCCCACAGACCTGTGATCTTTGCTGCAGCTCCCTTCCTTCTTAAAACCCTTAAAGCTCAGTTTCTCATCTCCTCCCGTTTTAGCTCCCATGTCTCACAACAGCAGCCACTACTCCTGGGTTGCCAAGCACTCATTGCATTTTGGTTCCCAGTCATTGGTTCTTGTCTAAAATCTTTGCTTCTCATTTTCCAAGTAATATAAGGTCTTTTTCTTTCTCCCTCTCTAAACAGGCCTTGCTCACGTGTGGGTGAAGATAGAAGGGGTGGAGGTTGTTGGTGATCCTGTTTCTATTCCCAAGGCTACAGTAAGGACACTTAAGTTCCACACATCTCACTGGAAAGTCAGCACATTTGCCCATAGAAATGTAAACAAAGTGGAGGTGAGCTTCCCTGCACTCCTGTGTTTATTATAGATTAAGGATGCTTTGGGGTGTCAGTCTTGAGAATTTCATAAAACTAATTATCTGGGAAGATGTTTCAAATGAGTGGCTTATGAATGACCTTTTAGATTAGAACACAATCCTGTTTAAATTGGAAGGAATACCTGACATAATGAACAAATCACATCGCTATGAGGAACAAACATGGACTCTCAATTTTCCTACCTAATATTGCAATCTGGCCATGTATTCTAATAATAATGGTGATGAAAGAGAGGGGGACCATGAGGTGCCAGCACACGGGTAGCTAGATATTCCTCCTGGCTCCACCACTTAGTACATAATTGACCACAGAAAAATCACTTCAACACTATGTGTCATCTCTGATCTAGGAATAACAAAATTCTGCTCACAGCAGTGGTTTCCAGACTCATAATTTTCAGAAAAAAAAAAAATGTGAAGTTAAAAATAAATGTGTGACAGATTTGTGAAACTGATATAGGAGTTCTAGCTTTTAGTTTTTCCAAGTAATAATAACCTCCAATATACTTCTATCATTTAATGAAACATCATTATTATTTTATGAAACAAAGGGCATTTAAAAACCATCAATAGTTTTTAAAAACCATAAGATCAAAATGGAGGACAATTATTTAAATTGCATCCTTTCTATTTTTATGAAAAATGTGGAAAGTTGTTCTCATTTTCTTACTTTGCCATGGACCAGTGAAAACATCTTGGATGTGAACCCTTTATTCACAGAGTTACTGATGAACAGTGTAACTATGAACATTCTAACCATTATTATGTATATACATAAAATAAATGATATATCTGTTCAAAATGTACACTGTTCTAAATCTTAATTAGAGACAAGTTGCACTTGGTAAAACATTTGAAAAAACAACAAAAATAAAGCAAAACTGAGTCCTCAATGCAATAGGAATCTGTTAGAAAGTAAAATCATCTTGAAAAGAAAAATTTTATTAAAAGCGGAATATTGGCCAGGTGCAGTGCCTCACGCCGGTAATCCCAGCATTTTGGGAGGCTGAGGTGGGCAGATCACCTGAGGTCAGGAGTTCAAGACCAGCCTGGTCAACACAATGAAATCCCATCTGTAAGAAAAAAAAAATTAGCATGGCCGTGGTGGCAGGCGCCTGTATTCCCAGCTACTTGGGAGGCTGAAACAGGAAAATCACTTGAACCCGGGAGGTAGAGATTGTAGTGAGCCGAGATCATGCCATTGCACTCCAGCCTGGGTGACAGAGTGAGACTCCACTTAAAAATAAAAAAGCTGAATATTCACTAAATTTGACATTTTCAGATTTGTGAAGATTTGTATTATATATTAGTTTATAATTGATATATAATAAACTGCCATAATATTTACTGAAAACATACAGGCTATGTTTTGAGCTATTTATGGTATGATAGTCCTTTTCCAGATATGGATATTCATATTGCAAATCTTAATATGACTGTACAGGACAGGACAAAAATATTCCATTGTTATTGGTAAATTTTTAAATTCAACTTAACAGCTGGCTGGACTTTACTTTCCACCAAATCATCATGTTAGCAGTCCATAGAGATGAGGCTTCCTGTCTTATTAATGAAAAGCAAAATTTCTGAATATATTTAAATGTTAGTGTTAGCTAAATTGTTCTTTTGAAGCTAGGGAAGATGTCAGGTCTCTATGATGACAGCAAATACCAGAAGCATAACTAAATACCAAACAAATGACCCTGGTGACATAAAGGGGTGCTGAAATTAGCATGTTGGGAATCCAAACCATAAATGAAATATTGTTGGCACTGCCTTTGAAGAAAAATAAATATCACAGAAAACATTTCCCAAACATCCGCCTAAATCTTTTTTACAGATTGTGGGTTTAATACGTGATAGAAAAACACACATGTACAACGCCATTTCTAAATCAAATTCATGGCTCTTAGGTAATTGTGAGAGAAGTTGTCTAATTGGAAATTTTGATATCTGCCACCTCAGGTCAAATTGATAAGAGAATTAGTCACGAAAAGGAGGACTGGGAGATGAATCAACAATTAACCATAATCCCTATT
Organism: Rhinopithecus roxellana; assembly: GCF_007565055.1. Taxonomy (NCBI): domain Eukaryota; kingdom Metazoa; phylum Chordata; class Mammalia; order Primates; family Cercopithecidae; genus Rhinopithecus; species Rhinopithecus roxellana. The sequence continues at coordinate 127,431,285 of NC_044552.1, forward strand.
ATGAAAGTTTAATCATAATTAATTTGCAAATACTGATGAATTGTTGGCATAGTTCCCTTATTTAAAAGGAGATAGAAATGTATAACATCCTCAACAAGGATAAATACGCAAATCAATCCAAGGGCTAACTGCATCTGAAAACTGGATAGGGAATCATTGATGAGGTAAACCTTTCAAACTGCTAGTTTTTAATTGGGAAGCAAAGTCTATTAACAGTCAGAAAGTTCAACGTTCGTTTTCTTTGCAGGGTAATTAACTGCGGACCTTCCATATTTATTCTCAGAGTTCACTGAATTTGTGGAATTTTATCACCTGTTGATCCAACTTTTACTAACATATATTCATGCAGTTGATTGCTAGATTTTTATTCCTGTGGGGTTTTATTCTTTCTAAATTTCTAGTACTAAAGCATCATCTGGAAATGTGGAATGAATCTGGTCATTTAAAAAAATCATGCAGGCTGGGCATGGTGGCTCACGCCTGTGATCCCAGCACTTTGGGAGGCCAAGGCAGGCAGATCACGTGAGGTCGGGAGTTCAAGACCAGCCTGGCCAACATGGTGAAACTCCATCTCTACTAAAAATACAAAAAATTAGCCAGATGCGGTAGCACATGCCTGTAGTCCCAGCTACTCAGGAGGCTGAGACTTGAGAATCACTTGAACCTAGGAGGCGGAGGTTGCAGTGAACTGAGATCACACCACTGCACTCCAGCCTGGGCAACAGAGTGAGACTCCATCTCAAAAAAAAAAAAATAATAATAATAATAATAATAATTAACACTAATAATGTAAAGTAAATCCAGACTGTGATGGGTTTAAAAAACACTACAGATAAATAAAAATGGGGAAATACAAATCATAACTTATATACATCTTGCTTTACTGAAATCATTTATTCATTTTTGGTTTCAGTGTGAAAACATGGATAGTATTGGCTGAATAGATATATCTTCCACGAGATAAAAGATACTCTGAATGCAGAACTTTCAAGAGGGTGAGAGACAGAATAGCTCTTGGACTCAATTTGACAAATGCATCTCATCCATTTTTCCAACCAAGAATAAAAATAATTGAGTGGAGAACCCAATTATTTTCTACCCCAATCTTTGTATCATTCCTCCATCCCATTTTTATGATTGGATACATTTTCTTATTTCTTGCCTTTCTGGTGTAAATATTATATACACATATGTATATATTATTATATATACATAATATTTATACTTATATATGTACATATATTATTTATATAAATTTATTTAATATAATTATATAAGTATATTATATAACATATCATATATTTCATGTCAAATTAAACATTTAATAAATACATAAGTATATTTATATACCTGCATACATATACACACACTTATGGTTTTACATATTTTATCTCTCTAATCCTCCCTGTCTGCACAGCCCATCCTAGACACACATCTACACACTCACACCTCCTCCCCACAACTCCGTTCATGCCCCTGGGCTTTCTCACATTCTCCACGAAATTTTCAAGGCCACCAGTCCCTGAACCAATGGTGGTTTCCCTCCATCAGACTTTACGTCTTGCCTAATGAATCTGAAACTAATAATCCATCAATTCATTTACCTTCTGGCCTTTTCTTCAATTTTCTTGCCATCTTCTCCTTCCATTCTGTTTTCCCTGTATTGCTCCAAGAGTGTCAGTCCACACGTTTGATTCTTTATTTTACTCCATATGGAATTCCCACTTTATTCCGATTACGGCTCAGTGATCCCCTCCTATTCCCCTGAGAGGCTCATAATCTAAATGTTTGCTTCTTTCCTCAGCAGGTAACCCCAGATTTACATCTTAATGAAGAAATCAAGATCATCAAATAAGAAATTTCTCCCAATACTTTCTGCTGTGTGCTGCTATTCATTCTTCCTTCTTTCTGATTTGGTGAGGTAAAAGTATGTATCTTATAACATAAGGTTTTAGACTATTCTTAAGGACCCATATGTTTTTACTTCTAGAGAGATATCATCCCTACCACTACTTGGCCTTCAACTTCCCTGCCCTTCCTCCTAAGCATCTAAACCAGCTCAAATGTCTGTTATCTTTGAAAACCTTTGCAACTCCACAACCTCCTCTGTCCTTCATTCTCTTTCACATCAAGGATACTTGAGAGATATTTCTATATTCCCCTCTTCTTCATCATTCATTTATTACCTCTTAAGTGTGCCTCTTGCCACCATAAATCTGCTGAGTACTTTAGAAAGGTGATCAATGGATGGCCATGTTGTCAAAAGCAAGGGAAACCTATTTCATGCTTTTCTTAATTATCTTGGAAGCATTTAAAACTGTTACTTTTTCTTCCTGAAAATTATTTCCTTCATCACATACCTAATGCCTCATTTTCCTGACTTTTTTCCTTGAAATCTGTTTCCCTTTATTGCCTTCCTTGACTCCATTTACCTGAACTCCCTTGGCTTTTACATAAAAGCAAAGGGCTCTGACATAGGTCCTTTCCTCTGACATTCTATACAAGAGCTAGCAAACACATGGGTATACAATGATACTCCCCACTCCTACACACATGCCATAACAACTTACATCCCAGAAATTCACCAGAGTCGGCCGGGCACAGTGGCTCATGCCTGTAATCCCAGCACTTTGGGAGGCTGAGGCAGGTGGATCAACTGAGGTCCGGAGTTCAGGACCAGCCTAACCAACCTGGAGAAACCTCATCTCTACTAAAAATACAAAATTAGCTGGGCATGGTGGTGCATGCCTGTAATCCCAGCTTCTGAGGAGGCTGAGGCAGGAGAATCTCTTGAACCCAGGAGCCGGAGGTTGCGGTGAGCCGAGGTCGTGCCATTGCACTCCAGCCTGGGCAACAAGAGCAAAACTCCGTCTCAAAACAAAACAAAACCAAAAAAAAAAAAAAAAAAAAAAAAAAGAAGGAAATGAACCAGAGTCATTAATAGGAAAGGTTTCTGATGGTTGCCTTCTTTGGTGTCTTAACATGTTTTCTAATATTCTGCAATATATATGACCACTAATTTTAATCACACGTCTCAATTGCTCAAATATAGTAATGTTTTCTGCATTCCTAAATTATATAATGAGGGAACTATGCATGCCTCTCTTTAACCAGCTCCAAGAAAAAAGGCACAATGCCTTTCACTTTTCTTTTTGGGATAAAAAATGTAAATTGTGAGAAAAAGCTCTCATACATTTTGTAATTAAAAAAAAGAGCAATGAAACTACTTTGTGTGATACTCTAATGGTAGATATATATCATTATAAGTTTGTCCAAACCCATAAAATGTAGAACACCAAGAGTAAACCCTAATGCAGTCTATGAACTTGGTGATGCTGTTGTCAATGTGGGTTCATGGACTGTAACAAATGTAGCACTCTGGAGGGGGATATTGGTAATGGAGAAGTCCACACATGTGTTGGGGCAGGGGATATATGGGGAGTTTCTGTACTTTTAATTTTGTTGTGAATCTCAAACTGCTCTAAAAATAAGGTCTATTAAAAAAGATAGAAAAGAGGCCGGGTGCGGTGGCTCACGCCTGTAATCCCAGCACTTTGGGAGGCCAAGGCGGGCGGATCACGAGGTCAGGAGATCGAGACCATCCTGGCTAACACGGTGAAACCCTGTCTCTACTAAAAATACACACACAAAAAAAAATTAGCTGGGTGTGGTGGCGGGCGCCTGTAGTCATAGCTGCTGGGGAGGCTGAGGCAGGAGAATGGCGTGAACTCGGGAGGCGGAGCTTGCAGTGAGCCGAGATCGCGCTACTGCACTCCAACCTGTGTGACAGAGCAAGACTCCGTCTAAAAAAAAAAAAAGAAGAAGAAGAAAAAGAAATACTGAGCAAATTTTAAAATAATATAACAGTGAAGCTTTACTCACATCATAGTTCACCTCACTTGGCACTAAGTATTCACTTTATTAACCTCCTTTCTTTCTCTTTCTACATATATATATATATGTGTATATATATACACACACACACACACACACCTTTTTATATATTATATATAAAATAATATTAACAAAAAATATATCTATTGGGATGCTGAGGTGGGTGGATCACTTGAGGTCAGGAGTTTGAGACCAGCCTGGCCAACATGGCAAAACCCCACCTCTACTTAAAATACAAAAAAAATAGCCAGGCATGGTGTCACGTGCCTGTAATCCCAGCTACTCAGGAGGCTGAGGCAGGAGAATCGCTTGAACCCAGGAGGTGGCGGTTGCAGTGAGCTGAGATCGCATCACTGCACTCCAGCCTGGGTGACAGAGTGAGACTCTGCCTCAAAAACAAAATAATAACAAAATAATATATCTGTTTATTAAAAATAATATAAATAAAAATAATATAAATAAGATACATATTTACCTTTAAGTAGATTACATATAAGTATATATCCACCTTCTATATTATATTATGCATATTTTATTTATATATATATATACAGAGAGTGAGGTGAGGGAGGAGAAGAGAAGAAGGCATGTCAGAAAGATAGATACAGATGGAGATAGAGATATATAGATATAAAGATTTCTTAATCAGGAATCTTTAGATGACCTGAGCATCTACATGGAGCATTCATGTTCGTTTATCACCAAATTTACTTTTCTTTTGCCTCTATTTCCCCTCTAGGTCCTCTGAATCAGGGGTTATGTGTAATGTAACATTATGCTCCAATACAATGCATTGCTAATAGGAGGCATTCAAAGGCCTGTTGAATAAATACATCAATAAGTCTGAGGTATCATTGTGGCTCATAGAGGCCAGAAAGAGGGCTTCGCATGGTGCCTCTCCCTAAATCACCTCTCCTGTGGTGTTAAATACCTTCATAATCCAGCTCGAGCCTTCTGCTCGTCTCATCTCTACTCTCTGCCCTTTGGCACTTTCAGTTCTAGTCATTCCTAACTACTTGTAGCTCCCTGAGTAACTAGGATTTTCTGTCTAATTTTGATTTATCTTCCTGGCATGACTTCTCCTCTTCCCCTCCCTCACCTCTTTACCTGTTTATCTCATACCGTTGTTTATCTCATGTCCTTGGTTATCAGCTTGGATATCACTCCTTCTAGCAAGCCTTTACTTACACCAAGACTGACTTTGTGGCCATCCTCTCTATTCTGCAGAACCCTGTGCTCATTCTTCCCTTTGTACTTACCACACTATATATCAGTAGCTCAAAGACCAGACCCTACCTTACTCCTCCTGGATCTCAGGTATAACACCTGGCACATAAATTACCAATGAATGACGATAGCCTGAGTTAATAACCACGTCCTCAGAAACCACTCTGGTATCTGGAGTTAGTAAACCCAATGACTGCCCCGGGCCTTCAGCTGGCGAATCATCTCCAATCACCATACTTAGTACATAGAAGGAAGTCTAATAATGTTTGCTGAATGACAGAGAGGGGCCAGGAAGAAGCTCTTAGTGGAAAAAAGAATTCTAGGAATTCTTAGGATTACAAACCCTTGAATTTAATGCAACTTGACCTCAACATCTCACAATTATAGATCCTACCCACTGCCACACAAATATACACTAAAATACATACGGTTTGGATTGCTGCTGTTTTGATTGCAGATTCGACACTGGGGGTTCCTCACAGGCTGCCCAGGGACATGTTCCACCAATTTGCAGTACATTTCAGGTCCCTTTTCTCCACATGTTGCATTGGTTGTGATAAGAGCATTAGAAGCAAGATTCAGGACAGCAGGGAATAAACCTGAAAAAGATGGACAAATGAAGGTGTGTAGACCAGAAACAAAGTTATGATTTTGATGCATTTTAAAAACAATTGAGATAAAATATTTTTCAGAGCATTAAAGTAACTCAACATGAGATAATTAATGATAAATACCTGACAATTCAGTATACTACATAAATACTATGTGTTATCAAAAGAATATTACCTTTCTTTCTGGGTCTTAATTATGGATTTTAAGGCTCTTTTTAATTTTTCATCTCTATTATTTAGCTAGAAAGAAGGTCCTGTCTCTAGGACACATTCTAAAAAACAAATATTCTGTTGAAGTTATTGGTAAAAGATCTCACTAAATCTTCCATCTTCCATTTCATATATTTTACATCTAGTATTAAGACATAATTGCACGTTAATGTTTCCTCACAACTATGCAAATATATTTTTATGGTCATTTCATGCTCCAGTTATCCTTTGGTGTAAATAATTATTAAAACTTCTTTATCCCCAGACTAGAGAAGATAGAGAATGTTTATTTTGGAAAACCATTTTTTACTGCTTTCCATGCTATCCAGCAATATTATAAAGCAGTATATTGCCAGAAACAAGCCATTATAGTAGTCCATGATCATACACCAGTAATTATGTCTTAGATATAATAGAAGTTTTTGACTTCCATAGATACAATCTCAGACGTCCATCTAAGTGTAGGGCTGGGGAGATTTTTTTTTATTCCCTCTGAGAACCAAATTCAGTCTCTTTTCTTCCTGTAACTTAATGTCAGTTGTGCTTCATACATGTCTAGCATTTGCATATTATAGACCTTTTTTCAATAACAGTATAGCAAAGTCACTCATCAAAAGCCACTCTTTAATGAAAAATCTGTTCTTGGAGAAGGTACATTTGAGTTTACAGATAATTTGACTCTGTGGAGAAAATATGCTGACCATCTAGGTTGTTTCAGCTCTATATATGTGCCAAGTAGGTCTATATCAATTCAGCTTCTGATAGAAAGTCATTCTTCGCTGGGCATGGTGACTCACACCTGTAATCCCAGCACTTTGGGAGGCTGAGGTGGGTGGATCACTTGAGGTGAGGAGTTCAAGACCAGCCTGGCCAACATGGTGAAACCCTGTCTCTACTAAAAGTACAAAAATTAGCAGGGCATGTTGGTGGGCGCCTGTAATCCCAGCTACTCAGAAAGCTGAGGCAGGAGAATTGCTTGAGTCCCAGAGATGGAGGCTGCAGTAAGCCGAGATCACATCACTGCACTCCAGACTGGGAGACAGAGGAAGACTCTGTCAAGAAAGACAGAAAGAGAGAGAGAGAGAAGGAAGGGAGGAAGGAAGGGAAGGAAGGGAAGGAAGGAAGGAAAGACGGAGGGAAGGAAGGAAGGAAGGAAGGAAGGAAGGAAGGAAGGAAGGAAGGAAGGAAGGAAGGAAGGAAGGAAGGAAGGAAGGAAGAGAAAGAAAGAAAGAAAGAAAGAAAGAAAGAAAGAAAGAAAGAAAGAAAGAAAGAAAGAAAGAAAGAAAGAAAGAAAGAAGAGAAAGAAAGAAAGAAAGAAAGAAAGAAAGAGAGAGAGAGAAAGAAAGAAAGAAAGAAAGAAAGAAAGAAAGAAAGAAAGAAAGAAAGAAAGAAAGAAAGAAAGAAAGAGAAATAACTTTTCTGACTAAATCTCATGACTTGATATTTTACTGAGATCCCTAGATCTTGAATTTGTGTTTTCTGCCTTATCCTCAAAGCTTGGCACATAGTAGGGACAGAGTAGGCACTCAATGTATTTGTAAAATAAATGAATAATTAGATTATAAATATTGGACTCATAAATGTTTGTCTGTATCATCTGCATATAATAATAATAATTATAATCATAATAGCCAGCATCGTTGAATGTTTGCAATGTGCCAGGCACTATTGTCAGACACTGTTCCTACATTATTTTTCTGCATGAACTGATTTGCTACACGAAACATCCACATGAGCTTCATACCACTATTATCTCTATTTTATTAAGAAGGCACAGAGGTGTTAAGTAACTTGCGCATGATTACAGCTAGCAAGTAGCAGAGCTATGATTTGAACCAAAGCAATCTGGCTCCAGAGTCTATCCTCTTAATCACTCCACTAAATGGCATCTACAATGTTGTATGAAACCAACATAGATCTAGTGCTACCTTGTGGACCTGGTTGGCCTTGGAATTGAAAGAAACAAAAAATTAAAAAAGAAAGTAAATTAGGAAAATTTTTATAATATTTGATTATTAGACTTGTATGTATTGATTATTATGATTTCTTTAAAGATAATAGTACAGTAAAAATGGCAATTATAAATAGTTTAAATCTTTATTGTAATCACTGTAAAAAATTCCATAGGAAAATGAATTCAAAAGATCAAGTGACAGCTCAGTTCTTGTCTCAGTCATGCTTAAGATCTCCCAAAGAGCTGCACCCAAACAATCTGTTCTTTCTTTTCTCCTCCCCATACATACATCTTTAAAATCCCTTGATTCTGCTCCTCCAAAATAGTGCCCCCCAGCTCTCATTTGGCCTCCTGCCTTGTGTTTTTCTCCAGGTGAAAGTTGAGGTTCCCAATTTTTCCTGATTTGCCAAGGGTACCTACTTTTTCACTTAATCTCTATCTCATTTATTGCTCCTGATAAATTTATTCCCCCCCTCATCTCTGTGCTCTCTGGCCCCAACACGATGAAACAGTCTGTCAATGTGATGTAAGGAAAGCTAATGTAATATTTGGTTACAGAAATATTAAACATTCATAAAGTATTATTTATTTCATTAGAAAATGTAATGTTTTATAAAAAGTAGAGTACCATATAAAAGTTTTTACCTTTTTTCTTTTTATCTTTTCCATGATATAAGGCTTAGTGAAAACTGTCTAACAATTTTGTGAAGTTTATCAGGTTAACAATTTTGTGAAGTTTATCAGACCATCGAATTTAAAAATAATTAGATGGTCTCCACGCCATTATCTATCTTAGACATTTTATTTTCTAGGTAAATAAATGATATATGATTAAATAAATAAAGTTTGTCTGTATATCTGTCTCTTTTGTCATTCATCACCATTTTGCATTTAACTGTACAACTATTCTTTCATCAAATATGTTTCGAGCACATATCATGCCAGACAGTAAAGGATCTGAGAATAAAACTATTGCTAAGATGGGCTTATCATGGGAAGTAATCTTGAGCTGAATTTTCAAGGAGAAATAGAAGTTTATCTGTTAGGGAAAATGAAGAAAGTAAAACCAAACATACCAGGCAGAGGAAATGGCATATGAGTATGGTCTCTATGCTGAAAGCTTATGTGAATGATGAGTGAGTCAGAGTACTTGAATCTGTAATTGTTCAACATACAAGATTATGTAATTTTCTGGATATAGATGCAGATATATATACAGATACAGATAGGTTACACACTGAATATACATAATGGTTGATACGGTTTGGCTGTGTCCCTACCCAAATCTCATCTTGAATTGTAGCTTCCATAATCCCCATGTGTTGTGGGAGGGACACGATGGGAGATATTTGAATCATGGGGGCAGGGTTTTCTCATGCTGTTCTCATGCTAGTAAATAAGTCTCATGATATCTGGCAATTTTATAAAGGGCCGTGCCCCTGCACATGCTCTCTTGCCTGCCACCATGTAAGAAGACCTGCCTTTGCTACTTCTTTGCCTTCCACCATGATTGTGAGGCCTCCCCAGCCATGTGGAAATGTGAGTCTATTAAATCTATTTTTCTCTATAAATTCTCCAGTCTCGGGTATGTCTTTATTAGCAGCATGAGAATGAACTAATACAATGGCGCACTTACATATTAACACAAACCACTGTTTATTTGTCACTGTTAGTAATTTGTTTTAGTGGATTTTTCTCCAGTTCTTTAAAATTTAATTTACAGTATAGAAAAATAGGTAGTAAGAACGAAGAGACATGCTGGGAATCTGTAAAATTATACTTCTCTTGCTGGCTTATATGATGAGTTTAAGTAGTCTAGCTCCATCTGCCCCCTTCAAAGACAGCCAGTGTACTTACACAAAAGTCATCACAGGCAGGTGCTAACATTTCTAAAACTTCACCAAGGCATTGTCAGTTTTTCTCTTGAATTTTTGCTGCCTCCCTCAGCACTGACTAGTTTTGACCCTGACCATGGCCTCAGTCCTGTTTTGCAGGTATGGGTAAGACTCCCTGTGCCCTGCTTTGGTGAGCCTTGAAAGAGCTGATTGGAGCAGGCAAGACCTGTACTTTCCCAGGCCTGAGCAATCATGGGAGGAAGAGAACAGACCAGGGAAAAAGTATTTTCTTCATGTTGTATGTTTAGAAAATATAGGCCGGGCGCGGTGGCTCAAGCCTGTAATCCCAGCACTTTGGGAGGCCGAGACGGGCGGATCACGAGGTCAGGAGATCGAGACCATCCTGGCGAACATGGTGAAACCTCGTCTTACTAAAAAATACAAAAAACTAGCCGGGCGAGGTGGCGGGCGCCTGTAGTCCCAGCTACTCGGGAGGCTGAGGCGGGAGAATGGCGTAAACCCAGGAGGCGGAGCTTGCACTGAGCTGAGATCCGGCCACTGCACTCCAGCCTGGGCGACAGAGCGAGACTCCGTCTCAAAAAAAAAAAAAAAAAAGAAAATATAGAATTGGATTATACCCCAATTATCCCACATAATTAAATAATTAAAGAGAGCAAAATCATACAGCTACAAAGGGATTACAGAGTAGAAGAAACATTGATTCTGAAGCTATTCTATATTCTTCATATTATTTGATTCCCACATAACCCATTGTATAAATTTTATTAATTCCACTTTATAAATGAAGGAAGTGCAGCTCAGAGAAGATAAACAATATGTACAAAGTTATGAATTAGTAAGACTGATAACTATGATTTCAAGAGAACTCTTTAAAAAGCTTACAAGACTTCTTGTCAGGGCCTAAAGTAGAACCAAAATCTGGTCCTTGGCAAAGCTTATTTAACTCTTTAATAAAATATGTAACTTATCCCTCACCAATCCATTATTGCTTCATAGAGTTTTCTAACCATAAAACTAAAGATACTAATAAAATTTACATTTAGGATCTTTCAATTCTTGTCTTTGATTTGTTTCTATTACAGTTGTTGATTATGTGCTCAAAAATTAACCTTTGCACAATTTAATTGCCTTGTTTTATAGTCAGGGAACAGTTGCTTTATGAAATTTCGTCAGCTATTTTGCTGTTTATTTTTAAAAATCAGTTAAGCATATTGGTCAGTGAAGGTCTCCAATTAGTTGCTAATGACCAGTTTGAAGAATGAATCAATATCTGAGCTTTTATTGAATCTTCAGCATGTCTTATTATAGATTGCAACCCATTTTCATTATATGTTAAATCTATTATGCTGTGCCTACTTATTCCCATTCAAAAGCACCAGGGCAATATTTATTTCCATATTCAATATGTGTTACTTGGTTAAGATTATGTAAATATTAGGAGTGTAAATGAACTATAAATAACTGATGAACCTTTAGAGAGTATTGACTTACAGCTTCTTAACTCAATGTAAGGTCCTGTAATGTTAATGACATAAAAGCCAGTGATCATTATCCATACAACTATGATTGACATTTTTTTTCTGCATAGCACTAGACTAAATTGGTTGGAGTTCTGGTTATAAGGAACAATGTCTGAACAAAAAATCAAACAATATTCTGTTTATACTATATATTTTATTAGAGATTAGACTATTCATATAATATATAGAATAATATATTCTGTTCTATAGCATATATATATATATGTGGTAACAGAATATCTAGAAAAAGGCTAAGTGTATATCATGTGAAAAATTGAAATTCTGCTACAATATGGCAAACATTTGAAAAAAATCACCAAATTTCCACTGTTTTTATTTGGATGTATTTATACTGTATTTGCTTTCTCAAATAATGTAGTATGTTCATACATGTTGGCATGATTTTGATGATCTACATTCTCAAAATCCCACTTTTTGGTTTCAAATGGCAGAAGCATTTTAAAATCTACTTATGGAGGTTCTATTTTTAATAATTGTGAAGTAGCTTTTATCGGAGCAAAGTTCCCATAGATAACAGCTATAAATCCTGTGTATATATTTGGTGTATATACACCAAATATATATATACGCCTATATATATACACACACACATATATATACACCAATATATATACACCTATATATATTTAGTGTGTGTGTATATATATATACACACACACACACACACGTGTGTGTGTATATATATACACACAGCAAACACCAGATACCTGGAGTGCACCCAACAACAGGTAAGCCAGGAGGGCTATGAATACTTAGAAGGAAAAGGCACTGGATGGCTAAAACTCAAATAGAAACCCACAGTTTTACTGGATTGAAGAACTAGTCAACAAAACTAAAAATAGCCACAGCAGCTGTAAAGAGAGGGCCACAGAAAGGGAGCCTCAATCTGTGCATAAACTCCATTCAAATTGCTCAGTGATGCCACACCTACACATGCCCTAGGCAGATTCCAAGTAGTCCAACTAGGACTGAAAAACTGAACAGAGATTTTAGGTCGTGCACTCTACAGGAAAGAAAAGTTTGGGCCCAGTCAAGTTAACCAACTGATGCAACAACAAAAAAGAATGAGTGAGTGCTCTTCAGAGGAACGTAACAAAACCCAGAGTTTCTACAATATGCTATTCATGACATCCAGGTTGCAATAAAAAAAAAAAAAAAACCTAGACATATAAGAAAGCAATACAAAGTAACTCATACTTATGAGAAAAAGCAATCAATGGAGACTGTACTGAGATCAACCAGATGTTGGAATAAGCAAACAAGCATCTTCAAGCAGCTTTTAAACTGTACTCAAGGACACACACACATACACAAAATTATTGTACCAAAAAAGAAATAGTAACAACAAAAAATATTGAATATAAACTCTGTAACTGAAAAATGTAACACAGTATCTAGAATTAAAAAAAAATCCACTATATGTGATTAATAGAAAATTGGAGATGATAAAAGAAAGTATAAGTACACTTGAAGTCAATAGACTTTTTCCCTCTTAAATTCTTTTAAATGCATATTAATATTTAAGGCAAAAATCACATCATTGCCTATGTTTGTAAATAGAATATATATGACAACTATAATGAAGAAATGGTGGGTGAGAGATCATGGTAACTGGACCTATATATTGGCAAAGTTCTCATGTTTTAGATTAAATGGCATTATATTAAAGAGATTGACAACAGCAAATATTAAAAAGTTTGTGGAACAACTGAAAGTCTGCTGCGTTGCTATTGGGAATGTAAATTAGCATAACCTTTTTAGAAAACAGGTAGTTTTTAATAAATACAAAAGTCCTTCACATTTTCCCCTGTTAGGTACATATCCAAGATAAACAACACTACATGTCCATAAAAAGACCTAAAAAAAAAATGTTCCTAGAAGTTTTTATCATAATAGCCAAACCTAGAAACACCTTAGGTTTCCATGAAATGGGAGAAATGATACAAAAACTGTGGTGTATTTAAACAATGAAATATTATTCAACATAAAAATGGAACAAATTACTGATACACACAACAACGCTGATGACTCCAAAAAGGATTGTGCCACATAATAGAAGTTTACACCAAAGAGTGGATACTCTATTATTCATTTATATGATTTTTTTAAACATACCTAATCTTTTGGGAAAATAAAACAGGAAAAATGGTTGCCTTTGGGGGCTTGGGGGCAGAGTCTGACTGGGAAGGGGCATAAAGAAAATTTCTGGGATGATGATAATATTCTTGATAGCAGTTTGTATTATAATGGTGTATGTATTTGTTAATTAAATATTACATTCAGTGAGTGAATGTTACACTGGGTGATAATTTATGCATTTCAATGTAGATAAATTTGAGCTTGAAAAGAAATATAGCAGTATTTAACTCCAGTTAACGATATTCATGATCATGTGTATAGGAATGAGGTTTGCAGTATATTAAAAGATAAAATGGATTTATGGGTTGATATGTTCAGATGGCTAGATATGTGATAAAGCAAATATAGTCACATGTTAATTTATCATTATTATTATTATTATTATTATTATTATTATTATTGACATAGAGTCTTGCTCTGTCACACAGGCTGGAGTACAGCTGTATGATCTCAACTCCCTGCAACCTCTGCCTCTCAGGTTCAAGTGATTCTCCTGCCTAAACCTCCCGAGTAGCTGGTATTGCAGGCACCTGCCACCACACCCAGCTATTTTTTGTATTTTTAGTAGAGACGGGGTTTTGCCATATTGGCCTGACTTCAACTGATTCGCCTGCCTCAGCCTCCTAAAGTGTTAGGATTACAGGCATGAGTCACCGCACCTGGCATTAACTATTATTATTTTTTGAGACAGGATCTCATTCTGTTGCCCAGGCTGGAGTGGAATGGCATGATTATAATACTTCACTGTAACCTTGAACTCCCGGGCTCAAGCAATCCTCCTGCCTCAGCTTCCTGAGTAGCTATAAGTACAGGCATGCAGCACTGTGCTAGGCCCACTTTTTTTTTTTTTTTTTTTTTTTGGTAGAGACATGGTCTCACTATGTTGCCTGTGCTGGTCTCAAACTCCTGTCCTCAGGCAATTCTCCCACCTCAGCCTCCCTAATCCCTGGGATTACAGGCATGAGCCACTATACTTGGCCTAATTTTAGAATCTATATTTCGAGTACGTAGTGTTCACTGTATGATTCTTTCAACCTTACCATGTGCATGAAAATTTTCAAAATAAAATGTTGGTCAAAAAAAATCTATAGAAATATGACACATACGTAAGATTTATCTCAGTCATTGGATTTTATGTATTTTCAATATCAGTATCAATAAAAAGTTAGATTGACATTTCTTAAATCAACTGTAGAAAAGGATGTTGGATACGGCAAAGGAAAACTATCTTATCAACTTCCTTCAGAATCAGAGGAACCGGGCAAAAAGATAGTCCTGGATGAGCAAAATTGCTGAGTTTTTCCAAGAAACCCACAGGTCTGCAATCAGCAGGTGACTATTTCTCTTGTACAGTTTTCCAGTTGTTTAATCTCATATAAATAAAGAACTTGGACTTAAAATCATGTCTGATGCATAAGTGTTTTCTTTTGAAGTACTGTATAAGTCAATGAGAAATTCATTGAACCATTAAGGGGTCTGCTGTGTGGCATAGGGAAGGCTACTTCCTTAGGCTTCAGGCAGGCAATGTTCCTCTAGGTGATGAAGAAGAAGGATGTTGTCTAGTGGCAAGAAGAATTTAGTTCAAAGAAGCCTAGTTCAAACTTGAATTTTACAAACGAAGAAACAAATGCCCAGAATTTAAATGACACAGCTGGTTTTCAAACACAGTTTTCAAAATTCCAAATGAGTGAAAATTTTATTGTTAAAGATCTACTGTGTTTCACTCTCCTTCCTACTCTAAACCAAAACATTTATCACCTCCTGCATCATTCCTGAGTCTTATGCCATCTATTTCTACCTTCTATAAACACACTCATGGGCCAACTTTCATCACAGCTTTACAAGTTCTATGATATATTTCCAAAGTTCTCAATTTTAAGAAAGTACTCCTCTTTGCAAGTGAAGCCTTCGTTTCCTCTAGCAGTGACACCACTTCTGCAGATCTCCTCAATGGATTCATAAAATCACTGGGGAAAGACAAGTAGCCTCCTTCTGCTTCCTGAAGGCCACTTACAAATCAGTTTCTTTCATTGTCACTCAATAGCTTCATTTCTTTTCATTTGTTTAATGTTTTTAAGACAGGGTCTCACTCTGTTGCCCAGGCTGGAGTGCAGTGGCATGATCATGGCTCACTGAAGCCTCTATCTCCTAGGCTCAAGTGATACTCTTGCCCGAGCATCCAGAGTAGGTAGAACTACAGGTGAAAGCCATCAGACCCAGCTAATTTCTATTTTTTAAAAAAATTATTGTAAAGATGGATCTTGCTGTGTTGCCCAAGTTGATCTCAAACTCCTGGCCTCAAGTGATCCTCCCACTTCGACCTTCCAAACTGTTGAGATTACAGGCATGAGCCATCATGCTTGCCCAATAACTTCTTTTCGAAAAGTGCAAATAATCCACCCTTTCCACATACTCATCTCCATTATTGGCTGACTTCATGAAGACTGTCCACAAAAATATTGGTACCTAGTTCACAGTCACCTTTGTTCCTGAAATTTCTGTCATTCTTTCTAGGTAGATAAACATCAACCAGCATTAATAAAATGTGACTCCACAGAAACCAGAAAATGTTAAAAGATACTTTGTGAACAAATATGTCTTACTTTTCCCCATTCTAAGATTTCTGCTTCCAGTTTAATTACTTTTTGTCTCTACCTCAAATTCAGCTACACACACCACTCCCCCACCACACACACATCAACGTTTATATTCGGATATCCTATCCTTACTTTACATTTATTATAGTAGCATCCTAACCCAGGGTCCCCAACTCCCAGGCTGTGGACCAGTACCAGCCTGTGGCCTGTTAGGAACAGGGCCGCACAGCAGGAGGTGAGTGGCTGGCAAACAAGCATTACTGTCTGAGCTCTGCCTCCTGTCAAATAAACAACAGTATTAGACTCTCACAGGAGCATGAACTGTATTGTGAACTGTGCATGTGAGGGATCTAGGTTACAAGCTACTTATAAGAATCTAGTGCCTGATGACCTAAGGTGGAACAGTTTCATCCTGAAACCATCTGCCCTGACCCCTGTCAATGGAAAAATTGTCTTCCACAAAACTGGTCCCTGGCGTCAAAAAGGTTGCGCACCACTGTCCTTCCCAGTCTTCCTGCATGACTCCACTCCCATTAATCTTCCCCATTGTTGAAATTATCTTCCCCAAAACTCACTTCCTTGTTTAAAGACTTTTGTGAGTTGCCTATCACCTGTAGTGTAGTAGACAAACTCCTTGGTGATCTCAGCATTTATAATCAGGGCCCCCTTTCTACCTGTTTGAACTCATCTGTTGCTATCCTCCTGCATGCCTTCTTATACACCTAGTGAACTGATATCTTCCTATTTACAAATATAGCAGGCATTTTGAAAATGCTTTGTGATGACATTATCTTGTCTCTTCAACAAAGAATGTTCTCCTTTTTTGTTGCATGGTCATCTTTCATGACCTAGCTCAAATATTCCCTGCTCTGTGAAAGTGTTTTCTGACTTTGCCCCACAGAATTTTCTGTTTCTTTCTCGGTGTCCATATACTACTTACTTGATATTTAGTAGAACCCTCACCATACTGTAACTTTAATATTTTTTACAGTGGCTCTCTAGTCTATAAAATTACTGAGGGCATGGATAACACTAGCTGGAATATATTGCCACTCAAATTTAAATTTGCTGAATGAGAATAAGTACATGCACTGTATAATCTTTCTTGAGAAAATTATGGCAAATGAAGGCCATTAAACTACTCAGACTCTTAATTTGGTGGAAATGTAGAACTGTTTTGGTACACTAGCTAAGTGAAAATATTCAAAGAGAAAGCCAACCTGTATGAAAAATGTGGCAGACCTTCATCATTTCTTGACTGTCCAACATTCATCCTCCATTTCTTTTCTTGAGTAATTGGCATTGTGTTTACTATTGAGGGTATGCAGTGTCCTGCCTCCTGCCAAGGAAGTGTAAACAGAGGAGAACTTTTTTCTCCCTACCCTATAGCAATTAGGGCATGTGCACGTGACTTTGGCCTAGGAATCTGACTCTTGAGCATGTGAAGCACAGACTAGAGAGATAAGGAAAATCAGATAATGATAGTGGCAGAGATAGTCATATCAGAGGAATTAAAGAGGAAGTAGTGATGGCGGCAGCAGTAAGCAATGACTATTCTGTACACATATCAAAACCTAGGGATGACCTTGCTGTCTGTCATCTTCTCACCCTGGTTTTCAAATTTTCCCATCAACTCTGCAAGTTATATGATATATTTCAAATGTATTCCAGCTTAAGTAAAATAGTATTGGTGGTTTCTGTTGCTTGTGATCAAGAAGGAAGATGGATCTAAATATCACATGTTATGTACACACTCACAGACACACACACACAGAGTGAAGCTAGAAAGATTAAGAGAGAATAACTTGATTATAACTGACAAAATGAATAAATATGTATACAGTTGCTTCATTTAAATATCTACAGAAAAAATGTGAAGGGAAAATGGTAGTAACACTACTCACAGCAATTATACAAAGACTTAATGGTTGTACAATGACCATGATCAGAAGTGAACATAGTGTCACTTCAGGAATTCTGTTTCACAGTGAAAATGTCCATCTAGTTATTTTTCAATGTGCTCTTTATTTTCACTATCTTTAACTGTGTAAAATTTGATAAATCATCTTTTTAAAATGACCTCTATAAAGCTCACATCTTTAAAGAAAATCTTTCTAATGTAGTCTAGCACAAAATTTTAAAAATATATTTTCTTGTTTTATCAGCTTAAATATCAAACTAAATGAATATTGTGGAGTAGCTGTCTTCATTGTTTGTAGCTGGCATATTATTATATTTTTAACTAACATGCAGAGATACCAATAGATACTTATACACACACATACACATACATGTGTTTGTATTTCTCAAATAATGTCTCAACATTTATAGTTAAGTTTGTAAAGACCACCAATAATGTAACTGATAACTGATGAGAGCTGGAGTCTTTCTATGGAAAAGCCATTCAGTCAATGAAACAATTCACTTCAATATATTAATTTTAAAATAACCTCTAAGATATCATACATTGTTTACAAGAATACATGGCAGATTCTCATTCTTTCTGTCTGTCTCTCTCTCTTTCTCTGTCATCTTACTCTTGGTAGACAATATTTCTCCTGCTAGTTCATGCCAAGCACCTATCACCTCTCAAAGGAATAAAATCAAAATTTGTGTTTGAATGATTCTAACGTTCCATTTCAGCTTGTAGGTCTATGGAGCATTTTGAAAAATATTCATGCAAGCAGAAATGTTTGCAAGTGATTCAATACTTAAAAGACAAAAGACAATACACCAATTTAAAATGTTCTAAGACCTATCAAGGAAGAAAAGGAGATACTCGACTGCTGAAATCCTGAGCTATGTGGGTGCGTCAGAGCATACTGGTATAAAACAAAAATGGCACAAAACAAAATGTGGAAGAGAATGATTTCCCGCTGTGCACTGCAGACAGCAAGTTAATGTATTTGATCCACAATGCAGATGAAGGGTTTAATAGATCTGGAAAATCAGCCCAGTTTGAATCATAGCTGTCCTGAAACAACAATGCATAAGAGATTGGGGGGGAAATAATGTTGAATCCGGTTGTTCAGAAGCAAACAAAACCAAAGAGAGCATGTATTCCATTCCTGTTTATAGGACTTTCAGTTTGTCTTGTACTGTTAGTTAGATATGCCCTTTTCAGCTTCCAAAATATAACAGTATTTTCGGAGGCTTCTGAGCTGTTGTGGGCTCTTTTCTTCTTCTTTTTTTTTTCTTTAATCAGAAAAAGTAGTACATGTTTCTCTGTAGAATTAATTTTTAAAATTGTTTGCTATCTTCCTTCCAAACAGATTACAGTGAAAATGTTACATATTTTTATTTTAACCAAAGAGAAAATAAACAGAGCTAACCATACATACTCCAATGGATCTTAGACATGTTTATAGAATACCAATATTTTCTCTGTGTAGTAGATACCCCAAATAAAAGAAGGGCTACGAGGTTCACTATGGACTCAAATGTCATCTAAGCCACTTAGTCCAGCTAAGCAGTATTAGATTTTATTAAATCCCCAACAAAGGACACCATTCATCTAATTAAGATAGGATTACACCATAAACTTGCTGTGATTAAAATTTAGACATACATAAGAAAATGACTATTAAAAGTGAAATACCTAGGAATACATTTAACCAAGGAGGTAAAAGATTTCTACCAGGAATTGTTTATGATTTCTTCAAAACACTGATGAAAGAAATCATAAATGACATAGACAAGTGGAAAAACATTTCATGCTCACGGATAGAAAGAATCAATATCATTAAAGTTACTATGCTACCCAAAACAATCTACAGATTCAATGCAATCCCTATCAAATTTCCAACGTCATTTTTCACAGAATTAGAAAAAACAATTCTAAAATTAATATGGAAACAAAAAAGAGCCAAATAGCCAAAGCAAAAAGATTCTAAGCAAAAAGATCAATGCTGGGAGCATCACATTACCTGACTTCACACTATGCTCTGAGACTATGAGGCTATAGTAATCAAAAAAGCATGGTAATGGTATAAAAATGGCACATAAGGCAATGAGACAAAATAGAGAATGCAAAGATAAATCCATATTCCTACAACTAATCTTTGACAAAGTCAATACAAATAAGCAATGGGGAAAGGACTCCCTATTTAATGACTGGCTAGCACTGTGCGGAAGAATGAAACTGGACCCTGTGTGTCACTATATACAAAAATTAACTCAAGATCAATTAAAGACTTAAATGCAAGACCTGAAACCATAAAAAGAAAACCTGGGAACAATTCTTCTGGACATTGGCCTAGGTAAAGAATTAATGACTAAGACTAATTGCAAAAGCAAATGCAACAAAAACAAAAATGAACAAATGGGACTTAATTAAACTAAAGAGCTTTTGCACAGCAAAGAAACAATTAACAAAAATAAACAGACAACTGCAGAATGGGAGAAAATACTTGCAAACTGTACATCTGACAAATGACTAATATCCAGAAACTATAAGAAACTTAAACAAATCAACAAGAAAAAAAACAAATAGCTCCATTGAAAGTGGGCAAAGGAAATTAACAGACACTTCTAAAAAAAAAAAAAAAAAAAAAAGATAGAAAAGGAAAGACATGCAAGTGGCCAAAAAGCAAATGAAAAAATGCTCAGTACCACTAATCATCAGGGAGATGCAAATTAAAACCACAATGAGATACCAAGTCACACAAATTAGAATAGCTAGTATTAAAAAGTCAAAAAATATTAGATGTTGGTGAGGTTGCAGAGAAAAGGGAATGCTTGCACACTGTTGGTGGGAATGTAAATTAGTTCAACCCCTACGGAAATCAGTATGGAGATTTCTTAAAGAATGAAAATGAGAACTACTATTTGATATAGAAATCCCATTACTGGGTATCTACCCAAAGGAAAATAAATAACTATATCAAAAAGACGTCTACATTTGTGAGTTTGTTGCAGCACTATTCACAATAGCAAAGTCATGGAATCAATCTATGTGGTCAACAATCTATGTGTTGGTTGGACAAAGAAAGTGTGCTATATGAACACCATGGAATACTATGCAGCCACAAAAAAGAATGAAATCATGTCCTTTGCAGCAACATGGATGGAGCTGGAGGCTATTATCCTAAATGAAATAACTCAGAAGCAGAAAATTGAATACCACATTTTCACCTGAAAGTGGGAGCTAACCAATGGATACACATGGAAACAAAGATGGAAAAAATAGACACCTAGGAATACAAAAGGGAAGAAGCTGAGAGAGGAATGAGGACTGAAAAATTACTGACAGAATATAATGTTCACGATTTGGGTGATGGGTTCACTAGAAGCCTAAACCTCACCATTACACAATACACTCATGTCACAAACCTGCACATGTATCCCATGAATCTAAAATTAAAAAAAGAAAAAAGAAAAAAAAATCTGTCATGATAATTCAGATTTCTTGTAGGAACATTAATGGCTACATCAGGAGGGACATAATAGTGCACCTCTATAACAGTGACTTCAAATAATGTGTTCGTACTTCAAGTTACCCAAACTCCTCCAAGTGTTTGTTAAAACACCTGTAACCAATCACTTTATGCTTAATAAATTAGAGTTGACTACCCTACCTCAGATCAAAAAGACTTCTTGAAGTGCAAAAAAAAAACTCCAAAAAACCCAAGCAACAAAACATAAAAGTTTAGCAAAAGATCATATCTAGACTTTGATTAAACAGATTTTTGTCTAACTTCAAATCTATTTTCCCAAGAAACAGGTTCATACTACACCCTGCTTCTGTCATTTATTGTGTACTTAACTATCTAGGGGGCACTTCTCTGGTCACACCATTTTCATTCTTTACAATTTGCATTGAAATCATCCGTCACCCATTTAAAATTAGAGTCCATGAATTGCTTTGTTTTGGTTTATGTTCCACTTGTAGAACAATTCTAAATCATCCTAAAGGCTTTCAGAATCATTATGAGAAAAAAAAAAAAAAAAAAAAAAAAAAAAAAAAAAACCAACCCATAGCTGGGGCACTTATTTGGAATGTTCCAGCATAAGGGTACCCAAAATATTCATTGTGGGGGTGGCATTTGGAGAGAAATAGACTCTTCCAAGCTTTTTTCAACCTCACTTCATCAATATCAGCGGAACATATGTTCAGTATCTGCTCTCTTCTGTCTGCTTTCCAAAATCAAGCCTATAAACTAGATGTCTCTTTGGCAGGTTAGTGTGTAAACTCAAAATATAAAGCAAGGAGAGGAAGTGCAAAACAGTTTCAAGCCACGGAAAATGAAATTTAGAACCTTAAACCAAAAAATGGTATTTGTGATAAAGAAAACAAAAAAAAATTTAGGGCTGTGTCTACAGTTAACAATTCAAAAGTAAAAACAAAACAATGATAAATCTCTAAACTAATTGCTATGCTAGGAGCATGAGCTTATATTCATGTTCCTCAAACAAAAATATCAGAAGAGATTCATGTACGCTTTGATGAATGCAACAGCATCAGGAAAGATGCTGTTCCCCATGGACCCTCCCTGCTCCTTAAGTACAGCTTGACAATTTCCTATCTCTAGTGATAAAACACCCATAAAAACACTGTTCCACATTATGTTTTCTCTGGCTTAAAAGACTTAGACAAAATGAAACAGAAAAGTCACATTCATTTACTTCATTCTTTTCATTTTTTTTTTTTGTCAGTAACTATTAGCATTCCTCAGGGCTTAATCCTGGATCATTTTATTATTTCATTCTTCTCTTCCCCAAATCTTATCCACTTCCAACCCATTTACACACCATCTGTAGAGTCAATAACTCCCAAGTCATATCTCCAGACCAGATATCTTTCTGAAAGTATAGACCTATATATCCAAATGCCTGGTTAAATCTCCACTTTTTTAGATGTCTCAGGAACATCACAAATTTAATATTACTCTCCAAAGTAGAGTTTATGGTTTTCAGTGTTCCAATCCCCACCGGAAGGGACACCCAGGATTAGCTACTCCTGAATTCTCTCAAGCTCAACACATTTTACTTAACCCACCCAGTGTCTCGTAGAGAAAACTGGGAGTCATTACTGATGCCATTGCATCATTTAATGTTATGCTAACTCCAAAATAAATTTCAGATCCATCTGCTTCTCTCCAGGGTCACTGCCAATACTTGGGGCCAAGTCACAAGCGTTTGTAACATCTGGATGTCCGCAATAGCCTCCTTAATAGCCTGGGGCTACTCTTATTAGCCCCCCCCCCTTTTTTTTAACATAATGAGTTTTCTTAAGATTCAAATCTGATCAAGTCAGTCTTCTTAAAAGTAGATCCCAATTGTACCTAGGTTAAAATTCAAAATGATTATCCTGGCTTACAATATCCTCTCATCACATTCAAAGAATACTGCCTTTAGTCCGTTTCTACAATAAAGCTCTGCTTTTCCCTTCCTTAGGGCTTGTCTAGAAATCTCTGTTCCTTAACTCTCCCTCACTCCACATACCTTCCTATTGTTCACAAGTGTTTCTTCCTTATCTTATTTCCTCCATGAAGGCTTTCCTAATGCTTTGTAAACAGGTCCTTCATTACAGCCCCTAATTCTGCCTTATTTTTCTTGCATAGCACTGATTACAAAGTTTAATTTTAAATGATAATTATCTATCGAAGGTCTAGCTTCCTTCCTGGAATGTAAGCTTCATGATGGGAGAGATTATGTATGTTTTGTTTACCTTGTTCATCACTGTATTCTCAGAGCCTACCACCGGACCGGACATATAAAGGGATTCTCCAATAAGAAATTCCTATCAGAGGCCAGGCGCGGTGGCTCACGCCTGTAATCCCAGCACGTTGGGAGGCCGAGGCGGGCGGATCACGAGGTCAGGAGATCCAGACCATCCTGGCTAACACGGTGAAACCCCGTCTCTACTAAAAATACAAAAAATTAGCCGGGCGAGGTGGCGGGCGCCTGTAGTCCCAGCTACTCGGGAGGCTGAGACAGGAGAATGGCGTGAACCCGGGAGGCGGAGCTTGCAGTGAGCCGAGATTGCGCCACTGCACTCCAGCCTGGGCGACAGAGCAAGACTCCGTCAAAAAAAAAAAAAAAGAAAGAAAGAAAAAGAAAAAGAGAGAGAGAGAGAGAGAGAGAGAGAAATTCATATCATATCAGAGGATGGGCCTGGTGGCTCACGCCTGTAATCCCACTTTGGTAGGCCAAGGCAGAAGGATCACCCGAGTAGGAATTCAAGACCAGCCCGGCCAACATGGCCAAACCCCATCTCTACTAAAAATACAAAAATTGGCCAGGCATGGTGGCGCATGCACGCCTGTAATCCCAGCTACTCAGAAGGATAAATCAGGAGAATCACTTTGAACCCGGGAGGTAGAGGTTGCAGAGATGGTACCACCGTACTCCAGCCTGGGAAGCAGAGTAAGACTCCATTTCAAAAAAAAAAAAAAAAAAAAAAAAAAAAAACAGAAGAAAAGAAATTCATATCAGGATTTAGTACATAAATTGTGTGCCTGTTCTGGAGACATGGCAAACTTTCTTTTGTCAGAAAATAAAGACTAAAACACGAAACCAAACAACACAATAAAAATAAGGTTTAAAAAACGATGCATGTATTGTTTTAGTGACTTGGAAGCCCAGAAATAATGTTAGCATCAAAGACTAAAACCATTATTTCCTTAAAATTTATTGTGTGAATTGTCTTTCTAAACTCATACCACTACCCTCTGGATATTTACATATTCCATCTGGAAAACAAACAAAACATTTCATCTTTTGTTTGTCTTTTTCTGAGTCACTTTGAATTCTCTATGGGATTAGGTTGGTTTGGTTGATGAATTAGGGGTTTGATTGCTTAAATGATGCATTTTGCAGTATTCCAGTCTATTCCCCCCACCCCCAGCTTCTGGAATTTTTATATTGCATTATCACTTTCAAATTACACCAGGCCTCAGCCTAATGCATGGAGTAAAGAATTAGAATGAGTGTTGCATGAAAAAGTACTTCATAGCTGACTCAAGCATCTAATTCTGTTTTATGCTATAAAAGCAAATTCTATGCAGCTTTAGTATATCTATGAAAATACTTGTTTTATAGACAAATTTTTTTCAAAGTGAGATTTGACAGTGTTTATAGCAAAACACTTTGTTCTCTAGCAGCTGTTTGAACACACACATAAATATGCAGGAAAACCCACAAATATTCTGTTTCCTCTTGTAAGTATTTCAAGTAAAAAGGCAGCATTTTACAGTCATTCAGCATAGTATTGGTAATAATTCTTTTTATTTATCAAGCACATATAAACTCTCACATATAATGAGTTTTCGTCAGAATTTTATTTTTGCCTTTTTTTTTAACCAACATTCTATAACCACTAAACTCTAAGTTCCTTGAAGGCAGAAGCCATGATTCATTAATCTTTTTATTTTCAGAGACAGAGTCACTGACATCAAATAGGTGCTCAGTAAAATAATCATAAAATTAATAAATGACCTCAAATTTTGTGAATCAATTTAATCACATGAGTTCTAACATGAAAAAAAATTCTTCACGGAAAATATTTGTTTTAGTTTATCTGGTCTTCTAAAACAAACAAACTCCAAAACCATAAGCCTTTCTTTGTCACATGTTATGTACAATTAATGTTGGTTTGGGTAATACAGTTCATTGACCATAATAAATGTGTAGCACTGAACTCTACAAAGTATTTTCACTTTATCCCTTGATTCTTCCAACAAAGTTATAACATGGATGGGATAGGCATTACTTGCTCAATATCATAGATAAAATAACATAAAATAACAGAAGATTAGTAATGATGGGTGATTTGCTAAAGATGGAACATGTGTTTTTAATTCCAGCCCCATTTCTTCTTAAACTGTATGCAACACATATTCATTGAATCCCTCCACTTTTCCAAGCACTCGTCTAGGCAGTAATTACACAACAATGAACAATGCAGGCAAAGTCTGTTGCCTTCAAAGAGCTTCAAACCCTTGCAAGCACACTCTATGATAGAATTTCTGCATATTTTTAAAGATACATTTCTACATTGGAAACAGTAAATTTAAAAAAAAAAAATCAAAGTAGGGGTTGACAATAAGAAGAGAGTTTCAAAAACACTCAAAGTGAGACTGGCTAGAGGTCAAGCCCAGAGGGTGAGCTAAAGTAAAGGTAGATACAAGTCAAGAGAAATAAGAGTCAGCCAATCTTTACTTTAAATTCCTAGGCAAAGCTTAGGACCCCAGATTTGAAGACAAAGTAATTAAATGTAAGGATCTTAAAAGAAGGACCTGATTCTGAGTCAACTGCTTCAAAAGGGAGGAACTCTTTTTTCCAGCTGAGAACGAGAGGTAACCTTTGATATGTAAGCAGATCTTAGTCAATTAACAGAAGGGATAAGTCTCTACAATTGGTTGCCCTAGAGGTCTGAGAAAGAAGTAGCCCCAGAATTCGTAAGAATCAATTTAAGATTTTCAAAATTAGAAATTTCTAAAAACTGCTTTCAAAATGCAACCAAAAATAGTTTGCTACCACTTGCTAAAATCATTTCCATAGTTTCCCTCAATTTCTTGGGGTCTTTTCCTGCAGTTTATCTCACAATTCATATATTTAGGAGCATATCTGTTCTTTTTCAATTATGAACAGCCATTAAGAAAATTGCTCATCATCACCAATTTTATGTTATTTCCTAACTTCAGTCACCTTTACGTTTTTTAATTTTTTTTTAGCGTTTCTCAGGATAAATACCATTGTAAATATTTCTAGACATTTAAAAAGTGTTTTGAGAATCAATCTGACTGTAAGTAAGATGTCCAAAATGAAACATTCTTACTTAAATGATATTACAGAAGGTGTCTATGTTGTTCTCCAATTAAATATTCCTAATCAATTTGCTTTTTCAAGAGTAGCACTTGACTAAAATTCCTTCCACTTCTGAGTTTTTATATGCTGCCACATACACATGGTACACTCTTATTTATATTCTCTAGTATTTTAATTGCATGGTAGTTAAAGCTCTTCATTGCTGATGTATAATGAGCTCTAAGATCACTATGGTATCACGAGCTATTTTTTCTCCACATTGCACACAGAGTAATTTCTTCATCATCTTGTTTTAGCGTCATGAGATTTTTGCTTCTAAAAAATTGCTTCTCAGTTTTCCATATGGAACTTCTTACTCGTTTCTAACATATTCCTTTCTCCTTGTTTTTTTAATAACATTTTGTTTATTTTTCTCCTACTTGTTAATTTAACAATACACTCCATCATCTAAGATCATATCTAGAAAACATATCCTGAGACTATTTTGGAAGTGAGATATATACTTGGTGGATTTGGGCATGTCAAGACAGCCAAAGGCTATTAACTTTTTCTTACAAATATGAAATTTGATGATTGGTACCAGAATGGTTTACGACTAGAAGTTACTGATCAGTGAAAATATTCCAAAAGAGAATGAATACAATGAAATATTAAAATAATAAAGGGTTGATAATTATATTAAGAGCTTACACTTGGACATACCTAGGAGATCAACTTAAGAACCGTATTGATTCCCTCAGGCTCCAAAATGTATTCAAACCTCAAGAAGGTCAACTTATTGAATGAAATGTTTTCATATAGATTTATTCACTCATAAAACTGTAAACATTAACTTGTCCCGAGCATGTTGAAACAAGCGCTATAAACAATATTTTTAGAATTCAGTATATTTGCTTGGCTACAACAAGCATGCCTGGTAAATTATTATTTTTATGAGATATATATTTTGTCTTTGTCTACCCTGTGAGAAATGAAACAAGCTTGAAAATCATTGTTATGAAACTGATAGATGGATTCAGGGGAAACTGACAGATGGATTCAGGGTCTTAGTATTTCTAAACACTCATAATAATATTTATTTATCGTCCCTCTTTTTCTGAACTAAATTTCTGAAACTAAACTTGCTTAATAATATATCCGCTTAATGTAATACTGGACCCAAAAAAGTACTGAAGACATATTTAATGAATACATTAATTAATGCAAGAATACAATATGGATGATATACAATATGAGTTAGAAAAAGTTACACAGCAGAGTGTGATAAAATAGTTCGTAATTTAAATTATGAGCATGTATGTAGTGTACGTGTATGTGCATTTACTTTATTTTGGAGTTATCTGACACAAATTCTTCTCTTTTTGGTTTTAAGCACTAATTCTTATCCTTGTTTTTCAAAATATGTTTTAAATTCGCATTTTTCTCCACCTGTACTGATGTACTCTAAATCCCCATTTCTATTAAAAACAAAGATTATAATAATTTATCAGATTCATGTGCATTACTGTAGATTAAACTCCACAGAAGTCCCCATTCCTCACATTCTTGTCTCACTCCAGAATCTCTCTCACTTGACTTTTAGAGTAACATAAATACTTCATTTAGATATTTCAAGTATAGTATATGATAATCTCACTCTGATACACCTTCCCTACATTTATTATAATTTTATCTCTTAATATTCTCAATTAAAATCCCATGCTCTGGTCAAATTATTTCCTTATCTCACTCTGAACACAGCATCTCACTTCCCACCTCCCCTGGGTAGTGCTCGTTTACTTTCCTCAATTATTCTCCATAAGTCTAAATTTAGTATTTCTTTCAAGATTAGCTCAAAATCTATCCTTCTGAAAGAGAAAAAAACTCATCCTTTCCTATTCTGTATCATTTGGTCCATATCTTTGCCATTAAAAAAACACAACTTACCATTAAAAAGAATCATTGTTTAATTCTTTGTCTGTAGATGTAATCATAACATTAGAAATAATGTTGTATACTTCTGAATCTTCAGAATGTCTAGCACATCAATAAGTGCATAGTCAATGCTCAACAGTTCTTATCAAATACCGTTTCATTCACTTACAACACGTAAGCCTACATATCTCACCACGAAAAACACAGAAATGTGTATGTGTACCTCCACATATTAAAAGCTATTAGTGGGGTGAAAATATGTTCAAATGGACAAGCTATTACATATGGATTCTAACATACGCATTCATTCAGCAAATGTTGACGAAGTGCTTGTTGTGTATAAGACAAGGCTATGCTTGGAACAGTCACCTTGGAATTACTCATTTCTATAACTTCCTCAGTGTCTAGCTGAGAGCCTTCCAAATGATTAAAACAAACTCATTTGATAATAAGGTGAGGCCTCTGTTCTCAAAGTTTATTCATTTTGCACTGCTATTTGTAAGAAATTATCTTTCAATTTAGGGGTTATTACTAAGCCAAAGACAGGTATTGCTTTTTTTCTTTTTAACACTGAATATTAGTTTTCTGTTATCTTAAAATCAAAACTACCTGGAACATTTGAAAGATATTCAATTTTAGTTATGGCTGAATGGAGAAAGAAAGGTCTGAGCAGATGGCTGTCAAAACACCAATGACTACATACCATGGCTGAGAACTTACACAAAAAATATGCAACTTGGTACACAGTAGACTTCTTCCATGTAAATGCCAAGGGACATCTGGCTTGAAAACTCTGCAAAATCAATTTGATGCTATTCTATATTTGCCCTGTCTTCCACGAATATTAAATTATATCAGCATCTGCTGGAATCTGACAGGAAAGACTGCATCCCCAGAACCATTTCAAACCCTAGTATTTCACTTTCCCACATTAGAAAACACCTAGAAAATAAAACCTGACTCACATGAAGTATGCTGCTTACATGAATGAAGTTATTTGGGAAATAGAATCCTTAAGTGTGAAAGAGTGAAAGTAGCCCACTCACGATAAATTATCTTTCTTCTAACAAAGCACATACATGTATATATACTATTTGCTTGTAAACTGCTTTATTCTTAGAACTTCTTTCTAAATGTGTAGCTACTGCATTCATTTTTTTGCAGTTAGACTCAATTTTAGTGCACTGTTATGCAATGATCTTCATACAAAATATTCTTACCACTGTACTGCTCACAATTGACAATACATTTGTTTTAATTAAAATGTTACATAATTTAATGCAGAAATCAATATTCTACAAATTTAGTTGATACAGTATGAATGTACTTAATTACCATAAATACTTTTTGTATCTGGTCAAAGCACTTATTTTATTCTGCATGACAGATAGATAATTGATATCATGATTTTAATTTCACACAACCTTTCATTCTATTCTATATCACATTAAATATGAAATCACTAATATAGTTTATGGAAAATAGTCTACATCTAGAGAGAGTAAGTGAAGGGCATTTTATTGATAAGGCAAATTACCATCCAAACTGAAACACAATTCCAGTTGATGGCTAAGTTTGACACATACACAAAATACATACCTGATTCGTGAAACTTTGCATGTGTGTGTGTTTGTGCAGGTCTGTGCACAACAAATACATTCTATGGACTAAGTTTGTACTGGCTGTTAAGTGTAGGAAGACTGGAAAAGGATCCTGAGCTGGAAAAGAGTATGTACTTTGTTCCACCAAAAAGAAATCACTATAAATTTTCTTGTGGCTCCATAATATAGTGAGAATGTTTCTAATGCAATTTCCTTAAATGAGCAAAAGCACCCACATGCCCTGTATCCACTCAGACCACAGAGCTCACATCACTGCTAAGAGGCTATGAAATTTCCCATTTCCCATTTAAAATGCATGATTTTGCACATCATATCAAAAGAAGCAAAAATGGCTTCCTTGATTTAAATTTTTTCAATTTAATTTTAACTCCGATATGGCTTGTCTCTTTTCTCCATGGACCTTTCTACTTAGGTATGATTTCTCCTTGACCTACTAACAAAGCTATTGATGAAAAAGGTGCCTCTAGGTATGTTAAAGCAAAACGTGGTATCTCTATCTTTATTAAAGAGCAATAACTATTCTCATGCCACTATTTGTTAAAATCCTTAACACAAACAAAATTCATGATTTGAGCTTTTGATTTTTGTAAATACCATGGGTTTGAACATTATCACTTTTCTTTTAAATGCAAAACAATGTATATATGGATACTTGCACTTTTCTCAAACTTACTGCAGATAAACAACTCAAGAGTGAGGAAAAAAGAATTTTTGTAAATGGAAGTGGAAGATCTACTTTATGTAAAAAAGTGGAAGTACAGAGTTCATTTGATTTTTTACATTTTATAAAACCTCAGTTGTGTCTTTTCCTGGTGATTCAAACTAAATTAGACTCCTCAACAAATTTACTCAAAGCAGACATTTATTATGTGTAATGGGAAACTGTTACTGTTGCAAGATTCATTTCTACACACTATGAACTCCAAACTATTTAGCTCTAAGTTAACTTTTAAATTTTTTGAGTTAAAAATAAAATATTTCTTAAGACCTTCAATTTTTTTTTCAGAGTTAGGGTCTTGTTACACTGCCCAGGCTAGAGTGCAGTGGCTATTCATAGGTACAATCATAGTGCACTATAGCCTCGGACTCCTAAGCTCAAAGGGTCCTCCTGTCTCCACCTCCCAAGTAGTTGGGACTACATATGCATGCCACCATGTTGGTCTGACTTTTTATACTGACTGACCATAAGCATACTTCTGCCTAATCAAAAACTGGATAGCTCTCTGGATATACCATTACCATCATAATGTTAATTTATTTAGAAAAGACATGTTAAATGCCATAAAGCAT
Organism: Rhinopithecus roxellana; assembly: GCF_007565055.1. NCBI lineage: Eukaryota > Metazoa > Chordata > Mammalia > Primates > Cercopithecidae > Rhinopithecus > Rhinopithecus roxellana. The sequence goes on from NC_044552.1 coordinate 127,462,910, forward strand.
TCAGCAAAGATAGAGAAAAATCTTCACTTGTTTCAGAAATGAAAAGCTTATTGAATTTAATAACAGTTTTATAGAGAGAAACTGAATGCTGATTGCCACCAGCTGAAGAATGAATGAATATGAGGCAGCAGGAACATGGATGCAGGCAGGGTAGTGTGTAAATTTTTGTTTAAAAAAGGTAAGAGGTTAGCAAGTGAAATGCTGCAAGGAAAAAACTAATAGGGTGATATATCAAGATATAACTAAGAAAAAAGACAATGGACGAAATGGGGCCCTGATATTAGGGGTGGAGGGTGGAGTCAATTTATTTGGCATGTAGATGTGAGTGGTGCTCTTAAATATCTAAACTGGAAACACTAAATATTTTTTAAAATTCGCATTACTTTTGGGTATAATAGTATTTTGAAATTAGAGATTCTATTTATTTTGTTGAGTTATTACTCTGCCTCCTGCAAATAAGTCCTCTTTGAATAGAAAGTCGGTGGTTTCTAGTTATAAAAACTGTTTTTGCTTATTATTGAAAGGAAAAGTCTACAGCTGTGAGTTAACGTTAGAAAAAGCTTTTGAAGTATGATGATTTTATCTGGGCACTCCTCATGCATCTATCTATTGATTTTGTCCACATTTATCAAAATCTAAACACAGGCTGTTGGTACTATGTTAAACTACAATTTTTGCTAAACTTTTTGGCTAAAAGCGATTAAAGTACAATTTCTTAAGCACCAAGAAAATTTTGCAACTGAGAATGAATTTATAACATGCATATCATTGAGCACTTAATTTTGGAGTAAATGAGTGTTTAGTGTGGTGATGAATACACAATGAGAGCCTGTCAATAGACAGAATTTCTTCTGAGTTTCATGAATAAGCAAAAATGTAGAATAAGCAAAAATGTTAACAGCATTGTAACATTCCTTTTAAGTAAAACAAAATAGAATCTCAGCCTTAAAAACCTCAGAAATGTATGATGTTATCTTAAAGCCTCTTGAAAGGTTGCTTTATTTTCTTTTGTTGGCCTTGTAAATTTTATTTATATGCTAAAACTCAACAAGCAAAGAAGCAAGCAAATATCCAAAGCAAACCATCCAACTAACAGTACAAAACAACAATGGCAAAACCACTTAGTCTTCGCCACTCAGTAATGTCTTGCAGGAGAGATTTTTACTAGGATGGTTGATTTGTACTGCTGTTTTCTTTCTAATACTGTTTAAAGCACTGGGGAACTCTCCAAAGGATGAAATTTCCTAGAACCTTGAAGTTCATAAAGCTGCCTGCCATGCCTTATGGCCTACTTTTGGTCCATGGCCTACTTAAAACCACATTCTGGAGGAGTCTTTTTCTTTTGGAAACAGAGGTAAGTAGCATTCCAAATTAGTCTTCATCTCTTTGTAAAACCTGCAGACCCTAAAGAAATAACATATACTTAAGTGGAGGAACACAGCAAGCTTTTCTGACTTTCTTCCCTTTGGCTATTTACTAGTCTCTTGTTTCCTTACCTACAAGTCCTTATCAGGGCAGGACATACTTCCAATTACACAAAAGTCACTTACAGTCTCCTCCTGGGATAATAGCACCTGTTCTTGCCTGAGCTATTCAAAGGGATGCTCAGGGCATTCAGTCTCCTACCTTTTCTCTCCAAAGCTGCTGCTAATTCTTATGGCTAGAGAAGTAACTACACTCTATATGTTTGTAGCAAATGGAAGAAAAATAACAGGAGAGCTTCTTAGCTTTTGAACACTTTTACTTCCAGAATTATGTGCACTTTCTGTGTCATTTTGAGAAATAAACTGTATTACATAAAGCATGTATTTAATCCTAGCCAATTACAATCCACTTGAAATCAATGAAAGGCTAATTTTAGCATCAGAATAATTTACCTTTCCATAATTATTTTAATTTTTGTACAAAGAAAAGTCTACATGGGAATGTAGTTGATTTTCAAATGAAATATTTTGGAATAAACAGGTAACATAATGTCCTAAATAAGTCAACATTTTGTCCAGTTCATAAGATACCATAATTTGGCAATCAGGGGTCTACTATAATGAAATAAACTGTGACTCAAAAGCTGGGGGTTTTGTCAAACACTGGAATTTAAGCCTACTAAATATCAAAATGAAAATCCAAAAAGGAGAAACTTCTAAGAGTCACTTGGGAATTAAAGTTGTGCTTTCAAAAAATAAATAAATCAGTTATGTGAAATGAAACTTACTCATAAAATGTGATTATATTAAGAAACATAATCTGACAAAGTAATGCAAACTTTTCTGTACAGGAGAATACTTCCTCCATTTGTGGCTGTTAGGGCTCAGAAAATAGTACTCAGAAGTATGGCGCTTTCATGAGCTGAGCACTTGGACTAAAGAAGCCGCCTTAGAACCAAGGTCTCTCTGACTCACCTTCCACTCCTGTCTCTCACCCCTCTGCCTCTCCTCAAGCACAGGGAGAGGGTTTCTCTGAAGTTCTCCCTTATCTAAGGGAAGTTCCTCCAGAAGGAATGTAATCGCCATGAACCCCTCCCATGGAATCTACATGAACCAGAGAAGATTAAATCCTATCTCAGGAGAGGAAACTCCCAGGACACCACGCCTGGGACACCTTTTCACGTATTCTTCTGAGGATTGTTACCTTAGAGACTTTATCTTCATGATATGACAACCTTTGCTTGCCATGCAGTTCCTCTCTTCACACTCCCACAGCTTGTTGCCACCACCTACTACGAGACTTTAAGTCCTTATTTCCTTCCATAGCTCCAGAAGCTATCTAAATTTCAACCATCTGGCCCCTCTTTAAGTCTCATACTTTGTTCCCTTCCAGGTACATGTGCGTGTAATGAAAGTGTATGCCTCTTCTCCTGTTAATCTGTCTAACTGCCCAGTTTATTCCAGTGATGGAACCTTCAGGGGAGACAAAAGACCAAGAACAGCTGTGGCCCCAGATTACTTGTAACCACCTCTCCTCCAGGGGTAAGTATGGAGATTACCATTCTGGAGAAATGATAGGATCCCAGAGGAAAAAATCTGCACATTCTTACATTTGATGCTGCCTGGCAAAACAGCTAACTTTCTACCAAATCACCTTTTGTCCTGCCCTATACACAGACACAGACTTCTTCTTCTTCTTCTTTTTTTTTTTTTTTTTTTAATTCTTTTTGAGACAGTCTGGCTCTTGTCACCCAGGCTGGAGTGCAGTGGTGATCTCGGCTCACTGCAACCCCTGCCTCCCAGGTTCAAGCGATTCTCCTGCCTCAGCCTCCTGAGTAGCTGGAATTACAGGTGCCTGCCACCACACCCAGCTAATTTTTGTACTTTTAATAGAGACCGGAGTTTCGCCATGTTGGCCAGACTGGTCTCGAACTCCTGATCTCAGGTGATCTGCCTGTCTCGGATGCCCAAAGTGCTGGGATTACAGGCGTGAGCCACCTTGCCCTGCTACAGAGCTCTTAATCATCTCAATCGGTTCCTCAATCAGGCCATTTTAGTATATCACAGTTAAATGTTAATAGGGAATAAAGAGTATGTAGATTGTTGAGTAAACAGTCCCTCATGGAAAAGAAGAATCAAGATTAAACAGGGGGAAAAATCTGGAAGACAAATGCTTATAAAGAAAAGAAACTGAAAATATTTTTAAAAGCAAACTGCTAATTAATATTTTTGAAGAGATTCAAGAAGAAAAATTGAATAATATTAAAAAGGGAAAAATACAAATCTTTTAAAATAAAGTTTTAATGTGACTCTTGGATGAAAAAGTTGAAGACATCACCCACAAAAGAGAAACAAAAAAATATTTAAAATATGAGAGAAATGATAGTATCAATTACCAACACAAAAAGGTAAAAATTTGATTCATGGGAGTTTCAAAAAAATAGAATGGAGAAATTAGAAGGAATTTATATTTGAATTTATATTTTAAATAATATATTAATATATTATTGTATTATTTAATAATAATGCAGGTAAATTACCAAAACTTGAAGGAATAAGTATATAAAATGGATCGAGCCTACCATTTTGTATATTGCAATGAGTTAAACATAGGACTCAGAAAATTCACCGCCCATGTAATATTTCTTAAGAAGCCATTTGAGGATGTGCTCCAGCAAAATGAGAAAGTAAACCAAGAAAGAGGAATGTGTGGATCCCTGACAAGGTAGATCCAATGTAGAAAAAGAGTACAGTGGGTGTAGGGAATAATCAGTCCTAGTTCAGGTAGAACACAGAGGACTTTGGGTGAAGAACTCTAAAGAAAAGTCATACTATTTAGAATAACTAATATTTGAAATGTTAGTGGGAAAATAATATAATAATGGCAAATAGGACAAGAAGTACGAGAAAAACTAAAAATCCAGGAAAAATAAACAAAAAAAAAACCTCTTAAGATAAAACACGTAAATATGGAACAGTAGATGTTTTAGTATTAGACAATATTTACATCATAAAAGACACATAGTATTTAAATAAAATTATGATATTATTACATTCGAAGGATAAGCACTGAACATGGAGTATAAGAAAGCTAAATCATGATTTCTAAAAAAGAATATCAATTGATGATATCAAAAATTGACAAGTTGAGATATACCAATAGGACCCTATCATTTAGAAATATCCAGTGAAATAACCAAGAAGCGTTATTGTTAGACAACTAGGAGGAATGTGTCTGGGAGCTCCAGAGGGGTGGTTTAAATACTTTGCTTTTTTTTTCTTTTTTATTCTCAAGCTTCTTAATACAATTTAACATTTTTGTACTTACATATTTATTGAAGAAACCTCATTTCATAATAGTAAGTCTCATCAGTCTTTCCTTTGACTTTCATATTACTTTTAACATATCCTATTAATTCTTCCTTTTTATTTAAGAACTGGGTTAACATTTCTGAATCTTTTCATATGTGAAGATTTGCCTTCAAATTGATTTCCTGACACTTTCTACCCCCTTAAAGTTGCTACATAAGCTGCTTAAAACAACAAACAAGATCATCATGTCCTCTATTTTAATAAAGTCTTTTTAATGTCTTTTTCTCAAATACTTCACCTTTGTTTCCTAAAAGAAAGTTTATTATTTAGCCTGAAACTATTATTTCAAAATCAATTCAAACTTGAAATAGCAAAAAATTTTATAATGGTTAACACATCTCCTCTTTTTCATTCTTCTTCCAAGGCAACTAGATTTGACAAAGTCTGTAGCTTTTTCCATGCAAAGTAGACAGGAAAATATCCCTAAAATGTTTCAAGTCACATAATGGAAAAAGATGCCTTCAGAAACAAAACTCCTGATTTCAGGATGTTAAATATTGCTGTGCATATATTTAGACCTACAAGATCTAACACAAAATAACTGCATTTGTTATTATTTCCCCTTGATGCTAACTTGTGAAAAAATAAAAAAAAACTTGTAAGTATCTCAGATGACAGGTATCAAAAGACCGTGTTCTACTTTGAAAATGCCAATTTTGTCTTTCGTAGAATAAATGAAATAATGGCTTTAGAAAAAACACTTCATCAATATGAAGGGAGAGAAAAAACCTTGTTTAAAGGGACTCTCTTGGGAAACACCTATCACATGTATCATCAGTCAAGTCACCATGTGTCTGGCATGTGGCAGGTGCCTAGTCAATGGTAGTAATTAGCATCAGCTCGATCATTCTCTTGGATGATGCATCCTATGAAATTATGAAAAACAATTAAATATATATATATATATACACACATATATATATATGTAGGAGTAATGAAAGTTTGCTAGAACTTATGTTACCAAAGCTGTCATATGCCAGGGATGAAAACCTTTTATCTTCCATAATACACTTCAATAGTAAGTAAATAACCTACATTTTTACATACGCAAACATGTGGATGTATATATGTAAATATGTATATTTTGCTAAAATCAATATACTCTCATGAACAAAATTTTCTAACTAGGTGGCCATATCAGTAACATTTATGATATAAAAAGTATAGTGCCTCACAAAAATAGAAACAAAAGTAAATGTGGAAATCGAATTGCCGAACTTGATAAAAATCAAGATAAATACAACAGGCATTGAGTTACAAAACCGCTAAAATAATTGACTCATATTAAATTTACTTATGGTCAATATATTGGATGATTGTTCAGAAAAGAGTTTTATTTTAATCCTTTAAGTGTGAAATAAAATACATTTAACTGTAATTCTGCTTTGCGATGCAGAAGAAAGTCTAGATGTAGTTGTTGATTTGCTTATTCAGCGTATTTTAAGAGTTTTATATATATAGTATGCTGTATATATGATTTGAACATAATAGTAATTCAACTCTAGTGAAAAGGAAATGGGTTGTTTCTGTTTACTGAACTTTTCTTCTTTCTCTTAGAACATTTTAAAAAATGGATGTATATATATGTATATGTAATATATATTGTATATATATGTATAGAAAAATGAACAAATTTACTCCATGTATAATCCCAACTGATTATAATAAATAAAAGCCTCAATGTATGATCATAATATTATCACTATATTATTTTAATAACCTATATATACAAACCTATGTAAACATCATATAGATCAAAATAGCATGTTGCCCATACTAAGAATCCTCCCTATCTCTACCCTTTCCAAAGATAATTAGTATCCTGACTTCTATCTAACATGAAAGTTGAATTGCATCTGTTTTTGAATGTTATGTCAATGGAATCAGGCACTGTATCCTGTTTTATGTATAATTTATTTTCCTTAAGATTATGTTTAGGGATTCACCCATGCTGTTGGATATAACAGTTGCTTGTTCATTTTTACTGCTTTATAGTATTCCTAATATGATGATACTACAAAATATTTATTCTTGCCAATAGCAATGTCGTTTGGTGATTTCCAGCTTTAGATATTATTAATAGTGCTGTTATGAGCATTCTTGAATATGTCTTGGTACACATGCACACCTATTTCTCTTGAGTATATGCTTACAAGTTGAATTGCAGCATCACAGAGTATGCACATATTAATTTCAGTAGATAATGCCAAAGGTTTTCCAAAGTGATTCATAGCACATATTTGTTTTTAAAACATTTTTATGTCTCATCGGAATCATAGAGAAATATTTGGCCCTGTTTGGTATTCAGATAATTGTGCTTGGTCTATTATGCATGATAACATAAAATTTGATTGGGTTTTACTTTTAACGTTGCCATAGATGATACCTTAAACTGTTTTGCAGTTAGACAGAAGTTTCTGCAGCACTTAGTAGTTAAGATACAAAGGGCAAAAGAAAATTTCTCTGTCAAAGATTGTATGCCATGCAGATGACAGGCCCTACTTTTTCTAAACAAACTGAAAAAGAACCTCCTGCTGATTGAAGTGCAGATAAGAGTAGTGGTTTTTCTCGGTTGGATGCAAGTTTATATATTGTACTTCACAGTTTCCATTGTCTTCAATCCAAATTTCCACTACAGCCAAAAGCCAGAAGAGTACAAAATACAAATGGTGATTTTTAAATGCACGCATTTGCGAAACTATGCAAACCTAAGATGCATAAACAATCTCGCAGGTTAAAAGGATGTATTTTGTGTGCATCATTTCCAATTCCTAGTGCAGACTACATAAGAAGACATTCTTTGTTTAGGAACAATGAGAAATCTAATTCTTACAGGTAATACCTTTCTTTGACATTCATACCGAAAGTAAAAAATATAACAAGTTTAAAATTCCAGTATCAGAATACTTTAGAGTTGGCAAGAATATCGTCAATAAAAATAATCTTCAGAGACGGTACATTTCATATTATATACTGAAAATGTTTAATTTTTTCATGGTGAAATGCTTGCGGATATTATTTTACTAAGTAAAATATTATTTCAAAATGCTCTTACATCCTTAATACAGATAAACTGGGGAGGACAGATTGATGATGTATCTTTTCTGTCTTATGGAGTTCGAAGTGAGGGCTCCTTTTCTTGCTCTTTTACCATGATCTTATATGCCACTAGTGCTTCTTAGAATGGATGCATTACTTTGATAATCTCAGAGCAGACATTGATATCTTGACCAGCCTAAACTTGCATGTGTTTTTAGGAAGAGGAAAGGTGTGAACTCTGAAGATTTGATATAATTAATTATGGCTACTTTTCCTTAATGTCTATATTCATGGTTTGTACATCCAAATAAGATTACCTGAATTTAAACTCTATGCTTATACCTATAAATGATCTATATTGAGTTTAATTTCAGACAAAGTTGTTCTGAGTTAATATGGAAAAACATTAGTTACTTTGGAATATATTCTATTTAATTTATTTTAATGGATTTCTTAGTTATATTTCAAATCTCTAAGGCTAGATAGTTCTTCGTGTCAGAATATAATACCTGATATACTCATTATTCATTAGAGTCTAATGACAAATTGAACTTTTAATATTTTATAATCTTTAAATCTTTACTTTGTTATAATAATGTTATCTACTCTATCATATTTTATATTCTTTGTTTTAAAGATGATAGGTTCATTATTTCCACCACGTTCAAATATCTAATTATTGGGGGAGCTGAGGTTTAAGTACATGTTTAGCTTCAAAGAAATATGGTGTAAAGGCATTTAATCTTAAAATTAGAAATCCAAACCTAAATAGCATATGTTTTCTTTTTAATTATTCTCTTTAATAATAAACTAAACCACAATGTAGCACACTGTGTACAGAATGAAAGACATCTTTCTTCTGCTTTGTACTCAGAAAATGTCACTAGGGGATCTTGGTGGCCATCTAAGGGCCATCCCAAGGCAGTGTTTATATGGCTTCTTCTGATGCTGCTGAAATTTGGACAATAGGATTATGAAAGACTAAAGCTTGAAATGACTAAATGCTATTTCTGGTACTCAATAAATACTTGTGTACAAATGAATAATCAATTATGAAAAGGTGAAACTTAAAATTAGACCTGTTATCTGAAATGGTATAAATGCAGAGGGGACAAGTGCAGTTCTAGGTTTTGCCAGCTTTTCCAGACCAGTGTAAAAAATACACAGGATCCAAATGTAAGATAGTCAGAAGAGATGGCATACAGATGAGACTTACATATCCAAATAGTAAATCAATAGTTCTATTTAGATGTCTAAAAGGTGTCTAAAATTCAGTATGGCTAAAGCAGAATTCTCTTCTCTGGACTTCCCTCCATGAAAAATCTTGCACCACTCTCAATCTATTCCATTACATTCAATGATATCACCATCCATGCAATTGCTCAAGACCAAAATCTAGAGTCTATCTATCCTTGATTTTCCTTCTCTAACTGCCTTATCTAAAGTTTCTCCTCTTTGCTTTACTACCAAGATCTCTAGTCCATTAATAAGTACTATTGATTCCTCCTGCCGAAAACATCCCACACATGTCTGCTTTTTCCCATTTTCATGAAATCTATCTCATCCAAGCTACCATTATAATGGGGATCCAACAGCCTCATATCCTGTCTTTCTATTTTAGATCTTGCACCTCAATAATAAACTCCCTATATGAGAACTTGCTCTATATGGTAACCAAAGAAATATTTCTAAAATGCAAGCTGCATCTCTACTTAAAATCTACAAGAATAAAATGAAAATGCCTTTCACGGCTTACAAAGTGCTACATGTTCTGGTCCCTGACCACCTTGATGACATTTCTTTCTAAAATAGAGACACTGGATTTCTCTAACCCACACTTTCTGTGCTCATACAAAATACTATGCTGGTTTCTTTTAGTGGGTTTTCCTTGACCACCATAATAGCTGCCTAGCCATTTGCTATCACTTTATTCTGTGTATTCAATTTTTTTTTCTTTTTTTTTTTTTTTTTTTTTTTTTGGAGACAGAGTCTCACTCTGTCACCCAGGCTGGAGTGCAGTGGCCGGATCTCAGCTCACTGCAAGCTCCGCCTCCCGGGTTCACGCCATTCTCCTGCCTCAGCCTCCCGAGTAGCTGGGACTACAGGCGCCCGCCACCTCACCCGGCTAGTTTTCTATATTTTTTAGTAGAGACGGGGTTTCACCGTGTTAGCCAGGATGGTCTTGATCTCCTGACCTCGTGATCTGCCTGTCTCGGCCTCCCAAAGTGCTGGGATTTTATTCAAAATTTTTAAATAAAAATGTAATCATATAGAAAAGCCGAAAGACTGCTTCAAATAAAACCTGTATGCCCACATTTAGATTCAATAACTGGTGACATTTGGACAATTTGCTTTATCTCTAAAAGTGAGTTTCATAAAACAGCATGATGGTGATAGGCTCAAGAAGAGGTGAAAATTCAGCTGCTCATTGAGGAATCACTGTAACATGATTATGTTGAAGAGGGGAAAGAGACATTATAGCATCTCCCTATTTAAGACAAATATTTTATATTTTATCATTTATAAATGGTGTAAGGGTCACTTATCATAAATATAACCTCCAAAATCCATATCCCATAGGCAAAACCATAATTAGTGAGGGCCAAGCACAGTGGGTTTGAAAATTATTTTCTCTTCTTTGTCCCTAAATTTATTTAATAAGCTAAAATACATAACTAACTTTGTCAGTGGAACATATTCTTTATCAACCATCATCTTGAAGAACCAGAAAAAAAAAAGTACAGAATATTCTTGTCCTTCAGTGAGCAAACTTTATTTGCATAATCCATTATCTCAAATGAGACTTAGGTAAAAACTATAACCAGCTATTTCCCGTAAATAGTCAAGAAAAAGGAATTATGTCAAAAACAAACAAAAAGTATTATAAATATCCAAAATAAATGTGTACTTTATCCACAGGAGAATACTTCTTATATCATAAATAATTATAACAACTTACTAATTTTGATTTTACATTACAGCATGTTAGAAGAAACAACGGTGATGACAGTATAGGAACTCGGGGTTATTTACAGATAGAGGTAAGTGGTTCTAAATAACTTAACAAAGCATAATATTATTCAAATTAGAACAATAACTATTAACATTATGTGAGTCACAAAAATAGGGAAATGTATTATCTATATTCTATTTTTAAGAATTCAAGTAAGTACAAAATATAGCTGAAGAAATTTTAAATGTTTCTGCAGAAAAATAATGGAAGCATATTCCCTCATGGTGGTGTATAGCCAAGTTTTAAACTACAATATTATCTTTGCTTTGCAGAAAGACAAGGTACAGTATAGAACTGCATAAAGTAACAAAAAATTAATCCTGAGCATTTACAATGGAGTCCTGAGCAGAAGGAACACAAGGGTGAAGAATATGAACAAGAGTAGAAGAGCCCAGTGCCTCATTTTTCTCTTTTAATACATTTTCTTTATTTGACTACATTAAACCCATTCTTGTTTTTACAATGTTTGTCTGTTACCAGATAAAACTTATTAAAACCATAGGATGATAAAACAGCCTTAGGACATTTAGAATTCTACCTACCCTTTATCTCCATCCCTTTTCCACTTAAAATGAATTACCAGGTACATTTAACAAAACTACCAAAAATAGGTTTTAAAAGAAACCAAATTTGTTGAAAAATTTGCCTACTGACCCTGAAAGTCCTGAGTAAACAGTGCTAAGAGAAACATGTGCTCCCATAATGGGAGATTTTAAGAGTAATCTCTGGAAAGTTATTTTCTTTGCTCAGTCATGAGACTAAGCACACTATTGCCACCTCCGATGCTTGAAAATACCCAGAGATGGATGAGCCACCTGGGCACAGAATAAGAGTACTTCTCTTCCATTAGGCAGAGCCTTGCCTAATGGTATGAATGCTTGAAAAAACGTAAAGGACAAGTCACGGTTATTTTATAAATGTGCAAAGGGCACAGATGTGGGCATAAGGCTTCCAAATGGGAGAACAGTCTTTTCTCCACATAAGGAGCTTGGTAGCATTTCTTTTCCACTGTTGCCCAAAGAGCAGAGACTTGGTACTATAAATGACTGTGAGTGTAAGGTTTGCCACCAAAACAATGTATGTGGTTAATTTCAGTTACTCTCTAGAAAGCACTCCTGTGTGTCTTAGTAGCTGAAAGCTCCATTAGTGACAGAGCAAAAAGAAATAGAAGGAAAGAGGTAAAAAAAAAAAAAAAAATAGTGAGTTGGTTTGCAAAGTGAAATGAGCAGGGTGACATATTCTCTACACGGATAAATGGGATTAAGAATAAATCTAGTCCCAGCTACTCGGGAGGCTGAGGCAGGAGAATCACTTGAACCTGGGAGGCGGAATTTGCAGTGAGCCTAGATCGAGCCACTACACTCCAGCCAGGGGGGTGACAGAGCGAGACTCCATCTCAAAGAGAAAAAATAATAAATCTGCTTTTTTCACAAATAAAATTTGAAATCAAAAGTGAACATGTGAATATATAGGGATATGGGTGTATATGTATACACAGTAAAGGCATAGGTATAGGAAATAAACATATTAAATAAAAAGTCATACAAGATTTGCTTTAGCTCTATACCATTCACCTTCTCTACAGAACCTCCAAAACATCATTGAGAATTTTTGAAATTTTACCTTAGGAGAAACACATATTTGGACAAGTAGGAGTGATAGATTGTATAAAGTAGGTGTTACTATGACAAATAATGAAATAATGAACTACATGACTCTCCCCACTGCCCATTCATTCTTCAATGCTTCTCCCTAGTTTTTCTCAATGTGAAATGCCATTCTATACCAGGAAGGGTAAAGTCAGTTCCATGTTATGACCTTAGAGTCACTTTTTCCCTATTTAAAGTAGGCGAAAGGTATGTTGAATTTAAATACATCATGAAAGTTTTTAAATCCCTTTTCTCTTGAGGAGAGAATTTTCTAGATTAGTGAAAATTGATTTCCTCAAATCCACTATGTGTGTGAGCGTTTTCTATATGAAATTCTAATGATCAGAGCTGTATCCTCTATTTCACCTAAACCAAAGAGGAAAGAAAATGATTAAAGAAATATTGTACTTTTCTATCTTTTCATGCATGTCTGGTAGAGAATCTTTTGGTGTTGTATATTTCTGGGAGAAGGTGGTCCTCTTTTCAGTGCATGTATGATCATTGCCCATATTTAGAAAATATAAGTCAGTCCCAAGATACATGCATGATCATTCTGGTTCACCAGGTAGAATTAACACCTTTGACTCTAAAGAGACTTTTAAATCTTTTAAACAAACCCCTTCAGTAGCCAGTTTAAATCTGATTTATTATTGTTGCCACACTGTTCCTGACAAAGAAACCTGCAATAATCCCTAACAGCTGCTGGCAAACAAGTGCTGCGGAATAACATTGAAACACTGAGCCATAAGCTAGAATCAATTTTGTCTCCTTCACTGTTACAATCAGACAAGCAGAACAACTGGAGCATTTTTAATCTCACCTTTAATATCCTTCAAAAGCAGAAGTGGGAAAGAGGATCCCGCCATATAATCAAGAAAGCATACTCCCGTCATGATAATTGTTCTCCAGAGCCATGCATTTTATGAGTTACGTGTCAAACTTATAGGCAAGGTCATCTTGTGAAATCGGAAGACAGCTGGTAGGCGGTAAGAATCACGTTTTGTATATATAAAGAACTCACTCTGTGCCTGAGATATCATATTCAAGGGTTTCAATTTTAAAAAGTGCTCGTTTGCAATCTATGAATCTATATCAAGGCAATTTCAACAGTTTTTGTCCTCTGGCCCTGAAGCTACATTCATAGTCTTTTCCTTCTAACTGCTTCTATCTTTTTGAAAATGGACATTTAAGAAGCCACAAAAGGTCAAACACTTAATTAATGACCCCATACTTTTTCAAAAAATAATTTCTTAATTTTTTCAAAAGATCATTTCTAATTTCTATTTTCACACTGGATTTTTGGCTGAAACATGTTGTGACTTTTTGAAATACTTATCCTGATTAGAAAAATAAATGTAACATTTGTCAAAATTTTGAGGCTTTTTTGAAAAACCAGTCATAAAACTCAGTTTTTAAAGAATCTAAGTTATAGTTCCAAAGTGCTTGAAAGAAAAAAGAAAATTCCTAATAATTATTCGAGAGATTATGGTCTGGGTGGGAAGACTATTTATTTCTACAAGATGGCTTAAGTATTTTATAGACTTTTAAAATACTGATCCTCAGTTTGACTAAAGAGTCAAATACTATACTCTCCAAAGATACCCAAGAAAGAGGACCATTTCCCCATGGCCACCAGATGAGACCCCAATGGCATGATCCCTATCTCAAAATTCATTACATTTACTTGAGATATTGATATGTTTAACATGAATGAAGATATTCTCCTGTAGAAGAGCTTTTGTTTTATTGCTGGAAGTGCTAAAATCAGTCATTTCTATCTTGGTCTTTGAATTACGCATGCCAAGAAAAATCATAGACCACACTGCAGTAAGTACACTACATCCTGGGTACAATATGTATTTGTGGTCCCTAAAATGTTTTCCAGAAGATTAAGTTGATTCTGTGTGAATCATTTGGAAAATTCCTGCAACTGATTCTATCCAAAAAGTGATCTCTCATCCTGCCAAAGTTCCTGGCAATATATTGCTCCTGACTGTATCACCATTTCTGGAATATTTAAAGAGGTAGAAGAACACTGAAATGAGTCTTGAACATTAATTTTTGTCATCATCCCTTTACATGTGGAAATATTCTTATTACTTTTGCGTCTATGTCTAATAAAGATCAAAAATTTAGTAAAATGACTACTTTGAGACCCTATACAGAATGAATCAAACATTTATCTTTGTATTCATGTAGACCTGGGATCAAAAACCAACAAATCACTTAGTCTCTCACTAGTAAAATAGGAATAGCAATATTTCCACTCTCCCAGGGTTATGATTAAATTAGATGATGTATGTAAATTATCCAGCAGTCGTAGGACTACTTTCTCTTGTATAATAACATGTGGGTCTGTACTCCTAATTTTCAGTACTGGAAGAAAATGAACATCTTCTACCTTCACTGACTTTGAGCATTTTTTTTTAAGTTCAGCAGCCTTATATTAACTTCTATCCCCAAAGGAGTAATCTTAAGATCAAAGTGGTGGAGAGCAATGCTTACGTCAGTAGATGCACGCAGGGTTTCTGCAAGGTTTGGCACAAAGATTAATACCAGCCTCTGAGGCAGCATCAGTATCCCATCGTGCAGTTAATGACAGCATGTTCAAGAGCAAAATAAGCGTGCTGTCATTGTCCTCCATGATTTCAATAGTGAACTACCCTGTGTGGTGTACATTGACTTTTTCAAATTGCACAGCTACTAAAATGGTGAAGGAAGCTTCTCAAGGATGTATTTCATTAGGTTTAAAACTGCCCGTAAAATCTGACAATTTGTGTCAGTGTCACTGCCGGAAAGCCAATAAAGCCCACATACCATAGCAGGTTGCATGAAATGCCAGCAGGATCTCCATCATCTGATGAATCAAGTATACCCCAAAGACAAACTAATCAACACAGACCATTTTACTGTCAATACACTGTGTTCCTGTATTTCAGAAAGGCAATTTAGGTATGCTTGATGTGTAACAGCTCTTAGGAAAAAAATGGCAGCCTAAAATGGAGTAAGAAGGCTTTTGATATTTCTGACTATTTCTTCATCAAAAAATACTGAACAAAAAAGTTCTTTAGAATAAATCCCCATTAGTGAAGAAAATGTAAGACTAGTAACTCACGCAGTATTTACATGTACATGACAATGGTTTGGTTTAATCTTATTTGAGCCCACATGTCTTCCTCAAATCGCCTGGAGCAGACATTTTATTTGGA
The DNA here is from genome assembly GCF_007565055.1 of Rhinopithecus roxellana. Taxonomy (NCBI): domain Eukaryota; kingdom Metazoa; phylum Chordata; class Mammalia; order Primates; family Cercopithecidae; genus Rhinopithecus; species Rhinopithecus roxellana. The sequence continues at coordinate 127,478,616 of NC_044552.1, forward strand.
AGAAGAGTGTATTTTTAATAGACTTCAGCCACAGAGGATTTACTTTTTGAAAGCAATTTAATATGGGAACATGAATAGCATCTAATTCTCAATTCACTTCTTATTTATTAAGAGCCTACTGTGTAGCAGGCATACAATCTATTTGGCACACACCGTGTGGTGCTCAGGGAGCACACACATGACAGACAGAGTCCCTGTTTTCCAGGAGCTCACTCCACAGTAGAGGAAACACAGCAGTGCTGCCAAGAGGTGCTTAGGGTCTCTCATATTTCCCCTCTCTCCAATAATCTCCCTGAGCCTCCCTAAATCCATCTTAAATAGATATAATCTAAGTAAAACACTGCTCTGCCAATGTGGCTTAGAGACAAGTCTCCTTGGCCCAATTCCACCAGATTGCTTCCCCTACACCTTCTGCATAGCTACTCAGGAGCCACGATGGGAAACAGGCACTTAAACTCTCAGTGGAAATACTGTATGATAAATGATATAGCTACAAAGACCTTTGTGAACACAAAGGGGTGGTTGTTCAGGAATCAGGATGTCAGGGAGAACTTCAGGAAATTCTTAAGAGGTGAGGACTTGTTACCCATGAAAATATGGTGAGGTTTAGGAGAAGAGAGTCAGAAGGGCTAGCCTGCAGGAAAGCATGCAGGTACACTGCCCAGCAGCTGCAGAGTCCAGCATGACAGGAGCATAGAGTGTCAGTGAGAAAAGGTCAAAGACCAGGTTGGACTGATGATGGAGATCTGATTATAAAGGGGATGCCTGCCTGATTACAAGTTTCAGTACAATTTTATATCAGACGCCATGGAGATCCCTAGGAAAGTATTAAGCAGGAATGATAGAAAGATGAAAGGAATGAGAAGAGGGTAGCAGATGACTAACTGCAGACGCAGTTCAGAAAACAAGGGCAGAAATATTTAGATTCCAAATGAAGGCAGTGGCTGTAACTGGAAAGAGGCAGTACATGCAGGACTTGGTGGCGAGTGGATGATCCACAGTATGGCTCATGGTGTGGACAGATGGGTGAATAGGACACTCTTCACTAAGACTGAGGAAAGAGAGGAAGAGATGAGAGGTCATGCTGCCTATTCCCTGGCCTCTAAGATCAAGGCAAGAATGTTTGAATTGGGTAAAATAAAATTAAGATTATCACTCATTTCTTACTAAAAAAAAAAAATCTATTGGCACAAGTTAAAAGATATTAAACTATCAGAAAGCATGTTAAAATTCATATTAAAATGCTGAAAATATTGTTGTGCAAAGAATAATACCATTTTTACACAGTATATGTTAATTAACACCAAATGAAATGTCACTTGGTCTCAATTATGTAGGCTCACATTTTGAAGATTTCTTATGCTGATCCTAGCCTGTGATATTTGCTGCTAACATTATTTATTCAATTATAATTTATTGAATACTGATTGAATCTTTATGATAAAATGCCAAACAGTGATACTGATGGACACTTTTCAAAATTAGGGGGTGTTTTTGGTTGTTGTTTAGCAAAAAATAAGGTTAAGTATATCAAACTTACATGTACTTTTGTTAAAAACACAGTAAGTCTCAAACAGATCATTCCAAACAAAGATAACAAGAGAGAAAACTTCAAAATATTAATTACCCAAACAAAAAATGCTGAAGTTTATAGGTGGATAGGTAAATAAAGAGACAAAATGGCCAAGCATTTATATATATAAATATATATAACCAAAAATGTAGATATAACCTATATATATATCAATTGTACTGGAACTTATAATAAGGAATCATCCTCATATATGTGTGTGTGTGTGTGTCTCCAAAAAATTATACACACACATACACACAACACACACATTTTTCCCCCAAGTAGAGACAGCTTTGGATTAATATATAGAACTTTAGAATAATTGAACAACTTTTCAGAATAAAATAATGTGGTAGTCCCTCAACATGAATTTATTCATTTTTATGTGTTAAGCGTGGGATCTGAAATTTGATTAAAATTTTACAATAAGAAGATACTTGAAAGTAATGAGAAATCGAAAGTTATCGATACCCATGAATTTGGTAAAATACTAGTATCAAGATATTTTTTCAAAAAGCAAGTTTTCTTTGATATTATTTTATAATAAAAAGCCTGATGAGAATGTTAGTAAATCATTTATTAAAATTTCTAGGATGAGATATTAGAATGGTCAGAGAATGCTGCACTCATTATCCATCCTTTCTCCTATAAAAAGAGATATGCATATTTAAAAATTAATAAAGAAGAAGGAAGAAAATAAAGGAGAAAGGGAAAAAAGGAAGGGTGGGAAGAGAGGGAGAATTTAAAATTACTGCCTTATACAAATCTAACCTCATGGGCTTATATAAAAACTGACAACTAATAAGCTTTGGGAAAGAAACCTTAACGTTTTTCAGAAAAAAAAGAAGACAGTAAAATCATAACCTATAGGACTTTTTATTTAAAATAAAACACATTAGAATAAGTAAAATTTTTCTTTCCAGGATGTCTTTTCTTTCCAGAATAAATGTCTGAAAACTCAGCAGATGTTTTATAAAAGTTTTGAAAGTTAGCGATGAATCTGATAATTCCATAAGGTTTTACTTGAAAACTTGGACTGTGTAAATTGAAACCAAGATGAAATAGTGTCAACAAGCCCTAACTATAAATATATCCTGAAAAGTGTTTTATGAAAAAGGTGTTAAGTGCTGGTTAATAGAATATTATGAAGAATCAAGGATATATTAATTAGTAATATTTATAATTTGACAATAATTAGAAAGTGTCAAAATACGAGTGCATGCTGTAACATCATAGCGTATAGCATTAGGAATTATAAATAAGGCCTGAAAATAAGAAAAGTACACTAGTCTTAATTTGCAAATTAAAGTCAAAGTAAGGAATTAAGTTTACAATTTACCCAACTGATTTAAGTCAATGTGTGCTTACTGAGAAGGCAATACATTAGGCTGTGATCATTCAGCAGTCCACAGAACAAAAACTATCCCTGCCCTTGTGGAAATACATGCTGGCTAAATTTCCTAGAAGTGCACATAGGTGCAAGTCAGTAAGTATTGATATATGATTTTATTTTAAGGAAAATGATCATTCATCATCATACTTCTGACTTAGAAACAATATCCTATAAGACCTTCAAGATCTAGAGATAGGTTGTGTGTCAACTTTGCTCCTCTTTGATGCTACTTCCTAATCAGTTTTCTTTTTCTCTCCGAAAATCCACATACCCCATAAAACCACCTTTCAGCCATGATTAATGACTTACTTTCTGGTTCACCATCTTCCGTCCTATCTCTCCTTGTGTAACTGTAAAATCCACCAACATGACTGTGCCCAGGCTCTTTACCTCCTCGCTGACCTCTTTTCCTCCTCTCAGTATCAGGCACCCACTCCCATGGCTCTTCCCTTGACCGGCATACCACACCTCATCTGTGCAGCTCTCTGACTCTTGGATTCTGTTATAGTAAGTCAGGGTCCTTTCTCCCATCGTTGCCTTCTCCCTGATTTCACTCTCTTCTTCCTGGCTTGATGATTCTATGATCCATCCTTAAAATCACCTCATTACGAACCTCAACTCCTTTTATCTTCTGTCTGAGAAAATTGCATCCTTCATTTATACAACACACACCAGAAAATCTGAACTTCTCATTTCATTACAGGTATAAACTTTTTTTTTCTTTTGAGACAGAGTCTCGCTTTGTTGTCCAGGCTGGAGTGCAGTGGTGCAATCTTGACTCACTGCAGCCTCTGCCTCCCAGGTTCAAGTGATTCTCCTACCTCAGCCTCCCGAGTAGCTAGGAGTATAGGCATATGCCACCACGCCTGGTCAATTTTTGTATTTTTGGTAAAGACAGGGTTTCACCATGTTTGCCAGGCTGGTCTGGAATTCCTGACCTCAAGTAATCCACCTGCCTCGGCCTCCCAAAGTGCTGGAATTACAGGTGTGAGCCACCATGCCTGGCCACATCACAGGTATAAAGTCTTGAATAGCCAGTTCATGTCTTCAATTTCAACCTTGACTCATACTATTCTTCCCCTTCTTTACCCTTACTTCACTCTAGTCACATTGGCTATCCCATTTCCCTCTTTCTTTCTCTCTTTCTTTCTTTCTTCTTTCTTTCTTTCTTTCTCTCTTTCTTTCTTCTTTCTTTTTACTTTAAGTTCTGGGATACATGTGCAGAACGTGCAGGTGTTACATAGGTACACACATGCCATGGTAGTTTGCTGCAGCCATCAACCCGTTATCTACATTAGGTATTTCTTCTAATGCTATCCCTCCACTTGCCCCCCACCCCCCTGACAGGTGCTGGTGTGTGATGTTCTCCTCCCTGTGTTCACGTGTTCTCATTGTTCAACATTCACTTATTAGTGAGAACATGTAGTGTTTGGTTTTCTGTTCCTGTGTTAGTTTGCTGAGAATGATGGTTTCCAGCTTCATCCATGTCCCTGGAAAGAACATGAACTCATCCTTTTTCATGGCTGCATAGTGTTCCATGGTGTGTATGTGCCACATTTTCTTTATCCAGTCTAGCATTGATGGGCATTTGGGTTGGTTCCAAGTCTATGATATTGTGAATAGTGCTGCAGTAAACATACGTGTGCATGTGTCTTTACAGTAGAATGATTTATAATCCTTTGGGTAAATACCCAGTAATGGGATTGCTGGGTCAAATGGTATTTCTGGTTCTAGATCCTTGAGGAATCACCATACTGTCTTCTGCAATGTTTGAACTAATTTACACTCCCACCAAGAGTGAAAAAGTGCTGCTATTTCACCACATCCTCTCCAGCATCTGTTTTTTCCTGACTTTTTAATGATCATCATTCTAACTGGCATGAGATGGTATCTCATTGTGGTTTTGATTTGCATTTCTCTAATTACAGTGATGATGAGCTTTTTTTATATGTCTTTGGCCGCATAAATGTCTTCTTTTGAGAAGTGTCTGCTCATATCCTTTGCCCACTTTTCAATGGCGTTGCTTTTTCTTGTAAATTTGTTTAAGTTCCTTGTAGATTCTGGATATTAGCCCTTTGTCAGATGGATAGGTTGCAAACATTTTCTCCCATTCTGTAGGTTGCCTGTTACTCTGATAATAGTCACTAAACACTCCCCATCATCATGCCTTTTCATATTTGCCTCACTCTGCCAAGTGTGCTCATTTCCCCGATCTTCACATGCCAAGCTCTTTCTCGTCCTCCTGTCTCTGGCAAGATGTCACCTCCATGCACAGCATTCACTCACCATTCTATCTAAAATTGCCCGACACAACTATTTTCTGTTGTGTCACCTTGTTTAATTCCTTCATAGCACTTACCACATACACCATTTCATTGTTTAGTTACTTACTGTCTGCCTCCTGCATTAGATTTATACGATCCATTAGGACAAAGGCCTTGTATGTTTTGTCATGTTGATATTATCAATAAAGAATGAATTCGTATACAAATAATCAGAGAGAATAAAAAGGAAGTAAAAGAGAGTAGGACTTGACTATATACCTGTCAAAAACTCTAAACGTCCTAAAGAAAAAAGTTCAGTACTTATTGAGTAATCTATGCCAAAAAATCAGTATATATCAAGTCTATTCATTAAGTCCTTATTTTGTTTTACTTAAGAATGAGAAATTAGGCTAAGTAAATTGTCATCTATGCAAAAATTGATTTTAACAACTAAAAAATTACTGATTTAAAAAAGAAAAATACATGGTCATAAAAGTGGGAACAATAGACACTGGGGAATACAAGAGAGGGGAGAGAGAGAAGGAGAAAGGGTTTAAAACCATCTATTGGGTCCAGGTGCAGTGGCTCATGCCTGTAATCCCAACACTTTGGGAGGCCAAGGCAGGCGGATAACTTGAGGTAAGGAGTTTAAGACCAGCCTGGTTAACATGGTGAAAATCCCGTCTCTACTGAAAATACAAAAAAATTAGCCAGGCGTGGTGGCAGGTGCCTGTAATACCAGCTACTATGGAGGCTGAAGCAGGAGAAGTGCTTGAACTCAGGAGGTGGAGGTTGCAGTGAGCCAAGATTGCGCCACTGCACTCCAGCCTGGGTTACAGAGTGAGACTTTATCTCAAAACAAAACTACCTATTGGGTACTATACCCACTACCTGCATGACAGATTCATTTGTACTCCAAACCTCAGCATCACATAATATATCTTGTGTGATATATACCTGCACATATACCCCCTGATTCTAAGATAAAAGTTGATAAAATAAAATAAAATGGAAAACAAATCAGTCAGGTTGTTGAATATCATATGATAAGTACTGTGCTGTTTAAACTCACTTTTAAAAACTGAATTCAAAGTAGCATGAAAGATAGAATGCAGAGATTCAGCTATAGGAGAATCAGAATTACATTGTTATTCATACGACAAAAATATGGTATATCACAATATTTACAAAGAATTCTGGGATTCACAAAGCATTAACTAATTAAATGTGTCACTGAAGAGTCACAAATCTAATGAATCATGGGATTTCTTTACTAAATAACTGGTCCTTATCAATACCTCTCAAACTCATCCTTTAGAAATCTTCTTTATTCACCCAGGTATATATGGTATTATGCTAAATATAATAGAATTAATGTTAATTAGTTATTTCATCTGACATATAATGCCTATTAAAATTGTCACCCACAAAATAATTTCTGTTGAGTATATTATTCTATGTGATACCTGTTTAAAGTTTTTAATTTTCTTTGCCCAGAAAACCAAAGCCAGGAGCATACTTTTTCATCGTCTCTAAATTTCTATGCAGTAGAGGATAGCAGTAGATATGTACTCAGGATTCTTGTAATAAAAGCTATTTTAAAAATAATCTTGATAAAATATGCAGTAGAACTTACTTTCAATTTAATCTTTAGTTTCAAAGATAAACCTATACAGGTTCAGTCTAATGAGAATAATACAAAGAAATGAACAACAAGTACTCAACTAAATATTGATTCAAAGTACCATAAGGAACTCAAAGTGTTTCAGACACTAACTGTATCAGATTCTATCCCATTAGCATTTCCACACATAGGTGTGTATATGGTATGATGGAGATCAAAAGCTCCACCTACTTCTTCAGGACTAGTGCCATGATCCTCAGGTGATATACTGAAAACATCCTCCTTCACAAGTTTGCACTGTCTAGCTAGCTGTAAACTGAGTAAGCTAATACAATAATGTATACCCCCAAATTCTTCAAGTCCTCCTTGAAGTAAAAGATCTTGACATTCCCTGCTTTTCTCACAAAACTACAGGTGTGTAATAATTCCACAAAGATTCCTAATCCATCCTTTTGATTTAGACCATCAATTTTCAGCAGCTTCAGCCATCACAATCTATTATGCATCATTTCATAAAGATCTTTTGTTATTTATTCCTTGATTCATGGCATTGACACAACATTTAACTCTTAAAATTGGGTTCACAAAACCACTGCAGTTATCAAGTTTAAAACTCTCACTTGAAATTAATATGCTACCAGTTCTTTAACATTATAATGTATTGTTCAAGTTGATTCGTCTTTAATTCAAATATCCACATTTCTGACATTTAATATCTCCCTGGATTTAAGAACCCTATTAATTTTTCTTCTGCACATATTAATTATAGTAATTAAATGAGAAGAACCAGGTGGAACTAACAGACTGTTCCTTTCTTTCATAGATCTCTTGTTTTAGAAACACTGCCTCTCTCCAACTTCCCCTTCTCTGACTGACACACACAAGCATATATTGGACAGTTTATGTTTTTTTAAAAACAATCATTTTTTACATCAAAGGCTACATATTTTCTCTCATATAGCCACAACTGTCAACCATAAAAATGCATATTAGGACTATGTTAATTTTCAAAAATAGAGGAGCAAGGATACAGGCAGAGTGTCTTTCATGTACATACAGAGAAGCTCACATAAAAGACAGAATAGAAATGTACAACTAGCGGTAATGATATGTGTAATACGCTCTCAATATAATATGTCTAAAATCTAACATATATAAGTAAATTTGCGTTTAAATGCGCCATCCCCTCTTGGGTTGCCTAGCAACGCAGAAGCACCATGAACCACTGTCAACACAACGCTACTGAAATTTGTGAGACGCAACTGTTCACTCATTGTTAAGTCAGTATCTATATATATTATGTATACATTTTTCCACTTTCTGCTGGTCAGTAATACCTTCATATGGAAAAGAGAATGCTTAATTATTTCCTTTTGAGCTTTTTAGTCAGAATGTCTTATGGCATGATTGATATATGTGCATAGAAGTGTGGTTGTTGTAGTTGAAAATAATCAGTGGCATTGCTGCGGTTGTGATTTCATCCTCAGAAAGATTTCACAGTATGTCTCAGGGAGAGCTCTAATTGATGGGAGGAGAAATTAAATAGTACCAGTGATGGGTTTGGCATATAATAGCCCAAAATATTCCTACTTAAAAGATGCAGCTATTTTAAATGAAATTTCCATTTTTCTTTTTTCTTTCTTTCTTTTTTTTTTTTTTTTATTGAGACGGAGTCTTGCTCTGTCGCCCAGGCTGGAGTGCAGTGGTGCGATCTCGGCTCACTGCAAGCTCCGCCTCCCGGGTTTACGCCATTCTCCTGCCTCAGCCTCCCGAGTAGCTGGGACTACAGACGCCCGCCATATCGCCGGGCTAATTTTTTGTATATTTAGTAGAGACGGGGTTTCACCCTGTTGGCCAGGATGGTCTCGATCTCCTGACCTCGTGATCCGCCCGTCTTGGCCTCCCAAGGTGCTGGGATTACAGGCTTGAGCCACCGCGCCCGGCCTCCATTTTTCTTTTGGATAACCCTGTAGATAACTGAGAGCTGGACATTACTTTAACATTGTTCTAACTTCAGTTACAGCTTTCTCTTCATATCCGTTGATTCAAGGAAGTGATGTACCTACAACAAAATCATCAATGGCAAGGGAAGACAGACGGACAAAGCTAAGTGGGAAAATTGAAATGTCAAAGCACAAAACAAACAAACAGCTGGTGTCTTCCTACCCTAATCTAGCTAACCAGAAACTCAACTCTTCGTTTTCCCCACTACACAATGAAGGTAATTGGATATTATAGAGTACAGACTTTTTTTTTTGGTTGAATTTAGGTGTGTGTATAAGAGTTCTCTTTAAATGCCAATCCCTGGGCCCTGTACCTAGTCATTCTGAATTCCAAAAGAGATTTTTATCACACGTAACAGTTATTTGAATGCTTTGCCTTGCCATTTGCAAACCATTTCTAGTTTGTAGATTTCTCCCTTAATGTGAAACTACATCTCAACTACTGAAATAATCTGACCACAGAATAACAAATGTCTTTAACTTCAGCAAAACCTTGACATTCTTGAGGGATAGTCTTGAGATCACAAATTTCCAAAACTATAAAAACTGTAAAGGATTAGCCATTTAACTTCTTTTTGGGTACCAGTTCCTGTTATGAAATAAGGTTTTCATTATTTCATAAAAATTAATATAAGGTGCCGATTAGTGGAAGCCACATTGTGAAGTTGATACTGGGTGATCAGTTGCACTTCCTCACTGGCCGCCAATGACTGGAGTCAGAGCACGAATTGCTGTCCTCACAAATTTCAAACCATATCACACACCTGTGAGGTTCCTCACAAATGTCTGAAACTGAAAGAGTTGCAACTGTGAATGTTACATCTATAAATGCCAAGGTTCCATCATTGCATCTGAAGTTTTTAACAGTTGACCTTATCAATTGTCCTATACCATATGCTGTAATATAAAATAAGTGAAATATTCTACAAATAAATGTGTTCTGGTCATAAAGCACAGTGGAAAATCTATGCTATGTTTTAAAATAATGTAGACATAAAAGAAAATTACTAGACTATGAATTTATTTCCCTAGTTAATACTCAAATGAGACCACTTGAAGTATTTTGAGTTCATTGGAAATTAAACACATGTACAGATGTCAGGGGCACATAGAAAGTATTCATAAAAATTGAAACTTGAATGGTTAGTTTGCCTAGATATCTCATCATTTAATTAGACATGAAATTCTATTCTCATTTTATTTTACTTGTCCTAGAATAGATTTCATAGTCAATCATAAGTTTCACCTAAAAAGTTTCCTAAAGAAGTTAGCCACTATTACAGAATTTTGTACACTAACAAAATGGAAATATTTCTTTAAAATAATGCTTTTCACCTCACAGTTTAGTATGAGAAACAGATTGCTTTGTTTTCTTCAATTTATTGTAAAGAATTCTAAAACAAGTTTTTATGCAATGTTACAAACCTGACTGTATTTTACTTGGAAAAATTTGTAAAGCAAATAGGAAGATGTTTCTGCTTCCATAATAGATTGAATCACTTTCATCCATTTACATTTTTGAGAGCACTGGCTGTACCAAAAAATGGCAATGGTGTTTCATATTTCAGGACTGCAGAACAGTTTTGAGATCAACAGTATAAGGAAAAAGGACTGTGTCAGTTGATATAAATTTCTATTTGTAAACCAGTCATCGTTCTCAGGAGGGGGAAAAAAGGAGGAAGCAAATCTAAGAGAATAAAATAAGCTTCCCAGCAGGATTCTATTCTCAGGGAAAAAAATTTAGCAAAAATCACAAGTAGGTGATTTTTTCCCCCTGTATGGGACAGATTGTGCAATATGCTAAATTCCAAGAACTTACTTTTCAAATGAAAATCCAACTTAAATGATCATCTCTGTGTTTATAGTTGTTTAAACTGATTAGATTACAATCTCTCATCAAACACTAAAGAAACAACAGTGGAATTTCCCCTGTTATAATCATTTAAAAAATTAAAACACCTGTATTCTTAGCTCTGTAGAGTGGTTCTTTTAACTTTTAAATACAGGGACATATGTTGACTAAAATATCCTCTTTATGCATATATAGGGATATAGAATACTGTATAATTTATGTACTGACAAGTCTTCACTTGCAGCTCAGTTAAAAACATTTTTAGTTTGTTTGTTTCAAACATACACACACACACAATGAAAGTAGTTCAGATTAAAGCTTTTTAATAAACAATACACTCCCCAATTAAAGAAAGATAAACATGAAAGAAAGGGGCCTACTTAAAAACAAAATCAAAATACAAAATAGTCCTTTAACATGTACTTGGCTTAAGGCAAATGTGTAAATATGTAATCGCCTAACCACAAAGTCCACTTCTTCCCAGACACAAAACTCTACAGGGTGCTATTACCTCCAGTGGTGACCCAAGAGCTTCCATGTGCAGCATCCATTATAATAGGAAGTTGAAGCACAGAACAAGTTAAGACGTCAGACAGCAAGCCAGGCTCTAAATGCATATTCATATTTGAAGATGTATGTTTTATTTATTAGGTACACATTTATGAGATATTTTGCATGCATCCTATTTGTTATTGTTTTATTTCTATGATTTAGAATAAAATGGTTCCCCATTAAACCATAAATAATCAATAATTAAAATAATTGCTTCCTTCAGGAAACCAATAATAAATACAAAAGAGAGTAATATTCTTTCTGTAATAGCATAGGCCGAGGACCCGAAAAACAGAAAAAACTAACCAAATATTGTATACAACAGAATCTAATAAACACTCCTCTGAAGCAAATCTATGTAAGATACCTTGGCTAGTTCTACAGCTTTCTGTTTGGCTTTAATAGTGGTTATCATAAAGAATAAGAAAGCATTTTAAAATAATATGTATTTTCTATGTTAGGAATGTTTGTGTCCCCCTAAAATTCATATGTTGAAACCTAACCTCCAATGTGAGGATATCAGGAGGTGGGGCTTTAGGGAGGTGACTAGTGTCTGAAAGAGGTCCCTCTTGCTCCCTTTCATCATGTGAGGCTACAGAAAATAAACGTGCTGTCTATGAACAAGAAAGCGGGTACTCACTGGACACTGAATCTGCCACTGCTGTGGACTTGGACTTCCCAGCCTCCAGATTGTGAGAAATAAATTTTCGTTGCTTATAATCCATCCAGTTTATGGTATGTTGTTATAGCAGCTCAAATAAACTAAGCCAATATTTATAATATTTATAACTATTCTTAGTTCTAGTCAGCAAATTATCTACAAAACTGGCTTTTATAAGTATAAGCAAAGCCTGAGGTGAAGAATAAAGTTGCCATTTAGGAACACCTACTATGTGCTAAGCCCTTGGTATGTTTCATCTCAAATCCTTAGGACAGCGATGCAAGACAGATTTTAATGATCTCCACTTAATAGACGGGGGGCCCAAGGTACTGAAAGGAAAGTGTCTTGCTAGACACTTTCCTTTCAGTAACCTAGCTAGAAAATATACATCAAGTAACCTAGCTAGAAAATATACATCAAGAATTCCAATGCACATTCAAAGGTCTAGTCTTGCAAAGGCCAGGCAGGTAATTCAAATACTATTCTATAAATTGATGTTTTGTACATTAGCATATGTGAGGAGCATGCATGATTTCACTTAAAAGAAGCTAAAACTCACTTGATTCAGAATTCGTCACCCCCTTCTCCTCTTTAACTTCTCTACATTATTCTGTCTTCATATTATATATTTGATTTTTCTGAATTTCTAAGAACAAATGTTTCTCATACATATTCTTTATTATAAATTATATTGTTAGAACTTTGAAGGATGGAGCCCCATTTTCAGCTACTTTTAAAAATATTTAAAAAATTAAAGTATCAATATTTGTTTTTAACTAACTTACAGAATTAGAGAAGGCAGACTTAAAGATAATTATAACATCTATAACATCCTCTAGATAATCATTCTTTTTAAGCATCTTACATCTATATATCACCAATATTGCCATTCTTCATCAAATGTTTTCTTGAAGACAAATAATCCTTTACTATTTCTTGACTCAATATGTATTACTTATAAAATAGCGATTTTGTCCTGTTTATCGATTTACCTTTCCAGGAAAGAATAATTTCAGATTTTTCAGTATCCTATTAATTTGAGAATATAATAAACTTGTTTGAATGAACAATTTTGGACTGAAGAAATTTCTGAGGTTTCTAAATTAAATACTTCAGTTTTAATTTGCTTAGCTCATCTCTGATGAAATTTAATCATCATCAAGCCCAGAAAAAAAAAAGTTAAGAACTGAATTTCTTTCCATTTTGATTTTTAAAACTTAAAGTTAAAAAAACTAACTTAGGTCGGGCACGGTGGCTCACGGCTGTAATCCCAACACTTTGGGAGGCCGAGGCGGGCGGATCACGAGGTCAAGAGATGGAGACCATCCTGGCTACCACAGTGAAACCCCATCTCTACTAAAAATGCAAAAAAAAAGAAAAAAAAAAATGAGCCGGGCGTGGCGGCAGGCGCCTGTAGTCCCAGATACTTGGGAGGCTGAGGCAGGAGAATGGCGTGAACAGGGGAGGCGGAGCTTGCTGTGAGCCGAGATCGCACCACTGCACTCCAGCCTGGGCGACAGAGCAAGACTCCGTCTCAAAAAAAAAAAAAAAAAAAAAAAAAAAAAAGCTAACTTAGTCTAAACTCTAAGAACTGTGAAAATCCCAATAACTGACTGTTTAATTGTCCAGGTAATGCTTGGATTGGGCTTCCTGTCTCTTTGAGTCCTTTTCTTGCTGACAGTAGCATCTCTACTGCACTTTAGTTTAGTGCGTCTTATGCTGGTTTAGCACGTTTTGCTCAATAGAAAATAATCCAGACACCCTTAGTAAACCATTTGCCCATACAAATATTTTATGCTTTGTATTTTTTTAACCTAAAAGTATATTTGATAGAGAAATCAATTTTTTTTTAATTCAGCATCACATATTCTTAGTCTGTGTGTTGGTTTGGCATTAGGAAGGATATTTAGGTAACATCAAGTGGATAATCCTAAAATCACTAGTCCATAAGAGGTGTCCCCTTGTATGTTCTCATCAAATAACTTTTGTCGATATCCAAATGTTGTACAAATCGCAACTGCTTTGCCTTTTAGAAACTACATGCTAGGCCGGGCGGTGGCTCACGCCTATAATACCAGAACTTTGGGAGGCCAAGACGGGCAGATTACCCTAGGTCAGGAGTTCAAGACCAGCTTGGCTAACACGGTGAAACCCCATCTCTACTAAAAATACAAAAAATCAGCTGGATGTGGTGCCAGATGCCTGTAATCTCAAGTACTCAGGAGGCTGAGGCAAGAGAATCACTTGAATGTGGGAGGCAGAGGTTGCAGTGAGCAGAGATCTCACCACTGCACTCCAGCTTGGTGACAGAGGGAGACTCTGTCTCAAACAAACAAACAAACAAACAAAAAACCTACATGCTGAGTAACCACTATGGCAAGGTATTCTGTCATATGTTTCATGGATGTCATCTCATTTAATCCTTACCACAGATCTGTGGAGCAGATGAAAAAAGTTAGCTGACTTGTCTAAGGTGAAACAAGTGATCAGGAATGGTAAAGAATTAAACCCGTGTCTTTTAGTTTCAAGCCCAGGACTCTTTTCTTCATACAAGTTTTTCTCATTTTCTCTGCCCCAATCAACTACCAGATATATCCCCACAAAGCCTTGGAACATAAAGCTTGGCAAGATAATTTGTTGGCGAACCTATGGAAACACAACACACTCTTACATGCTGATTTTAGGATTGGAAAGTGGCATTATCCCCAAAGAAGAATTTGACAACATCTAATAAATGTATCTACTTTTACCTTTTGACTGAGTAATCACACTTTTAGAAATCTATCCTGGCAGGGCACAATAGCTCACAACTGTAATCCCAGCAGTTTGGGAGACTGAGGCCGGTGGATCCTGAGATCAGGAGTTTGAGACCAGCCTGGCCAAAATGGTGAAACTCCATCTCTACCAAACACACGAAAAAAAAAAAAAAAAAAAACAGCCAGGCATGCTGAAGCACACTTGTAGTCTTGGCTACTAGGGAGGCTGAAGCACTTGAACCTGGGAGGCAGAGGTTGCAGTGAGTTGATATCACACCACTGTACTCCAGCCTGGGCAACAGAGTGAGACTCTGCCTCAAAAAAAAAAAAAAAAAAAAAAAAAAATTCTATCCTAAAGATGCACCGACAAAAAATAAAAGACACATGCACAAAATAACTGATTGCAAGATTATTTGTAGCAGCAAAAGACTGGAAAAATATTCTTAAGTGGACTGTTTAAGTACCCTATTTTTCTATATAATATTTCTAACAAAAGGAAAGATAATCCTAAAGAAAATGGTTACACATTAGTGAGGAAGAAAACAGGATGAATGGATCTAGAGAGTCTAGTCTCTGAATATAACTTATTTTGCAAATTTGACCTTGAAACTATGTAAAAGAGTTTTGCATCATTATAAAACAAGTATTTAAAATATTTTCAGGCAAAAAGTCAAATAAGCCAATGAAGTTGTTTGGTGGCTTAACCATAAAATAATTTTTTCAAGTGATTTTTTTTTTAAAGGTAATTTGATTGTAGATGCCTAGTGGGATGTTTTAGAAATATAAAATCGTAGCTAAGAAATCTTTCAAAGTCATTTCAGCAACTATGTTGTATATGATAATATTTCTATTATTTTTATGAAATGTTATATAGAGAGCATGACAGAGTAAACAAGTTATTAGGAATCAAAACTTTCAGTGGATGAGAAAAAAGATACAAATATGAAATTAATGAATTTAAATATAAGCCTCGTATTCCTAAATGGGCATGTCAGAATAAACTATAATGTATTTTCTCTATTTAAAATACATATTTCCCACCTGGTCCACTGAAAAGACCTAGAAACCACCTACATATTAACAATAAACAGCCCTACAGACCTGTAGTCTTGAAATACCCTTTTTCACTATAAGGAACCAGGACTCCTCCATGAAATGACTGCTTCTAAGACCAGGGCAGGAAATATGCAAAACAATCCTACCATACCTTAACACTGAAAAGCATGGGAATCATTAAGGAAAACTGAGTTTAAAGGACTAGAAAGCCAAGTTGAAGACACTCCTACCAACCAAAGATGAGAAAATTTGATTATTGAAAAGAATCATAACTGCAATGAATTGAAACACATCAAATATATTTAAAATCTATGAGTTCATAGAGATACAAAAAGCCAACTGGTTATCATTAAAGGATACTAGTAAACCAACTCACTTTTTCTAAAAACTGGGAAATAGAAAGAATCAAGTATTTGATCTGCTTTCCTGTTTGAATTCTACCTGTAGATAAACGAGAGTCAATGGTGGAAAGCTTTTCTCTACATAAAATTCTAGCTCATATATATTAGAAGAATAATAGCTTGTCAATATTTGATGGGATTAAATAATTATTGTTCATTTTTTAGTGTTTAATTATATTGAGACTATGTTTTTAAAAACAATTCTAACTTTTAGATATGCATACTTAAATATTTGCAGATTATGGATTACATGAGACGATGATTTGCTTTGAAATATTCCAGTGGGAAAACAGAACAGTTGGTGGGGTTACAGATGAAAACAAAATTGGTTGATGGATGATAATTATTGAAGCAAGTAATGTGTACTTGAAGGTTCCTTACACCGTATCTTCCATTTTTTATATGTTCAAATTTTTTCATAATAAAAACATTTTTAAGGCATTGGAAGATCAATGTCAGATACTTAAGTGGGCTCTAAATTGAATTTTTCTTTTGTTTTGTTCTTGTGTGTCATCTTCTTGACATTTCTGGATTTAAAGGTATAAAAAATTATTATTAAAGGTAAGTCAATCCCCCTGCCAAAAATGATCCAATTTTTTCATCTCTATTTTTGCCTTTCATTCCAATAAAATGTCTACTCCTGCCCCAACATCAAAAGACCAGAATTTTGCCATAAGCACTGAATAGTTTTAAATTGCATGGTGGTTTGAAGTGTTCAGGCTAGTAACAGCACTGTAAACCTTGACTAATCCGTATTTTACAACAGAGCCCTTCAAAAGAGACCAGGAAGCTACCAGTTTCTTTCCAATCTGCACGAACGACCATCTGACCCACTTTTCTTCAGAGAGACCTATTCCACATTCAAGACCATGCACATCATGGGCATAAATCTAAAAAGAATGAGGCAGTCTATGAAAAGAGTTTTTAAAAAGCTGTACTTATAAGACACTATATTATGATTTATATCAAAGGAATAAAAAGTAATACAGTCTTTGAATGTATAATAAAAATAACGTATCTTAGACGTACCACGTAACTAATTAGCAGAAGGTCTACACAGAAGAGCAAGAAAGTGATGGTTCCTAGTAAACTGTGAGATATTCATGAATCTTTATTTCACATCCAGATCCAATGCAGTGAAGTGATTCCCAGGGTGGATACATGCAATTTATGTTGTTTTGTAAAGCAAACACAGCAGCTGATATTCCCTCAGGAAAATTGAGGACAGAGTAAAATTTAACTAAACCATGTTTATTGCCATCAAAATGGCTATCAAGTTTAAACTATAAAGTCAGATGAAAACCAGTAAGACTAGCGAGAAATATCTCTCTTCCCACTGCAAAAAATTCATTTAAATTCTCGTCTCTACAAAAGAACCTTGTTTGTTCCCTAGAAAAATGTCTTGGTGTGAGAAACTCGTAATTCAATTCTGCAAAATTGGTAAGACATTACTTTGTTTTTTTTCCAGAGGTGTCCACAAAGTAGAAAGATGGAAAAGTTTTGAACAGAGAAAATGACAAATTTAGAGAAAAGAACAGTAGCTAAGGGAGTTCACATGTGGATACTTGTCTCTAATGATCTTCCTATTTAAATACATACTAATAGGTCCTTAAGGAGAGAGGTAAGTTTGCAAACATCTGCAACGAATGAGGAGGCTTTAAAAGAGTTACACATATTGACTACAGCACAGCAAGAACATGGGTAGTTTATAAGCAGGAAAATATCACATCAAGCTAAAGACGAGATTTTGCTAGCAGTTCTGAATTGCAGCAGCATCATTGCAGAAAACAAAATAACACAAAAAGATGTGGTGGCTAAATGATATGTGGGGCATGAGGAAACAAGAATTACTGAAAGGAAGGAAAAGGGTGAAATCTGCAAGAATAACCACACTACAAAAGGTAGTTAGTAGAATGCGTTATATACTTTTTGTGTGCTAGCACTGGGGGATACAATGGCGAATTCAGCAATGTTTAGTAGGTTCTGATTGCCTTAATCTTCAGTTTAGTGAAGGGAAAAATGAGTATCATTGGTGCATATTAAACAAATATCATTAACATTTAGGTTATGTGCGTAATATACCTTGACCCAATCCAAATCCCTGAAATTCAGTTTCTCCAATAAATGGCAACTGCAGCCATGTGAATTCATTTCCACTCCCTCTGCTCATTTCAGGCCATTACTATCTCTTGTCTTGTCCACCGCAATAGTTTTCTAAATCACTTTACCGCTTCAAATCTTCTTCCTACTGTCTTAATCTCCAAAGCATTGTTCACAAACTGATTCTTGAAATTCAGCTCTAAAGTAGTTGTTACCCTTGTCAGGGCCCATCAATACATTTCTATCACCAGAAGATAAAATCCAAACTTCTTAGCAAGGTGTTTTCCCATCTTCCTCTCCATCCTCTCCATCCTCTCCTACCATTCTTGCACAATACTAACCACACTGCCTGACTATGCATCTAGAATACTCCCATTTCCTCAAGACGCTGGCCATTCACTGTTTCATTCCCTGGAAAAACATGAATTTACTAGAAATTCAGAGTTGGGAACATGTGAATGGTCAATGGGAAAAAGTTAAATCACATTCATCAGAAAGGTAAAAACAACAGTGATATACCATTTTCACTCATAAAATTGACAAAAATTAAACTTTGCATGACATTCTACCAATTGGCATATTCACTCAATATTATGTTTTTGAGATTTATACATATTGGCATAATTTTGAAAGAAAATTGTCAGAAGTCATAGGTTAAGAAAGGTAGGAAACCATTTCTAAAATTGGAAAAGCACAAACACCACATATGTATAAGATTTGTTGACTATAGATACATAATATGTATGTAAAAGTATTTTTAATGGGAAAGAAATTGACAACAAACCGGTGATATTGTTTGCCTCTAAGACAGGCAGAAAAGTAGGATGGAAATGAAGGTTAGTTTTATTTCATTTTCTTTCTCTAGTAAGAAAAGAAAACATGACAAAATGTCAACAGTTATTGCTAAGATTTAGGCATGTGGGTATATATTTTATCATGTTTCTTTTCCTGTATTTTAAAATTTTCTCAGTATATAAAGGCTAATAAAGAAGACATCCTTGCTACCTCAAGGAGCAACGCAGTAAAGAAGACAAGCAGGTAAACACCAGTTTGGAAAGTTTGTGGCTCATGCTGTGTTACAGGGACAGCCTATGTACTATCAGAGCGGAGAGGTTGGTGCCTAACTGAGTAGGAACCAGAGAATGGCTTCCCAAAGGCTTGGCTAGCAATTAAGAGACAAGAATGAGTCAATGACGTGGGACCTGCAGGTTGAATGTCTGCTAAAAGCAGTAAGAAGAGTATTTACAAAGGAAAGACATGTTATTTTGGAGGAACTGGAAGGTATTATTATTATCATTTGAGACAGGGTCTGGCTCTGTCACCTATGCTGGAGTACAGTGGCTCAATTTCTGCTCACTAAAGCTTTGAACTTCTGAACTCAAGGGATCCTCCCACCTTCAGCCTCCTGAGTAGCTGGGATGACAGGCACAACCACCAAGCCCAGCTAATCTTTTTTTTTTTTTTTTTTTGGTAGAGATGGGGTTTTGCATATTGCCCAGGCTGGTCTCGAACTCCTGAGCTCAAGCGATCTGCTGGTCTTGGCCTCCCAAAATGCTGAGAATACAGGTGTGTGCCACTGCACCAAGCCCTGGAAAGCATTTTTAATGTCTCAGCTTCAAATGATGTGTGAAAGAGTTTTGAGAGTGGAGGCTAGAAGGGCAGGCAAGGGTGAGATTCTGAAAGGAGGTAGATCCAACTCTCAGGAGTTTCAAGTTTATCCTGGGTGACAGAAGCCAACTAAAGACTTTTCATTAGGGCATGACATTACCAGGTTCTAGAAAGATCATTGCAGGGAGACAAAATAGCTTGATCTTAAAATGGGATAGTCGAGAAATGATTATCTGAATTAAGGAGAGAAGCAGTAGGGCACTGGGAAGGAAATCAGGAAGTATGTAGGGACCAAAAATCGTTCAACTAATTAAGTGTGACTGTGAGGAACAGAAAGAATGAAGGGATGACTCCTAGGTTTCTGACTTAGGCATCTAGATGATTAGAATGTCCTTCACCAAGTTGAAAAATATGGGAAAGAGTCCATTTGTTTAGTTTGAGGTAAGGGACAATTACAATTGTACCTGGAAAGGATTGAAACTTTCTAAATACTCTCTTACATCAATTAATGTATAAATTAAAGGAAAAATCTCACATTTGTCCAATGATTAGCATTTCAGATTTATTTTCATTAGTATTGATCAAAGAAATCTTAAGATATACACGTTAAAATCAAAGCTATTTTTATTGTTGATAGTAGTTCTCAAGAAGCAAGAAAAAATTAAAATATCTACTCCAATTTTCTAAAATGGACACGCAGTTCACTAAGTCTTTGTGGAGGAAATATTAGAATAACAATCATGATATTTCAGCTGGCAAAAATAGTTTTATATGAAAGTCTCATTATCTCTCTGGCACCATGGAAAAATAAGCTTATTTATTTATAGATGTGAAATTCCTTTAGCAGATATGTGCACAGCTCAATAAACATCAGTTTCCTAAACTTAACCTAATATGACCCATTATTCCATGAGAAATGTTCCACACACACAAAAAAATGTGATTTCTTTTTCACACAGAAAATTAAATTCCAAAGAGAACCTCTTGCCTTTTGTGAATGGTCACATGCATACCCTACAAAAATTTCACCTACACATGGCCTGGTGCGGTGGCTCACACCTGTAATCCCAGCACTTTGGAAGGCCGAGGCGGGTGGATCATGAGGCCAGGAGATCGAGACCATCCTGACTAACATGGTGAAACCCTGTCTCTACTAAAAATACAAAAAATTAGCCGGGCGTGGTGGTGGGCACCTGTAGTGCCAGCTACTCGGGAGGCTGAGGCAGGAGAATGGCGTGAACCCGGGAGGTGGAGCTTGCAGTGAGCCGAGATCGCGCCACTGCACTCCAGTCTGGGCGACAGAGTGAGACTCCGTCTCAAAAAACAAAAAAGAAAAAAAAAATTCACCTACACATTCAGCTAACAGTGATCAATATGGAAGTCTAGAACCTGGCAGGTTACTGTCAGCAGACTATGCATATTTGTGGAGTATTGACATTTCAAGGGGTATACAGTGCAAAAAGTTGACACATTGACTGGGCACCAGCAAGATATTCTAAAATGCACACCAAATGTTAGTGTGTGTGATACTGATATACAGAGTAAAATCACCATATTTCTCTTGCATTGTTCTGATATTTGATATGAAAGATGATTGTTGCCTTTTCTCATGGCCACCAGCAACACTGAGAAGGTTACTGATCTGTCAGTAACTATATCAGCAGTTATGGTTCCTGGAGCACCCTGCTGACGATGATGAACCCATATTGTGAATGAGGAACAAAAAGTTGTATTGTTTTCAGCCACTAAAGATTTGGGGGTAGTTCATTATTGCAGCATAATCTAGCCCATCCTGCCTAGTAAGTATCTTCTTTCACTTGTGTCCTGTATTATAACTCCAAAATATTTTAAATACAATGGTGGTTTTGACGAGAACTTTTTTTTTTTTTTTTTTTTTTGAGACGGAGTCTTGCTGTGTCTCCCAGACTAGAGTGCAGTGGCGCGATCTCGGCTCACTGCAAGCTCTGCCTCTCCGGTTCATGCCATTCTCCTGCCTCAGCCTCCCGAGTAGCTGGGACTACAGGTGCCCGCCACCACATCCGGCTAATTTTTTGTATTTTTAGTAGAGACGGGGTTTCACCATGTGAGCCAGGATGGTCTCGATCTCCTGACCTCGTGATCCACCCGCCTCAGCCTCCCAAAATGCTGGGATTACAGGCGTGAGCCACCATGCCCAGCCGACGAGAACTTCATAAACGAATCACTTTAGCATAAAAAAGTTTTCTGAAATTACTCAAAGAAATTAGTACTAGATTAAAAGAGGAGGCAAAATCCACCTTAGTCTTTTAAGCTTTGCTGGGTTTCATCTGAACAATTTTATGATAGTGCATTATCCTCTGTAGCTTGAGCACAAAACTCAATACTTTGCAACTACAGAGTCTGTTGACTGCAGGTGCTGTGTATCAGACATGTTGGAGCAGAGCCTCATAAGATAGTTTGTTCTTGCAAAAGGTGAGTTAGTGAACACTTTGAACAAGTTCACCTACCAGGTGATCCTTGCTTTTCAAGATACCTTTTGAACATTTTCTTAGCACTCCTTTCCTCTAGTACCTAGTTTCTGGCATTTCATTTTGTCTTTTATGCTCTTCCTTTCTTGGCAAATGAATCAGCCTGCTGTTTTCTTCTTATGACATTACTTCAAAGGAAAATCAAAGGAGTCCATTATTTTTTTCTTAATCTTATTTTCAATGTCTAAAGACACTGATGCTTGCTGACTAGGCACTGCTAAAGTCTCCAAAATATCCCTGCACTAGTTCAAATGGAGACATTGGGAAATAAGGCAGCAATGTAAGGATTAATCTAATCAGGGGATATGCCAGATACTGTCATGGCTTGTTTCTGTAAATAAAGTTTTATTGAAACATCCACTCACACATACATATTGTTTATATCTGCTTCTCCGTTACAACAGCAGAGTTGAATAATTTCAACAGAGACCATATCACCTGTAATATTTATAATACTTACTATCTAAGCCTTTACAGAATGTTTGTTGATCTAAGTGGTAAGCACATCACTTAATGAGTACAATGCACCAAATTCTTTAAGTAACCTTTAAAGTCTTGCATGCTCTGGCCCCTTCCTCAATTCAAACTCTTTCACTTCATCTTTGCATTCCAGCCACAAAGACATTTTTATATCTCTGAAGGCTCCATCTTCTCTCCATAATACAGCAGGAGAGGAACTATGTTCCTGTGGAGACTTCTCCGAAAACTTCTTTCTCAACCTTCTATCTTACCACAGTTTGCCCAAGAGTCTACTGACTGCTGTCTATCTTGTAGATCACACTATTGAGAATCCTGTTTCTTACCCTTTCTCATGTCAAATGATACTTGCAATTAGGTTGATGAGTTAATCAAAGCCTATCTCCTCCAACGACTACAAGCAAGTGCGTTTAGAGAAGGGAAGGTCCTGGCTGGGCATGGTGGCTCACGCTTGTAATCCCAGCACTTTGGAAAGCTCAGGCGGTTGGATCATGAGGTCAGGAGTTCAAAGACCAGTCTGACCAACATGGAGAAACCCTGTCTCTACTAAAAATACAAAAATTAGCTGGGCTTGGTGGCAGACACCTGTAATCCCAGCTACTCAGGAGGCTGAGGCAGGTGAATTGCTTGAACCCAGGAGGCTGAGGTTGCAGTGAGCCGAGACCATGCCAATGCTCTCAAATAAAACAAAAAAAAGCGGGGAGAGAGAAGTGCAGGTACTTTTGCTTAAGGCTCAGGGTGGATGGTCAGAAAAAATTTTTTCTGAAAGTATAACTAGATTCTTGGCATACAGTGCCTTAATATTGAAAGTTTCAACTATTCACAACCAGCCTCAATGGTTCATTACAAGTATTCATTGATAATTCCCCTCAGACTCTGCCTTTGCATCTCAAAACCATTTGGTTAACGAGTAAGAATGAGCCAGTTAAACTAGTCAGTGAAGCTGGATATTCAGGGTACTTATTTTATTGCAGGTTGACAACACTGTACTCATCTTCTCTTCTCATGGAATGGCTTGTTTTTAATGATATCATTTAGAAAAATAAGTTCCCTTTAAAAGAAGGACAACTCATAGTGCTGAGAGTACTTAACTAGAATGTATACATTTTAGAGTCATTTAGAAGTAAAATACTGATTTTGCAATGACTCCAACCTAGAGAGAGAATGAATCAACCATACTCTAAGGCAAACAAGAGAAAAAAAGCGATGGAATTGTTTCAATAAGTCTTCCTCCACTACAAGACTATGTATCAAAACAGTGATAAAACTAGAGAAAAGTTGAAAATAAATTAATTTTTTGAAGTGGAGACATAGTCAGGAAATTATTGTCTCAATCGAAACCTGATTCAGGTGAAATGTAAACCACACACAATCATTTCTCTGAACCATCAGAGACTGAAAGCACTGTCGAAGGTAATGAATCAACCAACATTTATCATAAGTACAATCTACTTTAAGAATCTCTCAAACAAAACAAGGAGGGGAAGTTTGGGGAAGGTGGCTCATATCTGTAATCCCGTATTTTGAAAGGCCAAGGCAGAAGGATCACTTGGCCCAGGAGTTTGAGACCAGCCTGGACAACATAGGGAGACCTCATCTCTACAAAAACCGAAAATAAATTAGCTGGGCATGGTGGCACTTGACTGTAGTCCCAGCTGCTTAGGGGCGCGGAGGTGGAAAGATTGCTTGAGCCCAGGAGGTTGAGGCTGCAGTGAGCCATGATAGCACTACTGCACTCCATCCTGGGCAACAGAGTGAGACCCTGAAAAGAAAAGAAAGAAAGAATAAAGGAAAGAAAGAAAGAAAAAGAAGAAATAAAGAAAGAACGAAAGAAAAGAAAGAAAGAAAGAAAAAGAAAGAAAGAAGGAAGGAAGGAAGGAAGGAAGGAAGGAAGGAAGGAAGGAAGGAAGGAAGGAAGGAAAAGAGAGAAAAAGAAAAGAAAGAAAGAGAAAGAAAGAAAGAAAGAAGAAAGAAAAAGAAAGAAAGAAAAGAGGAAGGAAGAAAGAGAGAAGGGGAGGAAAGAAGGAAGAAAGAACATTATGTATTAAAAGGAGGTGGCAAAGAAATTAAAAAATAAAAAAGAAGAGAGGCTGAAAATTGATAATGTAACAATGAGAAGTTCTTTATAACCAAAGGTACTCACAGGAAAAAAGGCCAGACAAGGCGTTAATCTCAGACAGATAAAAGCAGAATAAAATATATTCATAAACACATCCAACGAGGAAAATAAGGTCAAATGTAGATTGTGCTTTCTGTTTACTAGCACATGGTAGTCTTTCTGTATTACACTGGCAACCCCAATTTAGAGGACAGGAACAGTAACCTTTATTCATACATGGGTATTGGATCATAAGACTACTGTATAAATCATTTTCATCAGTGCTACGGTCCCACGATATTTGGAGAGTAACATAACACAGAATCAAGAACCTAAGTCTCCTGCTCATCCTTAAATCCCAGAATTTCTTAGGATTCATATGATATTTATGATACTTACAAATTTTAAGGCCCCAATATACATTCCTCAGGAATGTCGACAATATTCATTTCACACACCTTTCATTAGTGAGATACCACTTTCAAAACCATCTGAAATATGAAATAAATCAAATTTCTTGTTGTCATGATGCTTCTCTCAAAGAGAAAAATGTAAATGCAGAGTCCACCCTCAAGCAAAGCATCTCTTCCTCTCTGGTGTTGATATCTTTCTCTGTGTTCCTACCATACAGTCTCTTCCTTCTGCAAGCTTATCCTGGGTACTACCTCCCATTTCCCTGTGTTCCAATGAGTATTTATATGCTAAAATTTCCCAAATCATTATCACCAGCTCGAGTTCTCCCCTGAGCTTTGACTCTAAATACTCAACTGCCACTCGGACACATGAGCATGGCTATCTATCAGGAACTGGAAAAAACAAAAACAAAACAAAACAAAAAACTCCAAGTGGGGATTCTTGTTTCCTCTTCAAATGTATCTTTCTGTGCTTCTTTTAACCAAATCAGCAATCTGAGTGTCATGCCTAAAGCCTTCTTCCTCCTCACTCTCTATACCTAATGCTACCAACGCCTGCTGAGTCAAAATACAGAATAAAAATAAAAATAAAAATAAAAAATCCTGTCCGTCCATTCATATTATTCATTCCCACTGCCACCATCTTAGTTCAGCCCATTATCCTAAATCCCTTTAATTACTTCATAACCTTTTAATGAAGTTTCCTCTTCTAACCCTTCCAATTCATTTTCCATACTGCAGTCAGAAGGATTTCCCTGAAACTCACTAACAAGCCTCACAAAGTGGTTCATGATCTGCTTCTTGCTTGTCTTTCAACCTTACCCCTCCCCACTCTTTTCCTCTAATGCCTTGTATTAATCCGTTCTCACACTGCTAATAAAGACATACCCAAGACTGGGTAATTTATAAAAGAAACAGGTTTAATTGACTCACAATTCCACATGGCTGGGGAGGCCTCACAATCATGGCAGAAGGCAAATGAAGAGCAAAGTCACGTCTATGGTGGCAGGCAAGAGGGTATGTGCAGGGGAACTCTCCTTTATAAAATAACCAGATTTCGTGAGACTTATTCACTATCACTAGAAAAACATGGGAAAGACCTGCCTCCATGATTCAATTGCCTCCGTCCGGGTCCCTTCCATGACCCTTGGGAACTGTGGGAACTACAATTCAAGATGAGATTTGGGTGGAGGTACAGCCAAACCATATTATTCCTGCTGCCTCTTTGTCCTCCATCATTTGCCCCACACTTTATATTCCAAGCATTCCAAATTTCTTTCAGTTCCTGAAATACGTCATATACTTTCTCACTTAGGGCCCTCCTCCCAAGCTAAAGCGCTCAATTATTCACCTGGAATATCATGGTCCATCCACCTACCCCCAACCCCACTGCAAGTTTTATTTGCCTGAAATTCTCCTGCTCATCCTTAAAAACCTCAGGTTAACTGCCACTTCCTTTGGGAAGTCTTCGCTAACTCTTCTAAGATTCTGTTGTTTTTCTGCCATATGGTCCTAATAGCATTATGTTTGATTTATTGTTGTACTTAACTCATCATTTGCTATTTATTTTTCTTTTAAAAATTGTTACTCATTAGATTGTGTCACAAAGCAGACACAAAGTCTATTTTATTGGTTTTGATATTCAAAGTTAATAAAAATAATCCATACAAGTGGCTTGAAAGCTATACACTGTATGAATGAGTAGATGAATGAGTGGATAAATGAATCAGTGAACCCACAGGCTCATTTCCACTAGAACAGCACTTCTCAAACATTTCCCAAAGCATTAATACTATTGGCAGAAGAGAGTGAACGAGTGCCCAGGAAATATATTAACTTTGGGGGACACATCTGAAAACTACATGTGAACTTTCAGTTCCATCCCATAATATAATTGAATACATTTTAATATAAAACAATGCTTTCCTTATTATATGCTCACTTAAAACCTTTAATTAAAATTTATATCCCACAAGATGGCTCCATATTTATCTTGCAGCTCAGTCTATCTCCTGGCATTCTGCTAGATACTCTAACAGGTCTGAGTGTTTGAGTTGCAGATCCTATTTACCTAAAGAATTGATTTTTCTCACAAGTCATGGAGGCATGTCTTCAGGTAGAAATTGGATTTTAGCAATTAATAGGAGCTATTCTGTGATTTCAAGTAACTGTTTTCATAGGATGCAAGGACACTTTTTGTCCTCCTTGTGACCTGTTTCACAGTCAACCCTGTGCTTAATAAAGCAACTAGAGGGTCACCTGGTTAACTGGACATAAATGGTGTACCCTGTATTATACAAAGGCCAACTAGCACACTGTGCACAGCATGCTGGTGTCTGACCACTTACCCTGATTGGGCTGGCCACTGTGTGATATATTTAAGACTTTTAAATGGTGCACTAGGTCAGTGTTAATGTGCAAAGCTTAAAAAAGCCATTGAGGAGAGAAAAATATTTATCTGAAATGTGAGTTGGCCTCTCTGCTAGAAGGCAATTCCCAAGATCCCTTACGGATGGGGGCATTGAGGTCCCACAGCATTGTCCCCACAAAGCAAGAACTCCATCCACTCCCATGGTGGCTAAGCACTTTTAGTGAGTTGCTATAGTTACTTATTCATGGGGTAGGTAAAGTGACAGGCTTAATCCTATGGCCAAATGGTCCCTTATCTCTGTGATTCTTCTGGTTATCTGAAATGCCTTCAGTACATTGAAAAAACAATTTATATCCATCCTCCAACCACCTCCTCTTTCCCGCTTCCTTTATTCTCAAATTCCCAAGAAGAAAGTCAGCAAATTCTCATAATTAATACTACCTAAGAACAATTAAACCAAATAATAAGCCAATAAGTTATAGAAGTATATAGTTGAAAGAAGTATTTAAAAATCATACCATAAGTACTGTCATAGTTTCAATATTTTAATCACCAATAGAATTTTTAAAGGTGCTCTGAACAAAATAATGTCAAAAGAAAGAGACACGAAATCATACATTTTAGATCTAGCTTCTACTTTTAAAAATAACTGCTTCAGTCATTTTGATTCAAGGATTATAAGGATCCTGGCAAAAGAACAATTATAAAGAATGTTAAAGTCTCGTATTATCAGTGTCTTCTCCATGTGTGGCTATGTCTTTGAGATAAAGCCAGAGGTAGAACTGCACAGTAAAAAAAAGTCATGAATCCCGCTCTCAAATGAGCTTTAATGTCCTCGGCTCATTAGCACTGGAGCCAAGCTATTAAGAGGTCTGCAGTATCTTACGATGGTTTTGATTTAGGATTGCCACACATGAAAATGACTTCAGCTATTAGGACAGCAATAGTTGAATTACCAATTTTAGGAACTTTTTTTCATTGCAATATAGTAACTTGCTTGTAACTGCTTTTAAATTAATATGTTGACTAATTTGTAATTTATTTTTCTGTACATTTTCAACTGCACCATAGT
Source organism: Rhinopithecus roxellana (assembly GCF_007565055.1). NCBI lineage: Eukaryota > Metazoa > Chordata > Mammalia > Primates > Cercopithecidae > Rhinopithecus > Rhinopithecus roxellana. The sequence goes on from NC_044552.1 coordinate 127,507,397, forward strand.
TGCCATTCAGTTGAAATGTTATATCTCAAGAATAAAAGGATATTTAAACTAAATCAGAATACCAATATCACAACTAAAATAGCCTCAACATTTTTCAAAGAATATTGGAAAGCCATTACAAGAGACATAGAGATGATTTAGAATTAGAGTGGTTCCCAAGGTATTACTAGAATCATTTTATTACTAATATATTTTCCTTTGTAATGAGTTTTATGGATACGCTAACATTTCTACAAACCATTCTTTCCAATTTAATGTTTTTTAATCCGGCATATATTTTTTCCAATGTTGAGGTGAGAGAGGTGCTTGAGGGTGCAAAATTAGATGCATATACTCTCAAGTCATACAAATGAAAGTACCTGGCATTTCATCCACCTCATCCTGACTCTAGTCCTGTCAATAACTCCCAGAAAAGATTCAACCATAGTTCCAAATACCTCTACTGAAAACATCAAGGTTTCACTCATCCAGAAGGAAGTAATGTCTATCACTTGGTGAACATTTATGTGCACCAGACCCTGTGTTCATTGCTTCTTCATATGAATGATCACATTGAACGTTCACAACAAGCATGAGGCAGACATTATAATCCACATATAACTGATGGGAATTTGAGGCTCAGTGTGGTTAAGTAACTCCTACAAAACCATTTATACAGCAAAGAACAAGGTCAAGGTTTAAGGTCAGGTCTGTTTGACTTGAAATCTAGTGGTCTTAATTAATACACTGTCCTAAATCTGTGAGACAGTGAATAGAATGGATTTGTTACAAAACAAGGTTTTTCCAACAGTGTAATTGCTTCAAAGAACATAAAATAGCAATATCTAATGTTTAATAGTGTTACCAGCTAGAATTCTTGACAAATATGCATTAATGAATACTTTCCAACAGGCTGGTCTCCCCTCTCACACCTAACGCTGTATGCACCTAGCATATATATTCCAATTGTAGGAAATTCCACTGGTGGCACACCCATAACCCTTTACCAGGCCTTTCATCGTGATACCCATCTCTCAGCTGAGGCAAGACTTAGTTGCTAATGGCTTGCAGCTGCCTCATTCCAGCGATCTGCCTTTTTGAATGAGAGCCTCCTCACCCTGACACCTCTAGCAAGATACATCACTTGCACTTCCCCCTACCCCTTGAACCTGGAGCCAATAACTGACAGATATGAGGTGTAAAATCCCGGCATCCTGTTCCTTAAGGGGTACCCACTTCTGTGGTGCAATTCTCCCTTCAGACCATGCCATGTATCAGTCTGAGGCTCAACTTTGGAGATCACATCTTTGTCTACTTTCTCCCCTACCCTTTTCAGCTTCTCTTTATCCTCCCACAGATATCATCTGAGAGGACTTTTTCAATAAATTGCTTACACTGAAATCTGCTGCTGGCTCTGCTTCTAGACACTCTGCCTGGAAGATCTGTCTTCCCTCTCATTTCTCTCTTATTTAATCCCAGTGCATCCTTCAAACCCCTGTGCAAGTACCACCTTTTCTAGAATGCACTCTTTGACCACTCACCTGGCAATGATTTTCATTCTCCTCCATATTCTCACATTCACCTATGAGCCTAAGTTATCCATTTTGTTAAATAATTATTTGTTTGTTTCTGTGAAAGTACTCCTCTCTTACCTCAATGCACAAAATCATACACTTTCTTGAGGGCAGGTATCCTACTTGATTTATGCCTATGACAACACTAAGCACTTAAGAACGGTTCATTGCTTGCTAAAATAATGTGTTGAAATGTAAATGATCAATATAGGTATCATGTTAAATTATAGATATGTATAACAAAATGCTTTGAAGTGCTTTCACTATGTAAAAAAATAAAAACTTTTCTTTCAGTCTTCACTAGGTCTTTCAGGTACCAGGCACAGGAGGGCAAAGGAGATGGACTCTTTCTGATGGTCAAAGCTAAGGACACGCAAATCTTTCTGAATCAAATGAGAGACTGGCATGGAGCAGAAAAACAGCATTCCTCATGCCAGCAGTAGAAATGAATATCTTGGGCTCCTTATCTTCCCACATGGCTACCAGTAGAACCATCACTACCCCAGATAAATTCTGCTTTAAGAGAAATGTCAAAGGGGACTAGTACCTCTCACTAGAGACACATGTAGCTATCCATGTTTACAGTTATAGGCTATTCTCATTCTTAATTAGAATTGAACTCATGTCACTAAAAGGCAGTAAATGTAGACTAACCAATGGGAAATGATCAACTTAGTGACGGTAATTCTATCACAAATCATAAAACACACTTCAAGGAAAAGCTTCCTGACAAGGGAAATACATCATCAGAATAAGTTAGAATATGACTTTCCACAATTGAATTTTCTATTTTGTAATGCAAATTTATTTGCTGATGTTCCAGAATAAATTTTTGAGAGAAGTCACTTGAGCAATCTTATAAAAATATTTGTTCTTAATTAAAGTACGTTTATATCTGTTCAACATTTGAACCATATCCAATTTCAGTTATAAAGCCTCAAATAAGTCATCTTCTTAACTGTACCCACAGGGTGTTGGTAAAATCAAATGCAGCTGAAGAAACTCTTACAGACTCTTAACATTCGCAGGTCATATAACATAGAACAAAACTATTAAAAGTGACAGACATTTGAAAGATCTTCATACTTTACTTTCTGCCTTTATGCTTTGAATTCAGATGCCATAATGTTTTATTCAAGCAAATTTTTTTAAACCTTGTCACATAATAAAAGTCAAATAAGTTTCATTCTTTCAAGAATTATTGATTAAACAAAACAAAACAAAACAAAAAAAACTACCTGTGGCTAAAATATGACTTAGCATTCAGAAGATAATTTCAATTTTTATAAGAATTAAACCTGGTAATTCATCAACATAATGATGCTAGTGACTTGCAGTTTATGGCTTATAAATTTAAAGATTTTAAAGAATAAGACACCGTATTTTCCTCCAAGAGCCAGATACTTCATTTCACTCAATTTATTTGATCCTGAAATAAAAATTATTTCCACTGATTTTAACCCAGATTCTGTTTTTTATTATAGATTTTTGTTATCCCTTTTGAGACCTCGAAATAACTGCAACATGAGCTACGATTGTACTTGGCTTTGATCTTCATACAACATTAGATTTGGGCCTGCTTGCATACAAATACCAGTTATTTCTAAAGTTTGTGGTATCTTTCACTTTTAAAGTACTTTTAATTTTTTTGTTTTATCCAAATAGAAGCATTTTTGTTGTAACTTCTGTGTACATAATATTAATTTACTTTAAATTCACAGGAGGCTGGGTGCAGTAGCTCATGCCTGTAGTCCCAGCACTTTGGGAGGCCTAGGCGGGTGGATCACTTGAGCTCAGGAGTTTGAGAATAGCCTGGGCAACATGGTGAAACCTCATATCTACTAAAAATACAAAAGTTTGCTGGGCATAGTGGCATGCACCTGTAATCCCAGCTACTCTCGTGACTGAGGCAGGAGGATCACTTGAGCCTGGGAGGCAAAGTTGCAGTGACCTGAGATCACACCACTACACTCCAGTCTGGGCAACGGAGTGAGACTCCATTTAAAAAAAAAAAAAAAAAAAAATCAATTAACTAACAGGAAACATTAACCTAAATATTTTAAACTATGTAGGAATTTGTAACATAATATTAACAGCTAAAATCTATTCACAGAGAGCTGCAGGAATTCATGTCTACTGCCTTTAGAAATTAGAATGTTAGTGGTAATCTAAGATTTCTAAACTTCTGGTAAATTGCGTACATGTGATTATCACAAAGTGTTATTGTCATCCTGTGGAGACCAAAAAAGAGGTAAAAGAACTGGTTTTCCATCTGTCATCTCCCCTCCTGTTATATTAATTCTTTCCACTGGCCAAGGTGTTAGCCAGAATTGATAGTGTTATTGATGCCAGATTTTATCTGCTCAGGGGTTTGGACCCATAGTAAATAAGAGCAACTGAGGAGGAAGCTGTAGTGGTCTCCTGCAGGGTTTGGAAATTATAGAAACCAAACCCATCAAAGTTGAGTTTGGAAATTATAGAAACCGAACCCATCGAAGCCTTCTGTAGAAGCATTGCCTGCCTCCAACCCTTGTCTCCCTATGATCTGTTTCTCAGAAAGTAGGCAGAGTGGCACAGTATTAAGCAAGTATTATTTTCAAAATCATCTAATCGATTCCCAACATTTAGAATAAAATTCAAACGAAGCACAAGGTCCCACGTGATCTGACTCCTACATGTACAAGGTCCTACATACACAGTACAAGGTCCTACCTGTCTCCAGATGTCATCTGCCCTTACCCTGGCTGCCCTTATCCTGGCTCACAATATTAGATCCTTTAGGGCCTTGTTTCTGTTTCTCAAACATGAGAAGCTATACCCTACATGAGATGTTCATTCCCATCTTAGGACCTCTGCATTTCTCTGCAAACATCTACAGAGTTGGAAAGTCCTTCACTGGGTTCTAACCAACCCAACCCTTCTTTAGCAGGGCCTTTCTTGACTACCCTTTCAGTTAACTCCCACCCCATGATCTATTCCAACACCTGTTTTCATTTCTTCCCATCCTTAGCATTATATGAAATTATCTTGTTGATTTATTTCTTTCCTTATTCATTGGCTTTTTCTCCTTCTTCCCATCCCCTCTAAAATAAAAGCATCTTAAGAATGGGCACTTGTTTACTTCTGTTTTCCCATTGCTTAGAACAGTGCCTGGCATCTCATAAGAGCTCAAAAATATTTGTTTGAATAAATGAATGAATGAATGACATGAATAAGTGTTAGACACCAATGAGTTTACCAACCCATATTCCCCAGAACAGATGGTTACATCTAGGGCATGAGTACATCTACAGCTTAATTGTGGTCATTTATAAAGACCTCCCAAAACAGAGCCAGCAGAGCCATAGCCACTGCTCACCAGACTGGAGGGAAAGCCTTTCCTTAGTTGCCTCACATGGATTCCCTTTTGTTTGATTGAATAAATGCATTTTCATCTGTAGAAGGAATCTAGTAACTGGTTTGTTTAATGCAAATTATTAGGGAGCAAAAGTGGCCCTCACAACTTGGGCAGAAGGGGAATAATGCAGGCACTAGGTCTGTGACCTTACCCTTGAGCAACGATGGACCTGGGGCTGGGAATCTTAGGCTAAGGCTGAATAACTTAGAAATAATCTGAGGTGTAAAAGTCAGAATCAAATTTTCATCATCCACTGAGCAGTAAAATCCATGTTTCCCTAAGGAGAGAACAGAGTCCTTTGATGCTTGATGTATAAACTGGTCCCACTCATTCTTTTCCTCCTAGGAACCCGTGCAAACCTATGATCTTGATTAGCAGAGATTCCCTTACACTTTTGAGCAGGGTTAATTTTTAAACATCTGTCAAATATACTCATCAGGTATTGGTCAATATAGATTTTAGTCACTGCCTCAGCACAGTATGAGATAGAAATCATGTCTAGCATAAATGCTGGTTAGGAGTATGTTTCCAAGCCTGATGTATAGCAAGTGGGTGCCCATGCAAAGCTCATGAGGCCAATCTAACAGTGCCTGGCACAAACGTTTTGCTCAATAAATATTTAATAAAATAATCTATATGAACGTTCCCTTGTGTCTTTCTTTAGTGCCTTGTAAAAGACATTTCTTTGTTTTCTTTTCCTTTTAGAATGTATTTCATTTATATTTCTCTTTAAGTCAATATTTGATTTTGTATGTCTTTGGGAATGATAGAGGACTTGAATCTACCTGTGTCCATTAGCAGTTCAACAAACCCCGCTGGGCACAGGTACTAACCATTCCCTGATGCTGCTCTCTGTCTGCAAAGAGCCTAGGCCTGAAAGCATTGTGGCAGCAAGTGAATAGAACGCATTGACTCTGGGGCACGTCCCTGGTCTATATTCACAGTAGTCATGTTTACGTAAGCTTTTCTAACAATTTGCGTAAAGTCTATGAGGACTTTTTCCCACCTACACTTGAGTCACTGAAATTTAGACCTTCGCTAGTTGTATTATGAGGAAGAATGGTGCCTTTGGAATATACTTTATGCAATACATTCACAATGAAATTTAATTAACCCATTGCAGATTAAAAACAAAAAGCCAGTATTCCTGCATATAGTACTTTCATTATTACAAGTACCTTATTCACAGAGCTCATTTTTGCTCATTTTAAAGAATAACCATTTAATAAAGAATTAACCATTTGATAAAGAAAAGCTCATTTCTTAGCACATTGACCTGTTTTTTCTAATTACTTTATTTTAAAAAGGATTACGTGAATGAATAGATACTTTTCATGAATATTTAGCATTGAGACAACAATTGAATTATTTCTCAAAATAATAAGGATTTTTCAATCGATTCAGCTAAATGTGGCCTTTATATACAATGCCTTTCTTAAGACAGCTGGAACATTCTCTGAGGCCTTACCCAAGAAAATCTCTTGAGTTTAAATTATTTTTCTTTTATTTCCAGTCTTTGTCCTTATGTATTGTTTTTTATTTTTATTTTTTATTTTAAGAGACCTGCATATAAATCAAGACCAACAGAACAGTCTTTAGGAAGTTATTCACAGAAGGTAGAAATTACAGAAAGAAATTTGTATTTCTCAAAAATAATTTACCTCAGATCTTTAAGGATCTTAAACAAGTGTCTAATCTCTACATTTATACAAACATGGAACATAAAAATAGTCACAACATTTTAAAATGTATGACTAATATCTTAGAATATTACTTAGCAAAAAGAGAAATCAAAAAGTATTTGCATTTTAAATACGAGGTTGAATCCAATGTGAAGTCCTACCTATTTAACAAAATCTTTAAAAAAAAACAAATAGTGCTGATCTGTGACTATTTAAAGATTAAAAATGTATTCAAAAGAATTTTCTGTTCCTGGTAAATTTATCTGTGGATCTCAATTCCTTATTGACAATTCGTGATATCCTAAAAAGTGTTTTAGAATAGTCAGATTGTTCAAAAAACAAAAACAAACAAATAACAACGACAACAAAATAAACACCTCTGGTTTACATGTAAATATTCCAAAGAGCAAGCTATATTTCAACAGAAAAGAGAAACTATGGGACCAAGAGTATAAGGTTTGTATTGTTATAATTTATTGCGTTTAAACTCAAAAAAAGGAAAACTGGAATAAAAGATGACTTAAGGAGGATTTAAAGATTGCTATCTGGAGAGGAAATAATATTGGGAGACAGCTTGACGATTCACTTGTAAACATTGTAAAATAAATAAAACTCACCAGAAAATATTTTTAACCTGTTTAAACACAGTTTTTATGTGACATAAGTAATAATGTCCTCGATAATTGCTTACGTGTTTGTTGAAAAATATCTATGCTTAGAAACTTATACATAATAAATTACTTCTTTCCTTTTGAGAGCTTAGCCTCTCTGAGTAGGAAGAAGAATAAAATGAATGATTCAAATAAGCAAGAAACAAGAGTAAAATAAAAATGAAAAAATCTCAATTATCTTTCATGATGTTATCAATTTAGAATAATTAAATAAATAAGATATAGTTCAGTTGATGATCACGTTATCAAATCTGATTCATATCCTAAGGCAATTTTCTTCCTCCTGGAATATAACAGAATTTGCATTTTCTAAAATACACATTAGTATTTAAAGAGTTTATCAAACTTGCACAAAAGAAAAATAAAGTGACACTGACATAGCCATCATTGCACCCAGATGTCAAACAGAGCAAATTATTTCACTCAGAACAGAGATCACTGGCTTGCTTTATTTAGTTTTCCAATATGTTGGTCAGCTCTGTGCTTCTAAGAAATACAAACTCTTCTTTCCAATTGCTATTTACCAAAATATACATATTTGGAGTAAGATTAATAAATCCTTGAAAGTATAAATTTTCATGATTTAAAGTACCTTAACAACACACCATTCACCACAGTTGCTTGTGCTACTGCTGAACTTCATTTTATAATCCTCTCATATAAATTGTTCATGAGGGGACTCCTCTTATAGACTCTTGAAACAGGAATGTATTCTGTACATTTATGTTACAGGTTTATTATGATAGATTGTTCTTGCCACGGAACTGGAAACTACCAAGTCAGTTTATAAAATCTGTTAATAAAAACAGTCCTGACACTGAAGCACACTCATTTACTCAGCAACCCAAACCTACCTGACATATATTCAATTTCCCAGATAAAATCAGAAATGTCCTGCCAGATGAGAAGTGTGTGTGGACTAAGAGCAAACATTTTAGATTTTTATTTTTCTTCCTAAGCTTAAATAAAGATGACTTTGATGAGTAGTATGTGTTTTGGATTTCAAGTGATACATCTGTGAAACATTTAAGGTTACATTATTTCAACATAATTGAAGGAAACAACATACAACGTGTTGTTTGAAGGCCTATATTCATCTACTTAGATTCAAATCCATTCTTCAATATTTGTTGCAGTGTACTGACATTTGAAAGTAGGGATTCAAAACATTGTAGATATTCTGTCCATTATGAATGAAATTGGAGCCAAATATTATGACAGCTGAGCTCTAGAGTACCCTGTCCTATAAAATCATGCCAACATTCACTGTGGGAGAGGTGAATTGTATTTGACAGCATATTCCCAGGCACTGTGTAATGAACCTTCAAACTTCAATTAGAGCCTATCAGAAAGAAAAACAAACACAATTTTACTAAACTGCTGCCTTCATAAGAAAAACAAGTCAGTCGGAAAATACAGCCAGTTCAACATCATTGGCTACTTATCAAGCATCCCTTTCCCATGTCAGATAAAACATAAAATGCAGATTTTTTTTTTTTTTTTTTTTTTTAGTAATAATAGAGATCATGCCCACTTTTAAAATAGGGGGCATTTAACTCACTTGATACCATTTCAGTCAACAACAATCCTACACTCCGGGCTTTAATGATTTCTCTTTCTTACAAGTTACCTTCAAATAAAAAGATTATGTTTTCTTCAAAGTGCATTGAATGCCACTGTTCATGAAAGGTGATCAGCATATTCAAAGATCAAAAGAGAAAACACAACCTTTTGGGATACCACACATGAAGCATACAAATATCTGCATGTTGGTTTAAATTAACCTCGAATAATGCTGAAGGTATGTCCCCCTAGCAAGTTGCATGCTTCATGTACTATAATTTAGACTATTCAGATGATGAATTTCTCAGTGCTTCACCCAGACAGCATTTCAATGAACGTTTTGTCAGCTAAAACGCGTGGCTTCCTTGTTTTAACCTCTCTCCTTGCCAGCATTTATTAGTAATTTGCGGACGTTTTGGCCATGGGAAAAGCATACATGAAAGGCCAAAATGATGAGTCTGGTTAGCTTAGAAGCTGAGATAACAGAGCTGCTTTTGCTAATAATTTAAACAGAGAAGTGGAGTGTTTGGTTGTTTTGAGGTTTCGCTGAGGTTCTTTTGATGCAACTCTTCCTTTGATGTAACATTTTGGTTTAAGATTTTACAACAGTAAACAAAGCACTCTGTGGAAAATACTCAGTCACTAAATGTGACATAATTTAGTGACTAAAGATAGCCAGATGTGAAGGATTTCAGTCATGTGGACATAGTTCATTTCCATGACTGGAAATGTTGACTGTCTACTAGGTAAGAAATTAGATTATCAAGAAAATAGTCCATATTACCCCAGTATTTTCTACATACATTTCACAGTAGTAACGTAACCGTATGGTATTTATTTGTACATTTGTCTCCAACATGCACCATCATTTCACCCTAGAATGTGGGTCAGTTGTGAACAACTTAGTATCAAAGTCTTAGCATCAAGAAGGGAAGAAAGGTAAAAACACAGAAAGGGAGGGAGGATAAGGGCTTTAAAGATTATCTAGTTATGATCAGTCATGTTTGATCACACTTCAGAGGTGTACCAGATAGTCAAAGAACTGTACCAGAAGAAGGCCATCTAGTCCTTGGGTCACTATTCTTCTCCCAATATAATCATGTCTTGTTTCACTTTTCCAAAAAATAAATAAACAGAGATACTAAAAATAATTATCTTAGTCTCTCATCAGTAGTTTGTTTTATTCAGAAGGAGAAATGTGAGTATTTGATTGTTACATTTTCTTTCATTAATAAGAGATGTGGATGACAAACTTTCCCTTTGTCTTTTGAGAAAATTCTGTTTTCAAATGAAGAGAAATAGGGGCAGTAAACTTGGAGTAATATTTAGTTGATTCTACTTCTGTCATTAGCTAAAGAAATACATGAATAAGATTTTTGTAATTAATCACAGTTGTGATTGGGATTTATAGACTTCTTTGGTACCCAGAGGTCTACATCATATGGATGTCAAAGCCTTGGACAAAATTACTAAATCAGTAAATCAGGCCTCTTTGTCTTTATAAGCACACGCCTAATGAGCAAAATGTTATTACTTTATTGTTTAACAATTAAAAGGTACTACCTAACTTCTAATAACACTCTGAATGTAGTTATACTGTATTTTGATTGTCCTTGTCCCCATGGAAATGAACAACTCATAAGCATCCTCCTCACAATAGTCATGCAGTTAAAGACTTCTTAAGCCACCCTCTACTTCTCTGTATTAATGTGAGTCACACAAAATTAAAGAGTTTCATACCATTGGTAATTTGATTGAAAGCATAGATAGGGCTCAGTATTATAGACTATCAAAAATAGAAGTACAAAAGTAAGATCATATTCTGTTTGTTCTTCAGATAGAAATACTCAGGCCTAGGACTTTGGTTAAACCTGATGGTGAACACACACACTTAAATGCTATTATAACCTACAAATCTTCTAAAATAAGAGTTAAGTCATATATATATATTATATATAATATGTATATATATGGGCCAGAGGATGACATCAGAAAAGAAGTGTTAACAAATTCATATAGGACGGAAGAAAAGTGGATGGAGTAAGTGGTACTAGCCCAGAGCGGTGAAAGCTGGGGATAGGATGTATCTGCAAAGGGGAGGAGCAAACCACAGCAAGAAGTGTTATTTGAGCTGCTGATCCCCAGAATGTCTCTGAAATTTGAAGCACCAAGTAACTTACAAGGCTGGAGTAAATGTTGAGGCTGCAAAATCTTAGTTAGGTATCCAGATCCCCCTGCCAACCCTATAAACCTAGTTACTATCCCATTGCTGAACCTAGCAAGAGACCACTGGGAATTTATTCTTGTGATGGTTAATATAGAGTGTCAACTTGATAGGACTGAAGGATACAAAGTATTGATCCTGGGTATGTCTGTGAGGGTGTTGCCAAAGGAGATTAACATTTGAGTCAGTGGGCTGGGAAAGGCAGACCCACCCTTAATCTGGTGGGCACAATCTAATCAGCTGCCAGCAAATATAAAGCAGGCAGAAAAATGTGAAAAGGAGAGACTGGCCTAGACTCCCAGGCTACATCTTTCTCCCATGCTGGATGGTTCCTGCCCTCAAACATCAGACTCCAAGTCTTCAGTTTTGGGACTTGGACTGGCTCTCCTTGCTCCTCAGCTTGCAGACAGCCTATTGTGGGACCTTGTGATTGTGTAAGTTAAAATAAATAAATAAATAAATAGATATATGCAGTCGTGTAAGTTAATACTTAAACTCATATTATCATATATCATATATCATATATATCATATATGTGATACATGTCGTATATCATATATATCATATATGTGATACATGTCGTATATCATATATATCATATATGTGATACATGTCGTATATCATATATATCATATATGTGATACATGTTGTATATCATATATATCATATATGTGATACATGTCGTATATCATGTCATATATCGTATATGTGATACATGTCGTATATCATATATATCGTATATGTGATACATGTCGTATATCATATATATCATATATGTGATACATATCATATATCATGTCATATATCGTATGTGTGGTATATCATATATGTCATATGTGATATGTCATATATCATATATTATATATCGTATATGCTCTATCATATATCTTATCGTATATTATATGATATATATCATATCCTATATATTATATATCTCATATATATCCTATATATCATATATATAGAGATCTTTTTTTTTTTTTTTTTTTTGAGACGGAGTCTTGCTCTGCCGCCCAGGCTGGAGTGCAGTGGCCGGATCCCAGCTCACTGCAAGCTCCGCCTCCCGGGTTCACGCCATTCTCCTGTCTCAGCCTCCCGAGTAGCTGGGACTACAGGCGCCCGCCTCGTCGCCCGGCTAGTTTTTTGTATTTTTTAGTAGAGACGGGGTTTCACCGTATTAGCCAGGATGGTCTCGATCTCCTGACCTCATGATCCGCCCGTCTCGGCCTCCCAAAGTGCTGGGATTACAGGCTTGAGCCACCGCGCCCGGCCAAGAGATCTTATTAGTTCTATTCCTCTACAGAACCCTAATAAAATTCTCTAGGGAAATTTAATAAGAAAGTGTCCAATTACCATGAAGTGAAGGATGAGGGGTGAGGACAAGATTTCATACTAAAAATGAAGAAGTGAAAATCTACATATTGTAGAATGTGATCATTCTCATCCTTAGCTCATGTTCCATTCTCAACAGAAATGCTAGCAAAGATTGGAAAATACCAGTCCATAAAAATAACCTACTGAGAGGATATTTGGGAGTCTTCCAATGAAATGATACCTCATTCATACTTGAGTTAACATATTTTTCTGACATACAGAGATTTAACATTTTAGTGTCTCAGCTAAGCATTATTGGACAGCAAAATTTTCCCAGAAATTTTATATCTCCCATGAAAGTAAACAAAATAGAGAAATAGAATGAAGGCATTCAGAGGAGGACACAAAGGGAAAAACAGGATTAAAAACTTGAAATATGAGTTAACATCCTCGGAGAACTAGCGAAACATATGGCATGCACAAAACAAGAGCAGGATGAGACATTAATTTTTAAAAGGCTATTCAAAGCACAAAAGAGTTATTAAAAATAAAATTATGGTAATTAAAAAAATGTTGTAAGACAAAGGTGAGGAAGTCCGCCCAGGGGAAACAATAGAATATAAAGAAAAGGAAATAAAAGAGAAATCAGCCGGGTGAGGTGGCTCACACCTGTAATCCCAGCACTTTGGGAGGCCAAGGCAGGTGGATCACCTGAGGTCAGGCATTCTGGACCAGCCTGGTCCACATGGTGAAACCCTGTCTCTACTAAAAACACAAAAATTAGCAGGGCATGGTGGCAGGCACCTGAAATCCCAGTTACTCAGGGAGGGGTCCAAGGCCAGACAATTGTGGAACCCGGGAGGCGGAGGTTGCAGTGAGCCGAGATCATGCCATCGCACTCCAGCCTGGGGGACAAGAGTGAGACTTCGTCTCAAAAAAAAAAAAAAAAAAAAAAAAAAAAAAGAGAGACAAATCAAAATACAGAAAAGACAAAAAGCTAGGGGATTAATCCATGAAATTCAATATCCAACTAAGAAGAGTTCCATAGATAAATAACACGTTGTTAAAGAATTAATATGAAAAATTAAAATCCATAAGTTAGAGATATGAATTTCCAGGGTCAAAAAATTCATAGCACCGGTCATATTGTGATCAAACTGCAGAACATTTGGGACCAAGATAAAATCCTAAAAGTTTACAGATGCAAAAATCTGATCACATATATAAGATGGGGGAAATTGGCAAGACTCTTCAACTTCAATGTGGAAAATCATGAAACTATTCATAACAAATACTTTCTGATTTCTAACATGTGCCAGGCACTCTTCTAGGTGTTTAGGCATACATCTAGTTGCTTTGAATATATTATTGTTTTATAATTTATTAACTTAGAAAAACATTTTTAAAGTAATAAAAATTTTATACCATCATGGAATCTACAGTTTTTCAAGGGTCAGGAAGTAGCTTGGGGGGTACAGAGAGAGGCAATAAAAAGTTTACCTAATACATAAGTAAACTATATAGTGTATTTCAACATGAAAATAGAAAGGGAAGAAATACTAAGACTTGTTTATGGAGACCAGGAATGGCAGTGGGCAGCAGCAGTTTGCAAAAATAAATAAAAGGACAAGAAAGGGCTCATTGGGAATGGTGCATCTTAGCAGTTTTCTAAGAAGAAAAGAGAGTCAGCCAGAAGATATCTTGGGGAGAGGCGTTCCAGACAGAAGACCAGCCAGTGCAAAGGACCCGAAGTGGAAACATGCTTCAGTCCTCAAGGGATGTAAAGAGCCCAGGGTGCATAGAGTAAGATGAGTGAAGAATTGAGAGCCATGAAGCAGAACCCTCAAATTCTGAGAAGACATGCTTTCCACCTAGAATTCTAGAGCCAGCTTATGTCTAAAAGAGGAGGGAATTACAGAATCTTCAGACACATAATTTATGGAAAACATTTACCTTTTCTTCCCTCTTTCTAAGGAAGTTACAAAAATGTGGGAGCGAAAAGCATCAGGATGGTTTTTCTTAACAATGAAACACAAATAATAACAAAAATCATCAATTAATAGATTTCCAAATGCGATGAAACATACTGAAGGGAGTTTAATAATTCTTTCAGAGTGTGTAGTTTAAAATTAGGAAAATATATATAGTAAACTAAGACTAATTTTTAAAAACAAGGCAACTATTAAAACCAGGCAACCATGTAAAAAAAAAAAAAAAGAAAGAAAGTAAAAGGAGACACAGTGCACCACAGAGCTCAGCTGTGAGGAATATTTATATAGTTTTAATAATGTTAGCATTAAATATTTATTTTAAGTATGTGTTGCAGGATGTAGGCAGAAATGTGTGAGGGTCAGATGAGAGTGCTCCACCTTTCTCTTCCATACTAGGAAAGGAAGAGATAATGTCTAAAATATTTAAATTAAGTTATAGTTGTTTAAATATATTATTTTTAAATCCGGAGGTAAATGCTAGAAGAAACAGCTAAGATAGATCAGTCATGTCTCTGAGAGTGAAGGAGGGATAGAAGAATTGCAACTTTTTGTTATGAGCTTTTCTGTATTATTTGACTCTTCAAAAGGTATTACTTAGATACAATTAAATTCAGTGAAAATATATTTAACCTCCTTTAAAATACAACCTAGAGCTTGCTGAGGCAAGAGGCAGGTGATGATTAAAACCAAAGCACATCAATATTATACATATTTCCAGAAGATAAAGCCTATTGTAAGGATGATGATGAGGGTGAAGGTGCAGAATAAATACAAATATCATAGCAATTAGTTGAAATCATTCATGATCACAAATTACAAATTATAATAGGTTCCCTCTGAAGGGAGGGAAAGCAATTTAGTGCTAGGGTTTCGACTGTATGAGTAATATTTTATTTCTTCATAATATATAAACACCATGGGTACCCAGGAGCCTGTTATACTATTTTTCTGCCTTTAAAATAAATCTAGAAATAGATAAAAATATATTAAACATATAACTGAGGGTTTTAAAACTTTTGCTCTAAGAAGTCCAGAGACTTTACAATTACATTGTTTGGATTTCATAGAACAATGTGTGCCACAGATCGAGTAGACCAAATGTTGAAAAATTAAAACCAAAATTCATAAATAATTGCAATGATTAATAAACACTACTTTGTTTTTGATTCATTAGATTACTTATTTCTGCTTCTATGAATTTTCCAGATTTTAATATGAATATGCAATATTTTATAATAAGAAAAAGGAGTATAAGGTCATCTTTAAAGAGCAATAAATGCATTAGAAACAGGAAACAGGGAAGGACATTAAGAACCTACTGGAATGAAGTATTCCCTGTATGAGCTAAGAGGATTTTCAAGTGAAACCTCAAAGTTGCAGATGATACAACTCTTCTTGGTAGTCAAACACATAGTGAGAAATTTATTTCAGGAAAATCTCTAAATACAATAGGCAAAAAAAAAAAAAAAAAAAAAAAAAACAAAGAAAAATCCATGAAGTAGTACAGACTGGGAAGAATACTCCAAATTATACTTAAAGGATGATGAGCTAAGAGCTCTCAAGGACCTGGTCACTACTCAGTGTAAACTGCTCTTCGAGACAAATCATCTAGCCACTGAGACAGCCAACAAGATCAGTGAAACACTGGCCATCATAGAAGAAGTCGTTAAAAACAACAACAAAAAAGAATTATTCTACATCTGTTTCCCCCCTCCTCCCTGCCAAATGCACTCCTCACGTATCTGTAATAAGCATGACTTCAAGGAGGCCTAATGGCGATCCAGAGAGAGCTAAAGGCAATGACTGCAGTGGAGCAGCTGCTGTAGAATAGACTTTAAAAGATAACTATTTCAGCCTGGAAAAATTAAAGACAAAGAATAAAGAACACACTTGAAATTGATAGAATTGTGTAAACACACTAACACTGTATCAACCCCCAACTGACTACTTGAAATAATCCCTTGCAGTCTGTGGTAGGTATATTGAAGACAAAAGGAGTTTTGAGTATTAAACCTAAAAGATTTAGTGATTTATAAATTCACGCAGACTACAAAATAAAAATAGAATAGTACTGGAGTCCAAATACCTTTATATACAACCAGCGATTAGCCTGGCACCTTGCACATCATAAATACTCATAATAAACACTCGATAATTTAAAAGGATTTTGGAAAAATATTCTTAATTTGCTAAAATAGAATTAAATTTATAAAGAATAAAGATTAAAAATTAAAGAATAAAGGCAAGTCATTCTTTCCCTGGCAAATTTCTTGGTACCACAGTCAAAAACAGAAGAGTGTCCTGAGAAATTGTGGCTCTCGAAACATCATGTTCTAGATGAGCCTAAAATAGAATGACAATATAACCTTTAATTTATGAGAGAATTGCACTGCTTTGGTATTTCTGTGCAGTGTGTCTCAGAGAGCAGTTTATTTTGAATTTCTCTTCACTCCACACAAGCTCAGTCACACATAAAATCCACCATACCATCATTTGATTTTGGTGTTCCTTTAAAAAACAAAACAAAACAAAACAAAACAAAACAAAAACCTTCTTTGTGACCTCCTGAAATAGTATTAGTTGAGAACCAAACATGAATTAGTATGATATGACAAGTGAAATAGAAGCAGTAGGTGATACTGATTAAAACAGACTGCAGTGTCTTGACAGAAAATAATAGGAAAAGCCTACGAAGAAAGCAACAATTGCCAAGGTAAAAAAAAAAAATTACTAGACACACGTATTTTTAATTCTGTGCTGTCATATCATGTAACTTTAAGTTTATTATACATTAATTGTCCTTATTTTCTTTCACTAACAAGACTATCATTTTATCTATCCTATTTGTCTGACATAGACCAACACATATAAAAATATCCAGTGCTGTGTTTCACCTCCACTCTTGGGTTCATAATAAGTATCAAAACGTTACTACCAATCTACAAACAGAGTTACTATGAAGGCTGCATTCTCTCACGGTTTCTCAAACTTTTTAAAAAAATTCCCTAAAAGCAGAGAAGAATAAATAGACATACCCCAGGGTCTGGTGGCATAGTTCCAATTTAACAGCCACAACTCTGAAATTTCATAGAAGAGTCAGGTTGGAGATTTTAAAAATTCAAATAAATTTTATTCTACAGCATGATATGCTTCCTTTAATATTAAAATATTATTTTAAAATGCCCTTGAGTAAAATTGATGGCCCAAAAAACCCTGCCATCGGCCGGGCGCGGTGGCTCAAGCCTGTAATCCCAGCACTTTGGGAGGCCGAGATGGGCGGATCACAAGGTCAGGAGATTGAGACCATCCTGGCTAACCCGGTGAAACCCCGTCTCTACTAAAAAACACAAAAAACTAGCCGGGCGAGGTGGCGGGCGCCTGTAGTCCCAGCTACTGGGGAGGCTGAGGCAGGAGAATGGCGTGAACCCAGGAGGCGGAGCTTGCAGTGAGCTGAGATCAGGCCACTGCACTCCAGCCTGGACCACAGAACGAGACTCCGTCTCAAAAAAAAACCCTGCCATCTTCATCCTGTGGCTCTATATACCGCATGGCATATTGTTATGTATCTTCGATGGTAATTGCTCCTCACATTGTGAATTCTGTGAATTGTTTTCATAAAAGTGGTAGCAAAATGTATGATAATGTAAGAATTATTGAGTCATATAAATTCATGTGTTTTGATCAGCTGTCTTTATTTTTTCTTTTTGCTCAAGGAATATTTTTTAACTGAATGTTTTTGCATACTATAGTCTATTTAGATACACGGATCAACCACCCTATCTACATTCCCTCTTTAATGTGTAGCTATCATCTAAAAAATGGAGGCATTCAAAATGTTTTCACAGTGATTAACAGCTCAATGCAATGCTAAAACTTTTAAATCTTTGATTTTTGTATAGTAGCTCTACATTTGCTGCTCAGATTTGACACTACTAGCAAAGAGAGATAAATGTAATGTATTGACCAATGACAGATTTGTTTATTTTAATAAAAACCATACTTGGGGGTTTT
This sequence comes from Rhinopithecus roxellana, assembly GCF_007565055.1. NCBI lineage: Eukaryota > Metazoa > Chordata > Mammalia > Primates > Cercopithecidae > Rhinopithecus > Rhinopithecus roxellana. The sequence goes on from NC_044552.1 coordinate 127,525,803, forward strand.
ATTAAACCCAAACTGTATCCAAATGCCCATAACTGGAATGGTAAAAGAAATAGAAGAAAGAAACTATTAAACGTGATTTTTTTTTTCTGTTACATTTTATTCTATTTTCAAAAATATTCTCGGTTTTGTGTTCTTTTACATATTTGGCCTTCTGTTTTTGAGTTTCGATGAGGGAATCTATAACTAAAACTTTTCATCTCTGTATAATTCATTTCCAATGGCCATGTAGGCTAGTGGTTAAGTACACAGATCTTAGTGCCCAAATCCTGGTTCTGCCAATTCCTAGCTGTGTGGTACCAGTAAAGATACTTAACCTCTATCTCTGTGTCTAGAGATAAATCCATAAGGTACAGGTGTGAGCAAAAAAATAGTAAGAATCACCCTTCACAAGGAAATACTAAATAACAATTATTATTGAGATGGATCATGCATTTGTTTTATCCATAGTAGTAAGTGCTACTATCTCTATAAAGAGGAAAAGTTCAATCCAACAGTCATTAAAATGGTTCTATTAAATGTAGTGATAAATCTTTGGTTTGTATTTTTAATACAAGATCTGAGGGATAATCAAAGGAAAGGCTTATGAGGCATTTATTACATACCAGGAAATGTCCGGAACTCTTTACATATGATTCATTAATTTTCTCAATAACACTTGTAGATAGGAACTATTGTTATCCTCATTTTATAGACAAAGACACAGAGACAGAAGAAGATTGTATCCACAAATTACAATCTTCTGATACACTGAAGAAAGCCCATTAATACTGCTAAAATTTACGTATATATGGGGAGTTCTTAGAGTAACAAAGAAAATTAAGTTGGAACACGCACAGGCTCATCTTATGCAATCTAGTGTTTCATTGTAGAATACTTCTCTGCCTTAAACCAAAAGATTGTTTTAAAAGCTCTTACAAAGTTCCCCCTCTATGATTTTGTAGTTTTTTTCACCCAAATGTATTATACCTGGCTTACTTATCTGTTGTACTATACTGAAGTACAATAGAGCTTTACTGTAGTTATATTTATCCCATATGACAGGTCAGCACAGAGTAGAAATTGAATCAAGGAAATCGATAATGTAAAAATGTCAACACGCCACACCCACATAAACACACTGCCACATTTTTAAGAAATACTAAATAACACCAAATATGATGACTGCTACCAATCGTCTGCTGATGCAGGTATTTTTTTAAAAGAGCTATAAAAAATAGAATCTTATTTTCCTAAGACACAAAGAATTTCCAGAGCTTGCAATTTCTTCCTGACATAATATAGCATAAAAAACAAATCCTAATTTAAATATTCATACCTTCACTTTATTTAATGGTGTGCTAGTGGGACTCTAGATATTATAACCTAATGCTCCATGATGTTCCTTCCTGTTTTATAACAGTTAAAATGATAACCATCTTCAAGAATAATATCAGGCATCACTATGGAGTTTATATTTTCTTTCTTTGAAAGATGTGTTCTTCTAATAATAATGACAACACGCTGCCATGCAAAAGTAACGTTTTCTTCCACATGCATGCTATATTTTTTAAAATTGGTAAACAATCTACCGGTCAAAGAGACAAATTTTTGGACTCAAGTCTACTTTCAAACAATCTTGACCTAATTTCCCTGTAGAACTAAAGGAGAAAAAGAGATGAAATGAAATTTAGCATAACAAAAACAACAAAAATCTGCAGGATACAATTTGATCCCTAAACTTTTTGAAGATTAAGAAAAATTAGCTTGGACTCAACATTTAAAGGACACTGCCAATAAAGTATACATAGAGTAACGCAAGTGTACTTTGTAGGTTTGTCATTTTGACTAGAAACATCTGAGAAACCACCTTCTTTTAAAATTGCCCTCAGTATAGCGGGAAAAGTTCTTCTCTTTTTAAATGGCACACCAAAAATTGTCCTTTTATCGGTTTGGAAGAGAAAGATAAAGAAACTAGTCAACACAATTTCATTATAATATATTGATAAGCTAACATCATACTTTTTTTTCTCTTTGCCTCTCACACACACACTATACATATACATAGACATACATTCACACACACACACACACACACACACACAAGTCCATGGGTACAAACATTTAAATGCACAAATATACATACTACAGACACAGGTTTTGGTTTTGTTTTTTTCAATGAGGGGCACATCTTGGAAGATGGCAAGTGAATCACACAGATCATCAATTATTACAGAATCCAGGAGGCATTACATAATAAGTGGTATAGTAATATTGTGTATGAACTATGTTTTCTTCCTTAAAGACTGTATCTACTGATGAAGTCCACTATCTATAAAGCTAATTTTTTTTGTGAGCAGAAAATATTAGAGGGCCTTTTTCATTGCTTTTACTTAAAATTGAGAAGATAGTTTTTCACACAAAATTAAAGTAACGCTAGGAAACAGTTTCAGTTGAAAGGTACTTAAATAGAGGAAGAGTGGTCACTCGGAAGAAACATGGACTTCAATTCCAGTTGTCATTTGTTAGCTATGAAATATATATTAGGCAATACCACGTCTCTGATATTTATGGAAATACGCCCTAAGCTGCCCTGTGTTCCCACATGGTTGGGCACATCAACCACGCAAGGCCAACAGAGATTAATAGGGACTTTAAGAACAGGAGGTCTTTTTTCTTCTCCAATTTAAACTGCTACAGACCATGACCTAATCCCGTAGCTACTGATAGCCATTTTATGCAAAGAAAGCCTTAGTGAAAATAAAGATAACAAAGAGGAAAGCCAAGAGGAGAGAGGAGAGAGTCCTGATGATGTGATTTGTCCTCTGGTCAACAGATGGCTAAGGCAGATCTCCTCTGCACTTCCCTGGACAGATCAATAGAGGAGTCAGTAGATGCTCAATTTGGATTTCTATCACCTGCAATTGAAGGCTAACATAAGAAAAACTACCTATTCTATAAAATTCAAGGAATAAACAAAATCTAGGAAAGTACATGGAAGAAATCTAACAATGTTAGTAATATTATCGCTATTAATATAAAAGTGTGACCCTTCTACTTATACAAAAAGTGAACTCAGATCTGCATTATAAAATATAACACCTGTAAACATCTCCTAAATATAGATGAAATTGCTTTCTGAATAATCAAGCTTTAATTTTGTTGAATTCAAGAACATTTATTTGTTCTGATGCCTGTGTTTCTCAACAAACTAGATCCTTGAGGGTTGAAATTATATCTTAACCGTATGTAGATCTCCAGCATTTAAAGCAGTTCCTTATTTATGGTAGATACTCCGAAATTCTTTACTGTTGATAATATATGGAATTAATTTTTATTCTTTTTAGCTAACATCCAGATTACCACAAGCACTAGACCACTTAACTGAATTTTCAAGAGCTGTTAAAATGTAATATACTCTAGAAAAGACATTTGCTTTTTCATATACTTAAAAAAAAGTATTTTTTTCTTTTTTAATTCAGAAAAATATATTGTTTGAATTTGAAATGGTTTGTTTTTGTTTTCTTTTTTCAAGACAGAGTCTTGCTCCATTGCTCAGGCTGGAGTGCAGTGGCACAATCATGGCTCACCGCAGCCTCAAACTCCTGGGCTCAAGCAATTCTGCCACTTCAGCCTCTCAGGTATCAGAGACCACAGACATGTACCACCATGTCCGGCTAATTATTTTTCATTTTCTGTAGAGACAGGGTATCCCTATGTTGCACAGGTTAGTCTTGCACTCCTGGCCTCAAGCGATCTTCCTGTACAAGCCTCCCAAAGTGCTGTGATTACAGGTGTGAGTCCCCATGACTGGCCTGAAATGTTTTCTAAAGAGTGTTGAAGCTTGGTTTACTTATTAAATATAGAAATTTTAAAATAAGTAAATAAAAAGGGTAGAAAAAAAATTTTTTAACAAAATAGCCAAAGTGGATAAACAACATTTCTGTAACATGCTGAGTTGCATATTATATCAACAGCTTTGGGGACAATAAGAAGCTTTTGCCTCTGTAAAGGAGAATTAGCCTTCATGACACTTGACTGCAAATACCAGTAGAATTTATTCTACAGTTGTTAGCTTGGAGTTTGTATTATTCCCTCAGATCACTATAGATTACTTTGTAACTCAGACTCCAAGCTACAGTTCAGTGGATTGGCTTGATAAGTCGGTCACTTCACTTAAAATGACTCCTTTTTTATGCTTATGAATGAAATATTTTCATTTTGGACATTACGCTGGGAGGATGCTTCTCTTAAAGGGGGTCCCCCTGCTCCAACATTGAACGAGGATTTTCATTTGGAAGTGGTGTCATATCTCCCCTTATATCTTCCTTTTAGTAACAGTTACCCTTCATTGAGGATTTATCTATGGCAGGCCCTCTACCAAGCACTTATACCTGTTATCACATTGAGTCCTTTTGAAAAATCTTACAAAGAAAAATCCCTATATTTTTAACAATAAAAAATGAGTTAAAGTCACTTATACAAGGTCAAACGGCTAGTAGATGGAAAACTGCAATTCAAATTCATATCTGCCTAATTTCAAAGTCAATGCTTGACTGGCTCCATGAAAATGACCATCATAGAAACCTCACACAGACAAATACAAACACATTATTGTTGAAACAATTTTCTGACTCTCAAATATTATGTGACTAGATCCTTCCTCCCCTTCTCTATCCTAGATATCCAAAAATCTGAAAAAAGTTTCAATAGCTGAGATACACGATATTTTTACATAGTCTTGGTGCTATACCATTTGAATGTTTCAGGTAAACTAAATAATAATAGTTAATGTTGATTCATTGCTTATTTGGTACCAGGGACTCTGTTAAGCACCTTACATGTGTATGTATACATGAATATATAATGTAATATATATAATAAGCATATGTGCAGATTATATATATGTGTTAATATATGTTAACATTATATATGATGTATTATTATACATATGTATATATAATCCTCACAATACTTCTAAGAGGTAGGTACCTTATTATTCCCAATTTACAGACAAGAAAACAGAGGCATGAGAGGTGACATAACTTGACGGAGGTCAAACAGCTAAAAAGTGAGAGAAAGAGGCTCAATCCTGGGCAGTGTGGAACCCACCTAAGCTACTCCCAGATGTTGACTCTTTATCTGTCACTGAGGTGGGTACTTTGTAGAGTAAATAAAATGTCCATAAGACTTCTAGTCCTAGTAGCATTTAGATGGAGAAACACTCTGATACTCAAGTTCTACCCACGTGGTCTGGCTCCTCACCCATCTTCCACACTGCTGTTTTGTCTTCTCTTTTCCTGCCTCCTTTTTGGTATGTTGCTTCAGAAATAATGACCCTTTCCAGAGTACTCACTTTTCTTGAACAATCAGTGCCCTTTACCCTTCTGCTTTGAACATATCTTCCTGGAGTGCCAAACCCAAAGCTTCTCCTCTCCTGCAGTTTCACACACTCTTTTTTCTGAGTGCCACATATTCACCAGTGTGGAACAAGCTGACATCATGTCTCTTAGATTTATTCATTTCTGCCCTCTGTTTCAAAAAGAAGCCACTTGAAGTCAGTAACCATTGCATCTTGCTACTTTTAGCATCATGTACAGTCCCGGGCATATTGTAAGTACTTAAACAATATTTTCCTTAACCTTTTAGTATTTAAAATTCTCCAGATAGTATTTACATATATTTGTTTAGAATCAAAATATTTTAGAAATAATAAAAACTATGAAGGATCATATTTTGGGGTTTTTGGTAGTCCCAATTTCTCAAGTATATCAAAAAAGTTTTAAATCGTCTAGTTAAAATTAAAACGGGTTCATCTTTAAAACTTAGTGGTAAATGTTAGGTTGTCACACCAAATATATGCCCTTATGTTTAAAAATGTGATTGTTTTAGTTAAAATTGAGCATTTTAAATACGTCTACAAAGTTTTAAAACTCTAAAATAAGTTACAAAAGACGTGTGAAATAAAAACAGAAAGAATTACCCCATTTTTAAATCACTGAATGTATCTTTTTTTTTCCTTCACTTCCTTTTGTTTCATGTTATATAAACGCATCTAAATTCACACACTCAGTTGCAAAGAGACATCCTTCATAAGCTCATCAAACATTCTTCTTCCTTCCCTTCTCTCTTCCTTTCTGTCTCTATTCTTCCCTCTCTTTTCCCCTATCCTTCTTGTCTTTCTTTTTTAAACATTTCCACATTTTGATATTTATTGTATTTTTTCCCCCTGTAGGTTATCTGACATTTTTCTGACCTTTGATAGGGTTAATTCATCAGTCAATTTGAAATAGTCTTCCTTCCACCTCACTAAAGTGAGGAGCAACAGTTTGGTTCTAAGAGGAGAGCTGGGGCAGGACGGGGTGGGAGGGTGTATCAGTTGGCCCTTGGTTAAAGGAGAGAAGAATCTGCACCTAATATCAGATTGGGAACCAAAAGTGCATATTGACAAAGTCAAGGTCTGGTTTTGAGTTCCAGCTCTCACATGAGGATCAGCGTGTCCTTGAAAATTTAGTAGCCCTCACTGGTCTTGACTTCTTCATCTTTCTAATCATATTAAAATTAGACATATCTCACTGGAGTTGTGATAATTCAATAAGCTTAATTGTTACTCATAAAAATATTCAAATATTCATACCATATTTATCCTAGATTGGGGGGATGTTCGCTACTGGACTAGAAAATACCAAATATCACAGTGTGAAGCCATTTTTGCATTGCTTTTAAGAAACACCTGAGACTGGGTAATTTATAAAGAAAAGATGTTTAATTAGTTCACTGTTCTGTAGGCTGTACAGGAAGCATGGTGCAGACATCTGATTCTGGTGAGGGCCTCAGGAAGATTCCAGTCATGGCAGAAGGTAAAGCTAGAGTACGCATGTCACATGGAAAGAGTGGGAGCAAGAGAAAGCAGGGGGAGATCCCAATTTCTTTTAAACAACCAGATCTCATGGGAACTAATGGAGAACTCACTTATCACCAAGGGGATGGTTCTACACCATTCATGAGGGATGTGCCCCCATGGTTCAATCACCTCCCACCAGTCCCCACGTTCAACACTGGGAATCCCATTTCAGCACGCGATTTGAAGGGGCAAACATGCAAATCATATCAAACACATTTCCCAAATGTCCTAATTTCACACTAATATTTAGAGGAAGGTATGTAATTTGGAAGGACTCAAGCATAGTGTGTGTTGTGTGTGTGGCTGGAGGTGGTTTAGAAGTGGCAGTGATATGTCTTGGATGGAAACAGGGAGACTGGGGTCAGGTTAGGGAACAAACTGAAAAACTGTGTTTTTTTAATATAATCTTGAAATACATAAACTGGGAAGTGACTAAGCCTCTTTACAGGACCAGTATAGTGTCTTTGTATATGAAGGGAGAAATTAGTATTCCTATAGAGTTCCCACTACAGGTTTATAGCACTGAAATCCCAGGGTGGCTTTCTGATCCTGACTCAAATCTGTTCACAGTCTGAAATCAAGTCCCTCTCTTGTTACCTGCTTTGCTTGGATTTTTCTAGCCTTAACCTCCCCAAGAACACCCCTACCCCATTCTCAATTTCAGCTAATGACCTGGCTTTCTAGTTCGTAGCAAGAATTTAGGCTACATACACATGCTCTTTTAACTTCCCACCCTTTCATCTCTGTATTTTTTATGGCGACATCAACTCTCCACCTCCTTTCTTATAGTCTCAAAAGATCTTTTCTTTCTCCTCCTTAGGACTAATTCTGTCACCTATATTTCAAATCTGAGTCATTTCTGCTTCCCTAAAAACCTTGTTGAGCTGTTTATCGTCTCCCTTCCATTTTAGCTTCTCACTCTTTGCAATTTCTGCTCATATTATAATGATACTGAAGCCTCTCCCTTTATAACTCTGTAACTGTCCTCAGGCCTGCATCTCCCTCTATGTCCAACAATCTCTGTCCCTCTTTCCCTTCCTAACCAAGTTCCAAACCAAAAAAAAAAAATATGTAACAACTACAGTCTCACATCCTCACTTTAAATTCATGCTCTTCTTTTTCAATAATGTTTATCTCTCAGATTATAAAAGTAATACATGCTTATTAGGTAGAATAAATATAATTTTTAAAAATCACACACAATCTCACCCGAGTTAAAACTTGTTAACCTCATGATGGAATTACTTCCAACCTCTTTCTTATGTATTATATTCACATACACAGATCGAGAGTAGAATTATAAAATTGGAATCACACTGAAAATACAAGTTAAAAATGTGGCTTTTCCCAATCAACAGTACATCGAAAGCACTTTTCAATGTCATTAGATTTCATTGTTTATTTCACTCTTCTTATAGATGGAAACATAAATAGCAATTAATTTTCATGAAAGAGTTGACCCTTGAGGTTAGTCTTAAAAACAGAAAACGTTGAAGCCTCAGAAAATCCAAATGAAGCATGAAGTCAATGTGCAAATCTGGTAGTTAAAATACTTTAGCAGTCTTATTTCTTTATGTTTCTTTCTTCACACTGTACTGAAACGTTCTATTCTATCTTTAGATCCTCACCCCTGGCATACCATTTGGTACGGAATAGATACCTAATTAAAGACTAGTGAACAAATGAATAAACAAGGTGATGTGTTTGCAATTAGAAAAGCTATCTGTGATATAACACTTCACTTTTCAGCTAGATATCAAACAATTAACAAGCTACAAGTGCAGACCACTAAATTAATATTCAATGCTCATGAATTAGGAAAAAAATATAAATCATCATTTCATTTACCATTTTTCCTTTGGTTTAACAGTGTATATCGCTCAATCTTCTTCAATAGATTAATTGTGATATTCAGTGAGACCTACTTATCAATTGTTAGCAGAGAATCATCAATAAGAAAACCTCAACTTTCAGCAGTTTACAACCTGAGAACTAAAATTAGACACTTTTCCAACAGGATGCTGGTTTGTAGATAAAGAAAAAGAAAGAATGGGTATAATCATTCAAACTTTTCACTTCCATTATCATCCAATCCTTTTTCAAATCAAGAAGTATTGACTATATAAATAGAGGTCACAAGTATTAAAGAGAAAAAGTTGAGGATTTGAGTAATGGGCTCTTTGGCGGTACAGATTGTCCTCGATTTGCAGTGGTTCAACTTGATATTTTTCGATTTTGTGACAGTGCCAAAGCAATACGTAGTCAATATAAACCATACTTCAAATTTTGAATTTTGATCTTTTTCCAGGCTAGTGATATGAAGCACATTTCTCTGTGTGATGCTGGGCAGGGGCAGTGAGCTGAGGACCCCAGTCCGCCACGTGTTCATGAGGTTGAACAACCAATATTCCACAGTGTACTGAGCTGCCAGGTAATTTTGTCCAACTGTGGGCTAATGTGAGTGTTCAGAGTATGTTAAACGTAGCCTACGCTAAACTATGATGTTCAGTAAGTTAGGTGTATTAAATGCAATTTGGCTTAAGATATCTTCAACTCAGATATTTAAAAAATCTTTCGTATTTGGTTTTTAGTGCTGTATAATAAATTATCACAAACGTAGTGACTTAAAACAACATTCATTGATTATGACAGTTCCTGTTGACCTAGAGAGGCTGCAGACTCTGTGTTAGCTCAGCTGTGCTTTCTTACTGATTATCAATCCAGGGCTGCTTTCAGCTTCTAGAGGCCTCCTGAGCCTCTTGCTGAGTGGCCCTCTCACAGCATGATTGTTTGCTTCTTCAAGAGCAGGAAATCTTCTCTGAGAACTAGATGCTCTTTTAGGAGTTAACTTGATTAAGTTGGGTGCCCTCAGGACAATATTCCATTTGAGTAGCATGAAGAAAACTAATTAGGGACCTAAGTTATATCCGAATTATATCTTCTACTTTGTTGTAAAATGTCACCTAATCATGGGAATGATGTCCCGTCATATTCATAGGCTCCAATCACACTCAACAGGAGGAGATCATATAGGATGTGTACCCCAGAGGCTGTGAATCTTGAGGGTCATCTTAGAATCTTTCTACCACAAATGTGATAGGACTTTGTGTATACACAAAGTCCTCAAACATCCAGAGAAGTCATTTAAAAAGCAACCACAACTTAAAAGTCACCAAGTCCAAATATTTCATCTATATGCCATTATTAAAACGTACACTAAACATTATTTTTATTTTTTGACTATTAAGCTGGTATTTAAGTTCAAGCTATTGAAATAACTTCTCTTGGTAAAACGCTTATCCCTAGTTATTGGTACCTGGATTTTATGACAGACAGAAGGAGAATGAAATAAGAAAAGCAGCTGTTCTTCACTCCCTGCTGTATTTAAGTGACACAGATCAGATGGATTAACAGGCAAGCTGGTGGGTAAGTCCAATGGCAACAACACTGATTAGAAAGTCCAAAACTGAGAAGTTTGGTACAACAAATGCATCTTACTGACAATTTTTTTTAATAGGTCTAGGTTTTGAAAATTTTAACAGATGGTCACCAGAGGAAAAGGGCATAATTAAATCTACTAAAATGCATTTTTAATCAAAATGCTTAGGCAAGTGAGAGACATGACTATACTTCTTTTTACTGATATTTTCTCAGGTATTTGAAAACAACTGGTATATCTTTTCTGAGCCTGCTCTTCTAGATGATAAATATTTGCCATCACCCCAGCCATTCCTCAAATGCTGTGATGTAACAAACCTTCACAGCTACCTCCATTCTTTCTCCAAAAATGATATAGGATGTGTGACCCTACCCAAATCTCATATTGAAATGTAATCTCCAATGTTAGGGGAGGGGCCTGGTGGGAGATAATTGGATAATGGGGCCTGATTTCTCATGAGTGGTTTAGCACCATCCCCCTTGGAACTGTCCTTATGATATTGAGTTCTCATGAGGTCATTTTAAAGTATGTAGTACCTTCCCACTCTCTCTTGCTCCTGTTTATGCAATGTGGCATGCCTGCTTCCCCTTAACCTTCTGCCATGATTGGCATGCTTCCTGTACAGCCTGTAGAATCTAGAACCACTTAATCATCTTTTCTTTTCTTTTTTCTTTCTTTTCTTTTCTTTTCTTTCTCTTTCTTTCTCTCTTTCCTTCCTTCCTTCTTTCCTTCCTTCCTTCTTTCCTTCCTTCCTTCCCTCCCCTTCCTTCCTTCCTTCCTTCCCTCCCCCCTCCTTCCTTCCTTCCTTCCTTCCTTCCTTCCTTCCTTCCTTCCTTCCTTCCTTCCTTCCTTCCTTCCTTCCTTCCTTCCTTCTTTTTTTCTCTGTACTTTTAGCAGAGACGAGGTTTCACCATGTTGGCCAGGCTGGTCTTGAACTCCCGACCTTGTGATCTGCCCACCTTAGCGTCCCAAAGTACTGGGATTACAGGCTTGAGCCACCACATCCGGCCTTAATCATCTTTTCTTTAGAAATTATCCAGTCTTTGGGATTTTAGCGATGCAAGAATGGACTAATGCAAAAAGTAATTGCTTTTCTATATCCCTCTGTAGTCTGGCACCTGAGGTTTATATTTTCCAGATTTAGCCTACTAAGCAGAAGATGGATCAGGCCTATTACCTTTCTTATTTTAGATAAGCATTTTGCAAACTTTGGGGTGAACATAAGAAGTCCTGATAAAAATGTAAATATCTAAACCCAAGTCCAAAATTAATTCATTTAATCTAGGTAGGGAATCTTAACTGTGCATTGTCAGCATCCTTTGTGATTTGTACTCAGGTGAGCCATAGATTACTCTTTGAGAAACCATTCTATTCGTATTGTATAAGGCCCCATTTGCTTTTTCCTCATTCTATCGCAATACCAACAGCTAATGAACTTTCTGTCCACTAAGCCCCCTAAGATTATACATATTAGTTCCTACAAAGTATTAGATGGTCAAGTTTTGGAGAACAAATCTCCAATAGAGAGTGTATCACTATTAATTGCATCATAACAGATACATCACTCTAACCTTTGAAAATCTTTTCAGATCTTGGTTTCCTCTTACATATATGTACCGAATGATCTTGCTGCCATAAATACATCTTATAAGTGATCTCTCTAAATCTTCATTAATAAGAATTGCTCTTTCTTAATAAGGTACCTCCTATCTGAAGGGCCTACTGTGGTATTCTCACAAAGCGGACATTTTTCTTCTTCTCTTCTTCATCTGTGCCTAATAATTTTGCTGTGTTTTCTTGCACATTATCCACGAGTAGCATTTAGTGATTTCTTTTTAATATTATTTCCACTAGTTTTCTCTGATAAGTTAGCAAACAGAAAAAAACTTAGAGAAGTCTCATTGTTCGTAGGTCACTTTCAAAAATATATGTGGACGATGGTCAGGCAAGGTGGCTCACGCCTATAATTTCAGCACATTGAGAAGTCAAGTCAGGAGAATTGTTGGAGGCCCAGGAGTTCAAGACCAGCTTGGGCAACACTGCAAAACCCTGTCTCTTCAAAAAAAGTACAGTAACTAACTGGGTGTGGTGGTGCATGCTGGTAGTCCCAGCCACTCAGAAGACTGAGGCATGAGAATTGCTTGAGTCTGGGAGGTGGAGGCTCCCGTAAGCCATAATTGCGCCACTGCACCCCAGCTGGTTAAGAGAGCAAGACTGACTCTGTGTGTGTGTGTGTGTGTGTGTATACACACACACACTCTCTCTGTTTGTATATATACATCTATGGATATATATACAAACAGAGAGAGTGAGACAGTCAAGACCACAAAGAAAATAATTGTGAATCCCAAAAAGTAGAAGTTGCCTGAGACATAGTTTTTGATCACACAGAAATAAAACCTATATGTCTTAAAAAATAGCTTACGTTCAAAATGAAGAAGAAAAAGTAATGATTTTAGAGCACATAGAACTGATGACAATGAGAGTTCTACAGAGGACATCTGAGAAAATCTTGCACAGATGGTGCTCTTCCTCACTGAGACTACGATTGGAGCAGGCACACTGCCCACAAGCTCTCAAACACTTCCTCAGCTCCCACACTTTTCAGTTACCCCTGCCGCCCCTTAAGACTGAACTGCAACTGAGGCAGGTACCAATGGAATTGATAATTGCCCAGCATGCTCTACTATACACAGATTAAATATGCAAGTGCTTTTAAAATGTCATCCAAAATAAGACTACATATTAACAATTCCATTAAGACATACCTTTCTCAGCTCTCTTTTTTATTCCACAGAAGCATCAACTAGAAGAAAACTGCCATCTCTAGTGTACACAACAATAGCAAAAATGTTTTAATCTCCATGACAACAGTGTTCGGACCCACATACAAATACTTTTAGAATCTATTTAAATGAGCCAATTCATAGTTTTTAAAAAGTAAATAAAAAGGACACTAATTTATTCAGCATTTCTGGCTTCTGCCCATCTTTTTTTTTTTTTTGCTTTTCCTTTTGAGCTCAACTGGAAGAAACAGGAGCTCTCCCATTGAAGACTAGAGAAATTTCAATGAACAGTAACTTAACTACGATAGAACACTTTTTTTAATGATCTGGTGATGTACTGTTATTTTAAAAGCTCTTGAGTAGAAAACCTCAATTTATAAAGATTTTTTTTCAAATTTCTCCTAAAAGAACTCAATAAAAAGTAAAAGGGGAAATATAATAGATGGGATGATTGAAAAAACACAAAGTTATGGCTATGAAAAAAGCTTAATGTCCAAAACAGAACTTGAATAAGTAGAGCTGTGCAAGTACAAGTCAAGAGAAGGTCATACTATTTGTGTTTCCATTGTTCAGTTTGCTTTTACTCATATATCCTGGAATTGTTTTCTGAGCTTGTTTTAATGAGATTGCTTTATGCTGCTCTTTTGTGGTGGGGCATTTTGAACACAGCTAAATTTAGATAGTGTTCTCTAAAGATCCTCTTTTCAAGCTAAGATTAATGGAGGCCAGCGTTGTCCCGCTGCATCTTCTACCTCTGAACTTCTCAGTGATGGAGGTCTATGATGGGGGTCATAGACCTCTAACTGCACGGTGCATTTGAAAAACCACCATCGGTAGATAACAACTCGCTGGGCACAGAGAATGAAATTACTTTGGACCACATGAGAATATATTTAATGGTATATTTTGTTAATGAAAATCATCATCATATTTCTCACTTATATATTTACCATCTCCATTATTTTTATTTTTTGGTTCTAAGCACATCTATCTTTTTCCAGAATGTCATTTATTTTTTTGTTTCTGAATCTTGAAAATTGTATTTTAAAAATATTTTTAACTGAATGTAAGAGAAGCAAATAAGTAGTGAAATACAAAGTTAAATGTCACAGTCAAGGTAATCAAACTAAGTGAGGGTTCACAGAATACTCACTAAAATCATGATTAATTTATTGAATTAATTGAATCGATTGAGTCGTTCTTTCAGCAAACATCCTCCCTATCCCAGATCCATTTTTCAAAAGCCTTCAGATTGACCCTTCTAACACAACTTTGATTATGTATTTTCTTTTCCAAGAGCCACAATGAACCTCCCCCACCTCATTCTACTTACTTCTATTTCCCTAGCACCTAACATTATATGGCTGGTAACCAATAGACAGTCAGTGTTTGTTGAATGTTTGAAAAAAAGTCATTTAGTGTAAATGCTCCTCCTAACTGTGAAGGCTTTCCATTGACTTGCTCCACTCCAGCAAGCCTTATTTTATTTTTTCAAGTACTGACCAAAGAATACCCTCTACTTAGACAAGTTCTTAAAAGCCCCATGCTTATTCCATGTCATTGCTCTTAACTTCTTCCTTTATGGAATATATGGCTCTGTACACCTACAAATGCTATACATCTCTTCTCATTCATATTTAAAGTAATATTCTGCTTATCAAAACTTTCTTATTTAAATTTTTTTTTTTTTTTTTTTTTTGAGACAGGCTCTTGCTCTGTCACCCAGCCTGGAGCACAGTGGCATGATCTCAGCACACTGCAGCCTGGAACTCCTGGGCTCATGCAATTCTCCCACTTCAGCCTTTGGAGTAGGTGGGACTACAGGTGTGTGCTGCCACACTCAGCTAATTTTGTTTCTTATTTTGCAGACACAAGGTATCGTGCTGCCCAGGCTGGTCTTGAACTTCTGAGCTCAAGGGATCCTCTTACCCTGGCCTCCAGAAGTGCTGGGATCACAGGTGTGAGCTACCATGTCTAGCCTTATCAAACCTTTCATTTCATGACTTTCAGGTCATATTTCAGGATATGGAACTCTTTGTTTCAGTAATTGGAGGTAAACAAAATATTTACCACAAAAATATGATATAATCCTTATTCACTCATGAATGCATTGCCCATTTATTCTCTCACTAATATTTATTCCTTCCAACAAATATTTATTAGGTGTCTGAAATGTACCAGACAATGTGGAAGCACTAAAGAGGGAAAGATGATAAGAAAAACAGAAATAGATTTTGCCCTCTTAAAGCTTATAATGAAGAAGGAAAGGACATGAATCAACCCATTCAATGGGTCAATAATTATAATTGCAATTATATTGAAACAATAGTACCCTTAATAAAGGGATATGATCTAGTTGTTGGGTGGGGTGTAGTGGTCTAGGGAGACAGTCTGGTGAGATTCCCCTAAGGAAGGAATATTTGAATTGTGGTTTGAAAATTCAGTAGGGTAAGTGGAGGTGAAGGAAATAGTAGGAAGACTCAGCGATAAGGGCTTTTTAAGGCAGTAAAAGGAACAGAACACGTTCAGAAAACCAAAAAAAAGAAAAAATCCATTATGAATGAAACATAACTTAAAAAATTGAGGCAAAATCATGATGAGCAAGAATGGTAGAACATTTCTGGTCTTTTTTTGTAAAGGAACCATGGTAGGCCACCGTAAACTTTCGGATCACGTTTGGACCCAAACCTTTGGATAATCTGCCTAGGAGAGATTCTTGTTTCTTAGACGAGGTTATGCTTAAGCTAATTATTTTATAAGAAGTATAAATCAGCCAATAAGATAATAAAGAGATGCCTATTCCAGTCTCCATTCAAGCTCCTTGAGCATGTGTTTCTTATTGACTCTCCTGTTCCCCTCTGCCATTGAAAATGACCCTACATTTTCGACTCTGCTTACCTACTTGTAACCACCCACAGGTCTTCCATCCTAGGGTGAAATTCCTGGATATTAATATATCTTCTGTCTCCTTTAAAAATATCTATGCAATTAATCTTTTATTTATTATATTTAACTTTTGTACTATGTGTCAGATACTTTGTTAAGCAGAAAGAAAGTACATAAATTGGATGCTGTTGCATTCCTTATGAAACTCCAAGTCAAGTGAAGGTAAATATGCTATAAATTCATGCTTTCATTCAACATATATTTACCAAATGGCTACTATGTATCAAGTATTGGGATGAATACAAAAGGAAATTCTTGGTCTTGTGGTGCTTTCCTCCAGGACAAACTGTGATATATTATGACAAGGTTTATCATGAACACAAGAACAAAACATTGTTAATATCAGAAGGATGGAAGAGTGTCCATTTCCATGAAAAGGCAACAATTTTGTTGGGTCTTAAAGGACGAAAAGGAGTTTGCCAAACAAAATTGTGGAGGAAAGCCCTTCTAGACTGGGTGACAAACATATGAACCTGAGTTGGAATTGAAGAGAAATGAAAAGTTGCAGAATCTTTTATTTTTTTGGAAATTTACTCTAGTCTTAGGGTTAGCTGGATAACTGCTCAAAATAAGAGAAAGCTAGCAGCAAAAAGATGAGTTAGAAGTCAGTAGTGAAAGTCTAAGTGAAAAGTATTGAAGTTTTGTCTCTGAAGAGGTAACAACAGTGCAGAAGGAGGGAAATGAGTGAAGTCATTCTGAGGTTTTTGGATCAAGCAGCAGGGATCATTAACTAAGATTAAGACTATCAACATGAGTAGGTTTGGGAGTCAAGATGATAGATTTCTATCCCTTTTGCTGGCTTCCATTGTTTTGGTCACTCTTAAATGTTGGTACTCCCAGGACCTTCCTTTCATTTCTGTGGTACACAAGAAATTACAAACTGATGTCTACAAACAATAAAAACCAAGCAAAAATTAACAAAACGTAAGTAAGCAAGAGAAAGAATACGTCTCAGAAGGACATCCTCTGAGAAGTATGAGTTGTACATTCCCAACATCAAAAGTTTTGACCCTTGCCTCGTGGGATCTAGGCATTGAATTCATAGTCAACAGGGAAGACAGATGTGGTAAAATGTTCAGGTCCTTATGCTAGATTAAAAAATAAAATCTTATGTTTGCCTAGCAGCTTCTCTATATACTAACTGGTGGCTGAAACTAACTCCTGTAACCACTCCATCTGAAACATGGGACAATAAAAACTTTTTTATAAGGTTGTGGTGAGATCATATAAAATAATTCATACAAACAGTGTCTAGCACTCTAAGGATCTCATAAAACATCAGTTATACATAAAAAGAATAAATACTGTATACTATGAACAATTTTAACTAGTTTCTACTGACTATTTCATTTCATCTTCACAATCAGTCAGGGAGGTAGATACTCTTATTATTATTATTAATATCAATATCATTATCTTCCTCGTTGTTACAGATAAGGGGACTGAGGCACTGAGAGTTTAAATGGCTTACCTAAAGCTAAATATCCTGTAAGTGGTGAAGTTGTAATTAGAATACAGGCAGCCTGGTTAAAAAGTCAGAAATATTAATCCCAGCACAGATACATGGAAAGTAAACAATATACTCCCAAATGACCAGTGGGTCAAAGGAGAAATCCAAAGTGTCTTGAGACAAATGAAAAACACAATAACAATACAACATCCCAAAACTTCTGGGATGCAGCAAAAGACGTTCTAAGAGGGAAGTTTACATTGATAAATGCCTATATTTTCAAAAATCTCAAATGAACAACTTAACTTTATATCTCAAGAAAATAGGAAAAAAAAAACTAAGACAAAGATAGAGGCCGGGCGCGGTGGCTCAAGCCTGTAATCCCAGCACTTTGGGAGGCCGAGACGGGCGGATCACGAGGTCAGGAGATCGAGACCATCCTGGCTAACACGGTGAAACCCCGTCTCTACTAAAAATACAAAAACTAGCCGGGCGAGGTGGCGGGCGCCTGTAGTCCCAGCTACTCGGGAGGCTGAGGCAGGAGAATGGCGGAAACCCGGGAGGCGGAGCTTGCAGTGAGCTGAGATCTGGCCACTGCACTCCAGTCCGGGCGACAGAGCGAGACTCCGCCTCAAAAAAAAAAAAAAAAAAAAAGATAGAAAAGGGAAGGGAATAATAAACATTAGAGCATAAATAAATAAAATAGTGACTAGAAAGAGAATAGAAAAGATCAATATAACTAAGAGTTTTTTTTTTAAAGATAAACGAAATTGACAAACCTTCAGCCAAATCAAGAAAAAAGGAATGAGGATTCAACTAAATAAAATTATAAATTAATGAGGAGACATTGCAACAGAAATAAAAAAGCATCATAGAGACTGCTATGAACAATTATATGCCAAAATATACAATAACCTACAACAAATTGATAAAGGCTAGACACATAGAATCTACCAAGACTGAGTGATGAAGAAATAGAAAATCCAAACAAATTTGGGTAATGAGTACCCAATAATGAGTAAGGAGAATAAATCAGAAATTTTAAAAATCTCCCAATAAAGAAAAATCTAAGACCAGACACTTGGAGGGAACACTTCCAATCTCATTGTATGAGGTCACTGTTATACAATGCTAACCCAGACAAGGACACCACAAATAAAGAAAATTACAGGCCAATATCTCTGAAGAACATAGATATAAAAATCCTCAAAAAAAAATACGAGCAAATCAAATTCAACAGCATATCAAAAGGAACATTCACCATGATTAAGAGGTATTTATCCTTGGAATAAATAGATAATTCAACATACATGAGTCAATAAATGTGATATAGAATTCTCACTTATGCTTGGTTTCACTTTCCATGGTTTCAGTTACCTGTACTCAATCGTGGTCTGAAAATATTAAATGGAAAATTTCAGAAAAACAATTCATAAGTTTTGAATTGTGCATTTTAAGTAGCAGGATGAAATCTTACACTGTCCTGTTTCCTCCCACCCAGAAGATGAACCATTCCTTTTTCCAGGGTATCCAAACTGTATCACAACCGACCTGTTGGACATTGACATCATACACACTTGGCACCCAACCATCAACATTCTCATAGCTCAATAATCAAGAGTCACTCAAAGCAAATGGTCTTCTTTCTGATGTATCATCAGAAAGTCAATAGTAACCTAATTTTATGTAGATTAATGCCTACATAAATGCCTGTGTCGTTCACCATACTTCATCTCATCATGGTGACCTTTTATCACACACATCATCACAAGAAGAAAGATGAGTCTAATACAATAGAATATTTTGAGAGGGAGTGAGAGAGACAACATTCACATAACTCTTATTATAGTATATTGTTATAATCACTCTATTGTTGTTAATCTCTTGCTGTGCCTAACATAAATTAAACTTTTTCATAGGTATATACATAGAATAAAAAGCATACTATATGTAGGTTTCAGTACAATCTGCAGTTTCCGACATCCTCTGGGGGTCCCGGAATGTATCCCCCATGCATAAACGGGGACTACTGTATACCATCTTCACAGAATAATGGATAAAAATCATATTATCATCTCAAATGCAGAAAAAGCATTTCTCAAAATTCAACATCCTGTCATGATAAAAGCTCCCAACAAATTAGGTATAGAAAGAATGTATCTGAACATAATAAAGGACATGTACGACAAGTTCACAGCTGATATCATACTGAATAGTGAAAAGTTGAAAGCTTTTCTGAGATTAGGAGTAAGATAAGGGTGTTGTATTGGTCTGTTTTCACACTGCTATAAAGAACTGCCCGAAAGTGTGTGATTTATAAAGGAAAAAGGTTTAACTGAATCACAGTTCAGCACGGCTGGGGAGACCTCAGGAAGCTTACAACTGTGGCAGAAGGCCAAGGGGAAGCAAGGCACCTTCTTCACAAGGTGGCAGGAAGAAGTGCCAAGCGAAGGGGGAAGAGCCCCTTACAAAACTATCAGAGCTCACGAGAACTCACTATCACAAGAACGACATCAGGGAAACTGCCCTCCATGATTCAATTACCTTCACCTGGTTTCCTTTGACATGTGGGGATTATGGGGATGATGCGGGTTACAATTGAAGATGAGATTTGGGTGGGGACATAAAGCCTAACCTTATCAGGTGCCCACTCTTACCACTCCCAATCAATGTAGTACTATGAGTCCTAGCCAGAGCAATTAAGCAAGAAAAAGAAATAACATTCATCTGAACTGGAAAGGAAGAAGGTAAATTGTCTCTGTTTGCAGATGACATGATCTTATATGTAGGAAACCCTAAACTCCATCTAAAGTGCTATTAGAAACTAACAAAGAAATTCAATAAAGTTGCAGGATATGAAATCAACATATGAAAATCAGTTGTGCATTTATACTAACAACAAATTATCCAAAAAAGAATTAAGTACCCAAAGGATTATAAATCATGCTACTATAAAGACACACGTACACATATGTTTACTGTGGCACTATTCACAATAGCAAAGACTTGGAACCAACCCAAATGTCCATCAATAATAGACTGGAAAAAAATCAATAAAAAAAATGTGGCACATATACACCATGGAATACTATGCAGCCATAAAAAAGATGAATTCATGTCCTTTGCAGGGACATGGATGAAGCTGGAAACCATTATTTTCAGCAAAATATCACAAGGACAGAAAACCAAACAATGTATGTTCTCACTCATAAGTGGGAGTTGAACAATGAGAACACATGGACACAGGGAGGGGAACATCACACACCGGGGTCTGTTGGGGGGTGCAGGCCTGGGGGAAGGATAGCGTTAGGAGAAATACCTAATGTAAATGATGAGTTGATGGGTGCAGCAAACCAACATAGTACATGTATACCTATGTAATAAACCTGCACGTTGTGCACATGTACCCTAGAACTCAAAGTATAATAATAAGAAGAAACCAAAGCAATAGCATCAAAAATAATGAAATACTTACTTACAAATAAATTTAACCAAGGAGGTGAAAGATCTGTACACTGAAAACTATAAGACATTGAAGAAAGAAATGGAAGAAGACACAAATAAATGGAAAGATTTTCTGTGTTCATTAATTGGAAGAACTAATATTGTTAAAATGTCTGCATTACCCATAATGATCTACAGAGTCAATGCAGTCACTCAAAATTTCAATGGCATTTTTTTAGAAAATGTAGAAAAAATGGCCGGGTGTAGTGGCTTATGCCTGTAAGCCCAGCACTTTGGAGGCTGAGGTGAGTGGATCACCTGAGGTCAGGAGTTCGAGACCAACCTGGCCAACATAGTGAAACTCCGTCTCTACTAAGAAATACAAAAAAAAAATAGCTGGACATGGTGGTGTGCACCTGTAATCTCAGCTACTCAGGAGGCTGAGGCAGGAGAATCACTTGAACCCAGGAGGCAGAGGTTGCAGTGAGGTGAGATTGCACCATTGCACTCCAACTTGAGTGAAAAGAGGGAAATTCCACCTCAAAAAAAAAAAAAAAAAAGAAAGAAAGAAAAGAAAAGAAAATATGGAAAAAACAGTTCTAAAAATGGAATAAGAATTTTAATAATTAAAATTCAAATGAAATCACAAATGACCCAAAATATCCAACGCAATCTTTAAGAAAGAAGGACAAAGCCAGAAGCATAATTCATGATTTCAAACTATATACAAAGCCATGGTAATCAAAACAGTGTGGCAGTGCTATAAAAACAGACATATAGACCAAAGAAATGGAATAACCCGGAAGTAAACCCACAAATATATGGCCAACTAATCTTTGACTAGGCCATGAAAACTACACAATGGGGAACAAATAGTCTTTTCAATAAACTGTATTGGGGAAACTAGATATCCACATACAAAAGAATGATTTTGGATGTTTATCTTATTCCATATACAAAAATCAACTGAAAATGGGTTCAAGACTGAAACGTATGATCTGAAACCATAAAGCTTCTAAAATAAATATAAGGAAAAACCTCCTTGCCATAGGTCTTGGTGATGATTTTTGGGATATGACACCCAAAGCACGGGTAATAAAAGCAAAAACAAAGAAGTGTAACTGCATCTAACTAAAAACTTCTGCAGCAAAGGATACAATCAACAAAATAAATAAGCAAGTTGTGGTATGCAATAATATATTGGCAAACTATATCTATGATCAGGAGTTAATATTCAAAATATATACAGAATTCATACAACTCAATAGCAAGAAAACACAAAATAAGGCTATTTTAAAATGGACAAAGAACCTAAACATACCTAAAAAATAGACATGTTTCCAAAAAGAGACATACAAATGGCCAACAGGTATATTAAAAAGTGTTCAACATCATTAATCACCAGGGAACTACAAATCAAAACCACAGTGAGATATCACCTCATACCTATTAGGATGGCTACTACATAAAAGATAAAAGATAACACATGTTGGAGAGGAAACAGAGAAGAAGAAACCCTTCTATACTTTTGGTGGGAATGTAAATAGGCATAGCCACTATGGAAAACACCATAGAGCATAGAGATTCTTCAAAAAATAAAAATAGTACTACAATATGACCCAGCAATCCCATTTCTAGCTATATATATTAAAAGGTGATATCAGTATCTCAAGGAGATATCTGCATCCACGTGTTCATAGCAGCATCATTCACAACAGTCAAGATAAATAAATGACCTAAGTATCCATCAGTGAATGAATGGATAAAGTAAATATGGTATACACACATACACAGACACACAGACACACACACACACACACACAGAGAGAGAGAGAGAGAGAGAGAGACAGGGAGAGAGGGAGATAGAGGAATATTATTCAGCCATAAAAGAGAAGGAAATCCTGCTATTTGCAATGACATGGATGAGCCTGGAGGGCATTGTGCTAGGTGAAATAAGCCTCACACAGAAAAACAAATACAGTATGATCTAACTTACATGTGGAACCTAAAAAAGTTGAACTCATAGAAGCAGAGAGTAGAATGGTGGAATGAATGGCGGTTGCCAGGAATTGGGGTAAATGAGAGGTTTAGGTCAAAGGGTACACACTTTCAGTTATAAGATGAATAAGTTCTAGGGAACTAGTGTACAGAATAGTGACCATACATAATAAATTGTATTGTTTACTTGAAATTTTCCAAACATAGATCTAAATGTCCTCCATGCATAAACAAACATGCACACACAGAGTGATAAGTATGTGAGGTGATACACATATTAATTAATTGGGTTGTGGTAATCATTTCACAATGGATATGTATATTAAATCATCATGCATATCTAGAATATATACAATTTTTACTTGTCAATTATACCTGTATAAATCTAGAAAAAATAGAAATCTTAACTCCAGGACTAGATATGCTCTTGCCTGATCCTAGAAGTGGTCACCTAGAGCTCACCCTCTCATGTCTGGCCTCCCTAAGGACCATTTTCCTATACCATTCATGTTCCATATCAATTTCTCCTTTTTTTTTAGGGTGTACAGTAAAATTTAGAACTTAATCACTTGCTCTGTTACGCTTCTCTGTAATATATGTAAGTCTTGTCTGGAGCATAAACTCTTCAGGCAGGAATTCTATCCCATATCTGGTATTCTGTTTAGTAACAGTTTAAGGTCTGAGTATCAATAAGTTTTCAGTAAACACTTGTTGAGTGATGGATTCTGAGGCTATAAGGCATCACTAGTGGAAGAAACTACTGGAGATATTTGCATAAGGCCCGGTCACTCTTACTGAAGATTTCTCATTAGCAAAAGTGCAGTCAATGACCCAGAGCTCCACTTGTGAGAATATTGCTGCAGGCCTCACAACAGAAGAGGCATAATCCTTGCAATGTGTGATGAAGAATGACTAAGTCTTGTTCTCTTGACTATTGCTGTGAAGACTACATTTACAGTAAAAATAGGGGGATATTTTAAGTACTATTTTGTATAATAAAAAGTTGTGAGAGGTTTTTTTTTTTTTTCATTATTCAAGTTTAGGATAATGACAAAGAATATTTATGGACTTTGATACTTATACAGAAAAGAAGGATTGGTGCATTTAAAGCACTTGGAGAAAAATATAATGAACAATTATTACATTTAAAACAAAAGAATATAGATAAATTAAAAGAATAAGAACAGATTTTACAATAACAGTCCCAGTGGAAAGTAAGAGTTCAAAAGTAACAATTCTGTAATGTAATTTTTATTTGCTTAAATTGTTTAAAAACTGAAGTCATAAAGAAATGCTTGAAAGCTAAATAAAATTAGTCAGAGAAAAGAGTAAAAGTGGATCTCAGAAAAAATAATTTTTAAGAAGATTATTTGAAAGACTATGACTAGATATGTTCTTGCCTAATCCCACAAGCTGTGACTCGGAGCTCACCCTTTGATATGTACTATTATCCTGTATCATTCATGTCCTGTAACGATTTCTCCTTTTCTCAGTTCATTTCTCAGATATTTATGTTTTTTGACTTAAGAACTATTTTATTGGCAACATTTGCCTTGTTGTGACTTCTGAAGAAAAAAATGGTAGTTGTAAAATACAATGTAACCTTAATTTCATTCATTCATTCATTCATTCATTCATTCATTCATTCATTCAGATATTTACTAGGCATTATGCAAGAGAATTTTCAACAATGTGGAAGTGAAAGAAGACCATTTACTGCCTGAAAAGTGCTAGAAATGGCCACTGCAAAGTGTGATGAGAACTACAATAAACACTCAAAGTCCTTTGGGAAATCATTTCTTTCCTTATTTTTAAAACAATTTCACAGAACTTCTATTTACCTGTATCCTTTATGATAAATTTCTTTTGTTTGAAGAATTTATGAATACCTTGTAAGCTACAGAGACAGGTTAGTTATATTTAAGACAAAAATGGTCCAATTGCTAAAATCTGTCTTACTTATAAGTAATTGCCATTCTTTGTTCCTTTGGGAGGAAGGTGTTCCTTGTCCCCCCCCCCCCCCCCCGCCCCCTTTTTTTTTTCCAGAGATCCAGAAAAGGCCTCATAGAGATACTGGCATTTGAACTGTTACTTAAGAATAGGTAGCACTTAAACCGACAGCACTAGCAGAGAGCATCCTAGAATCACAGGAACAGAAAAGCGAAGGCGTCAGAAAGTGTGTGTGTACATGTAGAGAAACAGTGGGCGTTTTAAAAGGAAGTTGAGATGCACTCTGTGATGTGAAAGCCAGTGAAGATAACAGGGAAATATTGAAAGATTTTCATAAGGAATTTATGTAATTAGACTTCTATTTCAGGAAGATTAATATGATAGTGATGTAGAATAATCGGAAGGAGAAGAGACTGTGAGTTGAGAAATCAGTTAAGGGATCATATCAGTCAGGACAGGCTAGGATACTGGATAACTGCGGACTCCAAAGTCTCTGTGGATTAAACTAACAAAGATAGCAAGGACATGTATTTCTTGCTGCTGCTCCGTGTACATTTTGGGCCCATGTGTGAAGGGTGGGGGGAACTGAGCTGTACTACACTCAGGCATCCATCTGGAAGATCATCTGTCTCTATAGCATGGTGAATTATGCACTGGCTTGTAAAACGCGTACTCAGTCTAGGAGTAACGCATGTCAGTTCCGTTCACATTTCATTGACTGTGTCTATGCCTAATTTCAGGGGTGAGCAAATGTAATCCTACTATATGCCCAAAAGGAGAGTAACTGGAATATCTGTGAATATTTCAATCCCCTCAAGAGGCGGTTGCAATAGTCAATGAGGGTGTAAGCTGTAGGAATTAAAAGAAATAAGAAAATAAAAGAAATAGTTTAGAAATAGAGGCCGCGGCAACCAGCACACCCGGGCACTTCCCTTGCGGCAGTCGCGCCTAGCAAATGCAGTGCCGCCGTGCACGCCAGAGTGGCTACAGCTGCCCGGCGCGGCGCCGCCCTGTGCGGACTGTGGGCTGCTGACTGCGCCCCCGCTGCCGGCCAGCCCTGCTGCGCAACGCTGCGGCGGGCAGCTTGGGATATCGCAGCCGTGCGCAGAGATCGCCTCCGCAGGATGAGGGAGTGGTGGGTCCAGGTGGGTCCGGGTGGGGCTGTGGGCGGTGCTTCTGCTTGCTGCTGGTACTCGCACATCCCGCCCCCTCAGCTCTCACCTGATCCTCACTCATGGAAGTCTTCAGGCAAGTTTTTCACTTACAAGGGACTGCGTATCTTCTACCAAGACTCTGTGGGTGTGGATGGAAGTCGGGAGATAGTTGTGGTTTTACACTTTTTCCAACATCCAGCTACGATTGGTACAAGATTTGGGAAGGTCTGACCTTGAGGTTTCATCGAGTGAGTGCCCTTGATTTCTTAGGCGTTGGCTTCAGTGACAAACCGAGACCACATCACAACTCCATATTTGAGCAGGTCAGCATCGTGGAAGCACTTTTGCGGCATCTGGGGCTCCAGAACCTCAGGATCAAGTCTCATGACTATGGAGATAATTGTTGCTCAGGAGCTTCTCTACAGGTACAAGCAGAATCCATCTGATCGGCACACCATATAGAGTCTGTCTGTCAAATGGAGGTATCTTCCCTGAGACTCACCGTCCTCTCCTTCTTCAAAAGCTACTCAAAGATGGAGGTGTGCTATCACCCATCCTCACACAACTGATGAACTTCTTTGTATTCTCTCGAGGTCTCACCACAGTCTTTGGGCTGTATACTTGGCCCTCTGAGAGTGAGCTGTGGGACATGTGGGCAGGGATCCGCAACAATGACGGGAAGTTAGCCATTGATGGTCTCTTACAGTACATCAATCAGAGGAAGAAGTTCAGAAGGTGCTGTGTGGGAGCTCTTGCCTCTGTAACTATCCCTATTCATTTTATCTATGGGCCATTGGATCCTGTAAATCTCTATCCAGAGTTTTTGGAGCTGTACGGGAAAACGCTGCCGTGGTCCACAATGTTGATTCTGGATGACCACCACATAAGCCACTACCCACAGATAGAGGATGTCATTGGCTCCTTGAATGCATATATGGGCTTCATCAACTCCCTCTGAGCTGGAATGAGTAGCTTCCCTGTATTACCTCCTCTACTCCCTTATCTGTTGTGTATTCCACTTAGGAAGAATGCCCAAAAGAAGTCCTGGCCATCAAACACTATTCTCTCACAAAGTCCACTTTACTCAAATTGGTGAACAGTGTATAGGAAGAAGCCAGCAGGAGCTCTGACTAAGGTTGACATAATCCACCTCCCATTACTTTGACAACTGATCGAATGTGTGGACTTGGCTTTGTTTTTGTGTTATTAGAAAATTCTGATGAGCATTACTATTCACTGATTCAGAAAGACGTTCTTTTGTATGGAAGCCTTTTTTTAACACTTTGGACTTCTCTGAAATACTTAGAAGTGCTCATTTCTGGCCCAGCCCCAATAGGAATTCTATAGTAAGAATAAGGAGAAGGGGACCTCCTTCCCTCTCCTTGAATGACTTTATGGGCACATGCTTTTTTAAAGTTCTTTAAGCAACACAGAGCTGAGTCCTCTTTGGCATACCTTCAGATTTAGTTTCATCAGCTGTTTTTAGTTATAAACATTTTGTTAAAATAGATATTAGTTTAAATAATATAGTATTCTAAGTATGATTTAAGACTATGATTTACCTACACATTATATATATATTATAAAGATACTAAACCAGCATACACTTACTCTGCCAGAGTAGTGAACCTAATTAAACATGTTTGATTTCTGAATAAATTAAACTAAATCCAAACTATTTCCTAAAATCACAGAACATTAAGGGCCAATAGTATCCATGTCAGAGATTTACTGTTACTAGATGGGGAGACCAATTCTAACAGCAAAAAACAGTCTGAGACTCCTCATACCTCTGTGCTTAGAAACATGTCTCTCTTGAGCTACTGCAGAGGGGAAGGGATTCTTGTGCAGTCCAAGTCACTGTGCTGAATGTACATTGATTCCTTTATGATGACTGCTTAACTCCCCATTGCCTGTCCCAGAGAGGCTTTCCAATGTAGCTCAGTATTTCCTGTACTTTACAGACATGAAAGTTCCAGAAACTTTAAGAACAAATTCTGAAAGACCTATGAGCAAATGATGCTGAATATTTTTTTAAGCCACATTTCATTGTCTTAGTCAAAGCATGATGATTAAGTGATTATTTAAAATTCATTTTTTTTAAATTAGCAACTTCCAGTATAACAACTTTGAAACTGGAATAAGTGTTTATTTCCTATTAATAAAAATCGTGACAAAAAAAGAAATAAAATCAAGACTTTTCTCATTGATATAATGGGAAGAAAGATAGGGGTCTAGTAGGAATCTAATGGTTTATACCTACAAGACTAATGGGACCCTCAGCAGAAATTTGGAAATAGGAGGAAAATAACTTAATGGAGGTGGGTGAAGACTGTGGAAAGAATGGGATACTTCAGAGGGAGAATGTTTAGCTGTTAAGTTTAAGCCATGTTAAGTTGTAAGTTCTGGAAGGAATGTGCAAGTAAGGATATCCAAAGGCGATAGAAAGTTAGAGATGGAGCTTACTCACAGAAGGGGTCAAATATGGAAATAAGGATTTCGAAGTCACTAACATAGAAGTAATATTTAAATCTATGGGCCCAGATGAGACTGCAAATTTCATATCATTAGATTGACCTTCTCGTATTCTTGAGTCAATAGAAAGAATGTTGATCTAATTTTACTGGCTTCACATTTCTGGGGAAAAAAAACAAACTACTACTAATAAATATAATTCAGGTAAGAATTTGAAAAGTTCTTCAGGAAGAAGGAACACTACACTTTAAGGATGAAATTGGTGATAGCTGTGAATTTTGAATCTTTCAGGAGTCTTATGTTAACATATCCTACAGTTTTTATATCTCATTCCTAGGAGTTCACCATGTAAAAATACAAGTGAAAACTTGACTTCCAGCGGAACAATTAAGAAGCACATACTTAAAGATGATCTTCTGAAAGGCATTATAAGAGTTTTGCAATTTTTAAAGAGAGGTTTCTATTCTCTTTGCCTTAACATGCACAGACATGAATTTTTAGTAAAGAATTAATGAATGAAATCCTTTATGAAGGTTTTCAAGTACAGTCTTTGAACAAAGTTTCCAGCTTGCAAATGTATTGGTTTTTTTACTATCTATGCAGGTAAATTTGAACTAATTCATTATACCAGTGGTTCCCAGCCTTTTGGGCACCAGGGTCCAGTTTTGTGGAAGACATATTTTTCCAGAGACCAGGGTTGGGGGTGGTTTTGGGATGATTCAAGTGCATTATATTTATTGTGCACTTCGTGTCTATTATCATTACACTGCAATATATAATGAAATAATTACACAACTCACCATAACATGGAATCAGGGTGAGCCCTGAGCTTGTTTTCCTGCACCTAGATGGTCCCATCTAGGGATAATGAGAAACAGTGACAGATCATCAGACATTAGATCCTCATAAGAAGCATGCAACCTAGATCCCTTACTGATGCAGTTCACAATAGGGTTTGCACTCCTATGAGAATCTAATGCCACTGCTGATCTGACAGGAGGCAGAGCTCAGGTGGTAATGCCAGTGATGGGGAGTGGCTGTAAATACGGATGAAGCTTCACTCACTCACCCACCCACCACTCACTTCCTACTGTGCAGCCCAGTTCCTAACAGGCCACTGACTGGTGGAATGCACGGGTCCCCAATCCCCAGTACCAGTCTGTGGCCCAGGGGTGGGGGACTCCTGAATTACACAATAAACATACATTCAATTATTCTAATGAAGTCAAATATATAAGGTGAAACATTATGATGAGTAGTTTTCAAATTGCTATTATTATTTATTAGTGAACCTTGAAGTCCGTTTAATAGGTCAAAATCAGTATTTTAAAAAGAATATAAAATAGAAATATTGGAGTCCACTGAATGTAAAATGTCTAAGTATTTCTTTAAGACATCTCATGACATTTTTATTATGTGTGAATGTGTTAGAAAGAGAGATATTATCCAATTTAATTGCATTACTTATCAAGAAAAGAGGTTGAAGGCCACTGTTCTAGAGGAATGAGAAGAGAGGAGAAAGAGTGGTGTGTTGACCAGGAAATGTTTTAGCCATTTTATCAGTTAAAGACAAATATCAGCTATGAATACCATCTCACACTTCATTTCAGTAGCCATCGGTCATTCTCAGTCCTTTAGAATCCACCAGATCTTTTTGTCCTGCAGCTCTCAGCTTCGCTATTTTGTGCTTGCTCGATGGTTTATACCTAAAACCATACCTTAGAGGATGAACATATTCAAACTGGATGTCAACCTTAATAAGAGTCAGTGCATACCTCCTTTATTCTCTATTTCATCTTTGTCAGCAGAGCTGAAGTGTACTGGAATTTGTTTCACAATCTTACCAATAATACTACAGCATTGTATCTGATGAATACTAAAGCATCTTTTCAACTCTGAGCTTTAACACTTCATTAGATATTCCTAATTGGAAAAGTGGTCTTTATTTCAAAAGGGCTGAGGAGAAAGGTTGGATTTCCTGAATTTATCTCAGAAAGAGGATTATCAATATTAAAAAGGAGCATAAATATTCAAATTTGGTCTATGGTGTCTTCCATTAACCAAGACATAATATTAGTATTAAATAATAGTTAGCTATGGAATATTTAACTGTTATTCTGGATTTTTATATGTTGACAAAAGAAACAGAAGATTAGAGCTGTCACCAGTTTGAGAGCCTATTAAAGCATTAGAGTTTTAAAAATTTTCTTTCCAACTCTTCATCTTGGGTTCACTTTAAATATTGAGAACAAATCACATTATTATTAAAGAATTATACATATCTGAGTTACGTCTGGGGATTATACTTTGGGATATGATACGTTCTGATCCTTGAAGCAGTAAAATGACCATATCTAAAGAACAGAGGCCTAAACGAGAGGAATTGGTATTCATACTGTAACCTCTATTGCCACCATGACCAAAGAGCTTTTTAAAATAAGTTAAGAACAGACTCAAAACTAAGAAAACTGAGAGTTGTGGAAAGATGCAATTTCACCTTTGAAGGCCAACACTCTACCCCCCCATGTAGGTGACAAAAAGGAAAAAGAAAAAAAAACGGCACACAATTTTCAAATAGAACAGAAAATTTTAGGCAAAGAAATATTGAAATGTTAGAAGTACTATGTAGAGGCCGGGCACAGTGGCTCACGCCTGTAATCCCAGCACTTTGGGAGGCCAAGACGGGCGGATCACGAGGTCAGGAGATCGAGACCATCCTGGCTAACACGGTGAAACCCCGTCTCTACTGAAAATACAAAAAATTAGCCGGGCGAGGTTGCGGGCGTCTGTAGTCCCAGCTACTCGGGAGGCTGAGGCAGGAGAATGGCGTGAACCCAGGAGGCGGAGCTTGCAGTGAGCCGAGATTGGGCCACTGCACTCCAGAATGGGCGACAGAGCGAGACTCCGTCTCAAAAAAAAAAAAAAAAAAAAAAGAAGTACTATGTAGAAATCCTAGATCTGGTGAAATATTCTGTCAGAATGACTCATTGGTGAAGGACCAATGGAGAATCCCAGTCCAACGGAGATAGAACGACAAAGAATGTGGTAGAGAATAAAATGGCCTATTCAGTTTAGGCCCAGGAAGTTTCCCTGTTCCATTTCTCATAGCAACACTGAGACACTGTTGAACGTGCAGAACAAGATACGCATTAAGATGACATTTATGTGATAAACAAAATGAATCAAAGAATAAACCATATAATGCTATATGAGAATTTGTGTCTATGTAAATGCATAACTAAAAAATAAAGGCATTGGTTTTCTCTGTATAGAGCGCTGGGAGTGAGGATGTTGTTTCTGAATTATTTTAAAGTATGGTAAAATGCACATAACATAAAATTCATCATTGTAACCATTTTTAAGTGTACAGTTCAGTAGTATTAGTACCTTCACATTGTTGTGCAACCATCAACACCATTCACATCCAGAATGCTTTTCATCTTGCAAAACTGAAATTTGGTACTCATTAAATAATAACTCCCGATTCCTCTCTCCCTGCAGCCCCTGGTAATCACCATTATACTTTCTGTCTCTATGAATCTGACGACTCTAGGTAAGTAGAATCATAACAGTATTTGTCTTTTTGTAACTGGTATATTTCACTTAGCAGAATGTCCTCAATGTCCATTTATATGGTAGCATGTGTCAGAATTTCCTCTCTTTTACAGATGGAATAATATTCCATCGTATACATGTACAACATTTTATTTAACTGTTTATCTGTCAACAGCCAGGTTGTTCCCACCTTTTGGCCATTGTAAATAATACTATTATGACAGAGATGTACAAACATCTTTTCAGGACCCTGCTTTTAATTATTTGGGGCATATTCCCAGAAGTAGAATTGTTGGATCCTATTGTAATTCTATTTGTAATGTTTTGAGGACCCTCCATACTGTTTTCCATAGTTGTCACACCATTTTATATTCCCATCAACAATGCATAAGGCTTCTAATTCCTTCACATCCTCACCAATTTCTACCTTTCATTTTTTTTTTTTTTTTTTTTTTTTTTTTTTTTTTTTTTTTTTTTTTTTGAGACGGAGTCTTGCTCTGCCGCCCAGGCTGGAGTGCAGTGGCCAGCTCTCAGCTCACTGCAAGCTCCGCCTCCCGGGTTCACGCCATTCTCCTGTCTCAGCCTCCCCAGTAGCTGGGACTACAGGCGCCCGCCTCGTCGCCCTGCTAGTTTTTTGTATTTTTTAGTAGAGACGGGGTTTCACCATATTAGCCAGGATGGTCTCGATCTCCTGACCTCGTGATCCGCCCGTCTCGGCCTCCCAAAGTGCTGGGATTACAGGCTTGAGCCACCGCGCCCGGCCTACCTTTCATTTTTAAAATTATGGCAACCATCCTAATGGGTATAAAGTTTCGTTTGAATTTTTTACAACCAAAATATATTCACATACTATTTTTTAAACACTCAAAATATCTCAACAATATGCTGTGAAACTTAAGCATGTATATTCTGTAAAAGGCTTGTTGATGTTATTTCTGGTTAAATAATTCTCTTCTCCAAAAGAATATGTAATTGGGTAAAAATAATTGCAACATGATTGATGAGAAGGGATGGCTGGCCTACAGTGGAGTCAAATAGAGCATCCACATGCTGGGAAACAATCCATCTGCATGAGCTGGACCTGCAAAGCCAGCGGGGATGATGGGCTCTTACTAATATCTAAGAGGGGGAGTATAAATTTTTCATATGAGGGATTAAGAAGGATATTTTAAAAAGCTTTAGTTTATTATATAGGGGAATTTTTTTCCTAGGATATATTTTCTTGAATTATTAACTGATAATTTAATTGATACTCAAAATAATCAAAATGGCAGATATTTTCTTTACTTTAAAAACGTAACAGGAAACTTCTCCTCCTCCTCCTTCTTCTTCTCTTCCTCTTTCTCCTTTATGAGCAGTTCAATGGTATTAGAATTGAACACTAATAAATGTTTAAATAGGAATGATTTTGGGTGGAGAAGAGTTTCATGTTGTCAGTAGTTAGTAGTTCTGGTAAAGAGAAATATAACACCACGTTAATGGAAAGACTTGTGTAACAGCTATGTATACATACACACATAAATACATATATATGTGTGGGTGTATATATATGTATATAAAAAGAAGCATGTAAAAACTGTAACTGGGATAAAAAATCAAATTAAGGGAGTATCTAGAATCTCTGAGAGCATAGTATGATTTTAATAAATTTTGGAGCATATTTTCTTCTGCCATTATATGTAAGTAGAGATAATAGCTCTCAAAAAATATTCTTGTGTTCCCTACACTTCTCAGTCCCTTGCAGTTAAGAGGGGCATTTGACTATTCTCAGATTGTAAAAATGTGGAGTGGAGTCATGACTATGACTTCCTAGCTGAAGCACTGAAGACCTAGGTGCCAGCTCCCCATTACTCTCTATCTCTGCCATAGTAACCATAAAAGCCATTTCCTGAGTTGGAAACATCACAGGAAGAGGACAACTGGGACCCTGAGTCACCAGAGGGACCTGTATTTGACATTGCATCATTGAGAAATAAACCTCTGTAATGCCAAGCTTTTAAGATTTGGGGGTTTATTCATTCTTGCTGTATGGCTTAGCATTGATCAGACTACTACAGCAGATTAGTGATTGAGTAATTGTGTTCTTATAGGAATTAGCAGTGATATTGAGAACAGTGGGAAAAAATTATTATTCCTCTGATCGTTCTACTATCTATATCTTCATCCTTTCTGTACTTAATATATTGAATATATTTTCCCCTTTTAAAATAGTTATATTTGTTTCCTAGTATAGCTATATTTGTTTCCTAATTTCGCTATCTTAGTTTTCTAGGACTGCCATATTAAATTACCACAAACTAGGTGGCTTAAAACAATAGACATTCATTTCACAGTTCAGGAGGCTATAAGTCCGAAACCAAAATGTCAGCCTAGTTGGTTCCTTCTAGACACAGTAAGAAAAAATGTCCATGCTTCTTTCCTTGGCATTGCTTGGTTTGTGGATGCACCACTTGCATCTCTACCTCCATCTTTTACACAACTTTCTCCCTGTGTTTCTGTATCTCCTCCCCTCTTCTATGAGGATATCAGCCATATTGGATCAGGGTCCACCCTAAACCAGTATGACATCACCTTAACTTAATCACATTTACAAAGACCCTATTTGCAAATAAGGTCACATTCATAGGTACCTGAGGTTAAGACTTCAACATTTCTTTTTGAAGGATGCAATTCGACCTACAAAAATAGCTTAGAAATGATATGCCACTTCAGCTTCCCACTTTTATCTTCTGGAAGTAAATTTTATAAAACGGATTTAAACAATCCTTACTTTCAGTCATCGTTTTAGAAATTGTTTTGTTTTTGTTTAACATAACTTACCAACTTTTAAAAAAGGAGAGATAATCTTAGTCAAATACTTACTCAAATTCAAACATAATTACTATCTATACTTATACTGAAAATTCTGTTACTATATAAGATGTTCTGGTAAGTTTGTACATTGCAGGCAAGATATGTGTTTCCGGCTTTTTAAGTGCCACTGCTAAGATAAGTGCAAGCAACCGTGCAAAGACAGGATCGATGATCAGAAATGGAATGTAGTTGCCCATCCAAATTGTCAGTTCAAAGCCTCTCAGTTCTTTTCTATTTGTTCCTTTCTTGATATTCAATCATCGGCCCTTTTCTGGTCTCTCCTTCTCTTCTTCTCTCTTATTATAGTGCTTCATACTCTCAACATCCCTTTCTCAGCATAAAAAGTCAAGACCAGATGTCAAAGTCCAAAAACAACCTTAAAGTTATATTTTGTCTCATTAATTTGTTCAACATGTGCACACACATACACTCATATATGTGTGTATATATATGCATATTATATATATATATGTAATATCTATATAACAAATACTTATAAGGCCCCAGAGAAACAATGGTTCAAGGTAAAAGGAAGCACATAAACTAGGATATAAACATGGTTAATTGGGAAAAGGGTTTGATTAGGGGAAGAATAGAGCCAATATGGGTACAGAAAATAGAAAAATTCAAACTACTCTAGAGGTCAGAAAGTGCTTCTTGGAGAAACTATAAAAATGGAGCATGAGGGCTGGGCACGGTGGCTCACGCCCATAATCCCAGCACTTTGGGAGCCCAAGGCAGGCGAATTGCGACGTCGGGAGATCAAGACCAACATAGCCAACATGGTGAAATCCCGTCTGTACTAAAAATACAAAAATTAGCTGGGCGTGGTAGCACACGCCTGTAGTCCCAGCTGCTCTGGAGGCTGAGGCAGGAGAATCACTTGAACCCGGGAGGTGGAGATTGCAGTGAGCTGAGATCACAGCACTGTACTCCAGCCTGGGGACAGAGCAAGACTCTGTCAAAAAAAAAAAAAAAAAAAAAAAAAGAAAAGAAAAGAAAAGAAAAAAGGAAAAAGGAGCATGAAAATTGGCATGCATTAGTCAGGTTAACAGAGAGATGTTTTAGGCAGTGGCAGCATGATGGGCACAGGCTCTGAACTGAAAGAGACAGTGATATATCCCATAAATCCAAAGGAATTCAGAATGGATACAGCTCATTTTTATGATTTAAAAAGTGGTGCGAGATGAGGCTGGAGAGAATTGCAGAGACCAGAGCGTGAAGTACCTTATAAATAAGGTGGTCATGTAATTCATCATCCAAACCAGTCCACTTCTGAGAATAAAGGGAGCACCACTATTAATTAGGCTGGGGCAGCAGTTGTAAACCAGGGCTGTCAGAGACTAACTGGGATGTACGGCTACATGACTTATAAATCACATTAGCAGAGCTTGGATTCTATACTAAGGTCAATCAGATGCCATGACAGCATTTTAGAGAGAGGAATTGCTCAATACTATTGTGTTTTATAAAGCTTAGTCTAGCTGAAGTATAACAAACAAATGGGGGAGGGCTAAATTGGAAGCAAGAATATCCATCAGAAGGCCACAGTGATGAATTCTAGTGGTGAGATGATGGTGGCCTGAATCACTGTGATGGTTGTAAGCCTGTAAGGAAATTGAAGTAATAATAAGTTGAACCATATGAAATTACTTCTACTCACCATTTGAACCTAGAAAAAGGGCAGTTTTATAAGGCTCATCTAATAGATTTTAAGGAAATAGGATTGATTTGTGGCCAATATTAACCATTATGTAATTGTTATATGATGATGATGACAATGATGATAATGATGATGATGATGACTAGTGAGAATAGTGGTATTATCACGATTGACTGACATAAGTTATACATTAAAGTTTAAAACATAGAACACTTAAAATTGCCACCTCTTGATATTGACAGAACAGTTGATTGTATATGGCTGATACATAAATACGCACAAAGAGGGAAATAACCCCAGAACCACAATCCCAATGAGTGCCTCATGATTCTCAAAGAGGGAAATAGAAGAAAACTTCCAGCATTTTTATGGGCCCATCATTGAGGAAACAGAATGGGAGCGCATTCATTTGCTGGAGATCAGCAGAACACAGTGAAAAGTGACGGAAGAGGAGAAACACCATGGGTCAGATAGAATGTAGGTTTGAAGTCAATTTTGAGGTTACTGTGGGGAACTGAATTTGTGCCAGGAAGGATTTCTGATCTTCACTATTTGAAACAATCACAATATATTACCTATGTTGATGCATTTAATCAGGATCCAAAATGCACACCTCCCAATCCTGACACCGTGACATTACTTATGTTCCCTGCTGCTCCCAGATTCCATATCAAGAAAATGATCAGGCTGGGCGCGGTGGCTCAAGCCTGTAATCCCAGCACTTTGGGAGGCCGAGACGGGCGGATCACGAGGTCAGGAGATCGAGACCATCCTGGCTAATACGGTGAAACCCTGTCTCTACTTAAAAATACAAAAAACTAGCCGGGCGACGGGGCGGGCGCCTGTAGTCCCAGCTACTCGGGAGGCTGAGGCAGGAGAATGACGTAAACCCGGGAGGCGGAGCTTGCAGCGAGCTGAGATCCGTCCACTGCACTCCAGCCTGGGTGGCAGAGCAAGACTCCGTCTCAAAAAATAAAAAAAATAAAAAAAATAAAAGAAAATGATCAGAAGGCTGAACCTCGAACTACTTGTTTTAAATGGAAAAGTAACTGAAAAATTACTGGATTGGACTAAAATTAATTGAAAGCAACCATATTGTTTGCCCTAAGGAAACTGGGGGCTCAGAATCACAAATCAAATTTTATACTAGAAATTTAAAATGTACTTTTTTTGCACAATGCTGTGAATATTTTATTTGTTACAAGGGAATGTTTAGTGTAGTGGAGATAATGAAGAAAATGAAGATGAGGAAGACTACTAGGTTTCTAGTTCTACAATAGGTTGGGTGACAATTTTCTATGTAGTATATATGGGAGGATAGGAGTAGAAGATGAAAAATTCAGTTTAACACCTAATAAATCTGCAAATTCTAACTTCCAATATTTGTTTATTTCTTTATATTAATTCTAATTTCACTTAAGATTGTTTAGAATTATGTAGATTTTTATGATAAAAATGTATTCAATTTTCAGATAAACACAACCAAGACTGCCATGCAAATATATATACATCCTAAAAAGTTTACCTTAGATCCTGAATTTTTTTCCCCCAATATATCTAAAAATCCATTTCAGAAGTCCTACTTTACTAAATTGAATTACAAATTTAGGAAATTTAAAGTAATGTTACCAGTGTTTTGGTAAGTATCACTTTGGGAAGAAAAATAATTATATTTTCTTACTTCTAAATCTTTCACTCACACACAAAAAAACAGAGCTAATCTTTCCATCACTCTTGATTAACCCATACCACTTTATGACAATGAGTTTAAAGTAAAGAAAATAAATAGAAGAAACAAGAAATATTAAGAATATAAAAGCCAGGCTCAGTGGCTCATGCCTATAATCCTAGCACTTTGGGAGGCCAACAGGGGAGGATTGTTTGAGCCCAGGAGTTCAGTCTGAGCAACATGGCAAAATACCATCTTTACAAAAAAAAAAAAAAAAGAAAAATTAGCCAGGTGTGGTGGCAAGAGCCTGTAGTCCCAGCTAGTGGGGAGGCTGAATTGGGAGGACCGCTTGAAACTGAGATGTCAAGGGTTCAGTGAGCCATGATCCTGCCACTGCACTTCAGCCTGGGCAACAGAGTAAGAGCCTGTCTCAAAAAAAAAAAAAAAAAAAAAAAGAAAGAAAAGAAAAAAGAAAAAAGAAAAAGGACAGATAATAGGGTGAGAATATAAAATACAGAGAAAAAGCTGTAAGAAAATGAAATAATTCTTAAAATTATACACATTCAGTAAAGTGGTTGTGGAGAAATTAAAATTCCATGGGAAAGAAGTAGGGCTGATGTGAAGCTCTTCTCATTTCATTGACCTAAGGACTAATTATAATAATATGTAAGTCCTGAAGCAAGCAAGGGGAGCCTCTTTCTCCATTGAGGTTAATAGGCCATATATAAAACAAAGGAAATTTAATTCCTTTGCTGCTTAAAAAGGAATAAAAGAAAAAGTAAAAGATAAAATGACTTTTAATTGAGAATGCGGAACACACTTTTAAATAGTTAAGAAAATGAATGTTCTTCTCTATATACTATTACAAATCTTCAAGGTATTCAACCGGTGTTGCACGTGGATTGATGGGCAAGTTCTCTTTTTTGCTTATATATAGTTTCTAATTGTGGTAAGCACAGAGTAAACATATATTATTTCTATAATTTTTTTTTTTTTTTAAGAGGGGCTTCAATTTCATGTTCTATTTGTAGAATGGGAGGACAAGAAGAGATGACGAGATACTATGGGATTTTTAAAAAAGGAAAGAAAGCCAGCACAAAGAGAATGAAAGAAAAAAGTGAAAACAAGAATCAGGTGGACCAAGGTAGATCTGGCGGAATAAAACCAAATGTGAGGATAACGTCAGGGGGAAAGAGAGGTCAACACTCCCTAGCTATCTCAAACCTAATGCTTAAAAGTTTCCACTTCACCAAACCCCATCCCATCAGATCCAGTCTTACCATCTGGCTTATAACTTATCCAATCCATTCCAATTAAAACAGTGGAAAGATCCAGCTGGAGGGCCAACAGGTTTCCAATTTGACTTGAATGTTCAGATGGGAAAGATGCTGAATCGAAGGTTAAGATTCACCTCCAGCCCTAAGTTCATGCACTAACCTCATAGCCACTGCTGCCAACATCAAATGCTTCTCAAAGTTGTAGGATGTCTCCTGGCTTCTCCACATCGACCCTATTTGAGAAACACCACTCCATAGGAAAGAACCATGGAGCACTATGCCACCAGATTCTAACTTTAAAAAGCAATCATTGAATAAAGATAAAGCAATCACTAGAGAAGGAAGACTTGAAATGCCAGTTACTTTACTGAATCAATGTTCAATTGAAATGCCCAATTATAAGAGCACTGCATACTCCATTTAAGAAGTAGCCACATAACACTCAGGTATTCACGTAACAGAAGCTCAGTGATTTTAATACCAGTTATTTCCATTGCTAAAACTAGTACCTACAGTTAGTGTTCTCTCTGATTATTATATTTTTTTGGAGTGCCTACTGACCCAACAAATGGGAATATGAATCAAGATAATTGAAGTTTTAAAAACTTTAACAAGGACTAAAAGTTTGGGCCTCAATTCCCATATCCCAATTAGTCAAATAGGTTTTTTTTTTTTCACCTGGCTATTATGCTACTCACTTAGAACCATTGAACTGCTATTGAAAATTACCATGAAATTCAGGACTATCATCACCAAAGGAGATGGGCGGAGATGAACTAGCAGCAATTAAGAACAGCACAGCAGTTAAATAATAGATAACATTAGCCGACATGTAAATAATTAGGCATTAGGTACACATGCAATTCAATATTTGAATTTCAATGAAAACCATATTTAAATTCCTTTTAAAATAGTGACTAATTAGTTGTATTATACATCTTATTTTAGAAATAAAGAACAGATAGGTTATCTCTCATCATAAATAGTTGGTAGACTAATCACCAAATGATTAAGCTTATATTATCCCCCCACCGTTGTTTTCACTACAAATATCCAACTATAAAGACTTGGATTTTATATTGTAGCCTTAGAGGTTCATTTTTCAGACTATAAAATAACTGGCAGACTATCCACTTGCATAAACATCATTCCAAATTGTGATACAATTTTTATCAGACAATGTATTTCACACTGTTTAAGTAATACTCCCATCGAGTGTAGTTATACAAGACACTGCCAAGTTTACCTGCAGAGAAACACACTTCAATAGTGTTCACACAGCATGAAGGCATTTATCATTATTCAAATATAGAAGAAAAGAAAGGGTTCCGATGTTTTTAACATTATAACTGGCTTGTGGTAAACTGCTGGTAAGCAGTGTTCAGTGGGCTGTGCTTATCCTACACAACTGGAAGACATCTCTCATGCTGTTCCACAAAATACTAAGAGAACCAGAAATGCTTTGGGTAGAATTACTTCCTTAGCTCTCACCCTGTTCTCCAACACCTCTTCCAAGACAACCATGGACTAATCTAAAAAGCAGGTTAAAAACTACAAGACAGGCAATGTGTATGTGTACGTATGTTTTTTAAAGAAAAATCATTTTTTTTCCATTAACCTTTCTGCCTTGTTCATGTCAATGTCTGAGTGAACATTTACAAAACATTT
Organism: Rhinopithecus roxellana; assembly: GCF_007565055.1. Lineage (NCBI taxonomy): Eukaryota > Metazoa > Chordata > Mammalia > Primates > Cercopithecidae > Rhinopithecus > Rhinopithecus roxellana. The sequence continues at coordinate 127,567,010 of NC_044552.1, forward strand.
TGGCAGAGGCAAATATATGTTCATTTTCAGCATTTGGCCAAATAGCGAGTACATAGCCATGGTATTCAGGAAAAGGTCCACGTGACACCAAAGTATTTCAAATTAGATGAAATATTCAGCCATCTCAATCTTATTTCTACCACTAAATAGGGTCCAGCAATAAGCTGCTCCAATTAGGGCTACTCATAAATAGGTCTGGCTCATTGTCTTAGTCGTTCTTTTACTTTAAATCAGTAATGTACATTAAGTATAAAGCATTTTTGGATAAGTAATATTTTTGTTATTTTTAATAAGATTTAAAAAATGGAAAAGTATGATATATTAATATTCTACTGAATTTAAGAACACATTTTAAACATCACAAAATAAAGCATAATTAAATTTGATAATAATGAACCCAATAATGATCAACTCAGTTTAATTATCAGGATGTTTTAGATTTGGTATCTTCACCTAAAGGCTCCAGTAAAAGAATTATCTGATTAGCACATACACTTACCGTTTATCTCACAAACTGCCCATAAGACTCTTCTAAATTGAGGTGTCCATGAAAGCTGTCTCTGTTATCTATAGGTGATACAACTTTAAAAGTAAAGCCTGCCAGGTGCTGTGGCTCATGCCTGTAATCCCAGCACTTTGGGAGGCCGAGGCGGGCGGATCAAGAGGTCAGGGGATCAAAACCATCCTGGCTAAAATGGTGAAACCCCGTTTTTACTAAGAGTACAAAAAAAAAAAAAATTAGCCCGGCGTGGGGGCAGGCACCTGTAGTCCCAGCTACTTGGGAGGCTGAGGCAGGAGAATGGCGTGAACCCAGGAGGCATAGCTTGCAGTGAGCGGAGATTGCACCACTGCACTCCAGCCTGGGCGACAGAGTGAGCCTCTGTCTCAAAATAAATAAATAAATAAATAAATAAATAAAGCCTATAACATAAAATAAAGCTGTAGCAAAATCTTCTTTTGAAGTGAGCATAGCTATTTTAAAATTAGACATGCTTGGAACTGGACTAGGATGTACTGGGCCCAGGAGCTATAATGAACTTGAAGCAAGTATTATAGATATATATGATAGAGGATTACACAGTTAAACAATACAAGTGAGCTCTTATCATAAGTAGTATTTCTCAGTTGCTCACTTTACATTTTGTTGCTGATTTCAGCATTCACTTTTCTAATAAACGTGCAGACATTTTCTAAAATGCAAAATTACATTCACCTGCTATTTAAGTAACATTTATCTCCCTGTTTGCACCAGGGAGCCAAAGAGCACAAACCATTGGTTTGAAGTATCAAATTGATACGACATCGCAGAACCAGGTGGCTTTGGGGAGTTGTGACAGTAAAACAACTGAAGCAAACCTTCAGCCATAGAAAGCTATTTTTAAAGTAGAAATGCAATTTCTTTCTAGTTTTTGAAAACTATTTATGGACATTTATGTTGGAAATAATTTCTGTTAATAACCTGAGGGAAAAAAATGGATGAGAAAGTTAGCTTGCCTCTTCTCTTATTAATTTTTTATCTTCCATTTCTTTACCATCCTTTTTATTTTTCTAATTTTTGCCTGGGTTTGCCATATGCTTATACCCACAGCTGAAGAGGATAGCTGAATTTAATGGCACCTACAGATACCTTCAAAAGGTAACTAAGACTTTGGCTATAATGCAAAAAATATATAGAGTTTCCATAACAGACGAATTTTCTTTTCCCTTGCACACAAACCTCAATTATAAACTCATTTAATTTAGAGTCACTACGTGCTGAGGTAATTCCACTACATAAAAATATGATTACGCCTGGTATATTTTGACTATATTTTATTGCTAACAAGCTTCCCCTAACCTGCTCTGAAAGCTTAGCTCTGACTGCTTGACTAGTGCAATTGTGAAGATACTGTTAACAATGTCCACAAATTGATTCCAGAAGTAAGAATATGGTGTCTTGGTCACTATGTTGCAATAAGTTACAAGTACACAGTTTTAAAATGGAATCTTGATTACAATGCCTGTAGTCAGTAAGTAAAACCATTATTAATGTCATCCAAACAACAATGAAGCAAAGTTATAGCTTACTTTCATGCAGGCATTTATGAAAAGTCACAGCCAGAAGCCTGAGGAGCTAGTGAAGTTGATCTTTTTTCATAGAAATGTGTCGTTTAGAGACAAAGTGCACCAGTCGAATAAATAATTATAATGGTTGGTTATATCAATGATGGGGTGTATTTTTGTGGGCTAAATTAATCATATTTGAAAAATTACTAAAAATATGGAATTTGAAAGTTTAAAAGTTCTCCAGCTACTTAGAATTGTCAATGTAGTAATAATCTTTCTCACAGCATCTAGACTCATCAATGCCAATGGCTGTACTCTGCAGTCCATTTCAATAACACGTTAGCAGACCCCATCTTTACTTTTCTTAATCTCTCAGAGTGGATATGTTTCTAAATTTTTAATTTTTAGCTTATTTTCTCTCATCACAAAGTAACATTTTTCTTTATCAAAGCAAATCTAAACTTAAATTCCAGTCCCTTAATCCTGTGTTCTCACAATTTGTCAACCCTATTTTAACTTAATCTGCCTTTCTCATCGCCCATGCTCCACAGCCCACCATTCCCTCCTCCTGCACTGCTCTTTTCCTGATCTGCCCGTCAAAATTCTCTTCTGTTCAAAACTCAGTCCAAATTCCAACTCCTCTGTGAAACTGCCCTACTCCTGTTAGATGGAAATGTTTCTACTTCCTCATAATTTAAAAACAATTTTAATAACTTTCTTAGAGCCCTTTCTACATTCAGCCTGACTGTATAAATCTAATGATATACATACATTTACTGTTTACTATGCCATTCCTGAGGTTAAAAAATTATCTTGCTCATCTTTGTATCTTGAGTGTAAAATGACTTTTTTCACTCAAAATGCATTGACACATTCTTACTTAATGAATAAACTGGAATTTTTCTTTTCTTCCTTTGGTATCACTGTCTTACCCATAATTATAATAAATTTTAAGCAATTAACTAACAAATGGATAATACCCTGCTTTAAAAGTTAAACAAAATATACTTACTCTGTTTTATATGCTTATGAAGAATTTTACAGAAATCTCAAATGTGCCAGAAACTTAAAAAACAAAATCTTTCCCTGTAAAGCCAACTTTTCTCCTTATTTTTTTAATTATGTAAAAAGAGGGAGAAAGGAAGAAGTAGGAAGAAAAAGCATCAGTTATGGTATCATTCATTATCCAAAAAATTAACTCACCAATCACATATGTTGATAGAAGTAAATAAACATTACCAGACTAAGATCATGCCTTTATTTAGAAAATAATTTTTCTGTTATAAAATTAAATGAACATTTTTTTCATGCAACTCAGGAATTTGACTCCTAGATAAATATGACAAATGAAAACATATGTCCATAAAAAAACTTGTACATGACTTGTATATAGCAACTTTATTCATAATAATTAAAACTGGAAACAGTCTGAATGTCATCAACAGGCCAATAAAATAAAAATGGAGGTACATTCATACAACAGAAAATGTTAGTAATTAAAAGGAGCAAAATAATGATGGACACAAAAACATGAATGATGTTTACAGACAGTAGACTGGGTGAAACAAGGCAGACAGAAAAAAGTACATAGTTGGTGATTCATATAAAGGAAATTCTAGGACAGATGAAACTAATCAGATAAGAGTTTCAGGGCTGTGGAAAAAGACAGCAAATAACCAGTGAAGGCTTTCTGGAAAAGTAGAAATGTTCTATTGTTTTTGGTTGGGGTGATGGTTATATGGGTATATATATATATTTGTCAAATGTCACATACACTGCTTATGTGTACAGAAACTTTATTTTATAGAAATTATACCTTTAAAACGTTGTTTTTAAAAAGAGATTGTGTCTTTATATCACTTTGTAAATATCTTCCTGTCCAGATAAGCTTCCTTTCCTCAGTTATAGACTCATAACTGCAATAGTCCTAGTCCTCAGGGGTCTCAAGAACAGTTGAAACAAAGTGAATAAAATGCCTGACACAAAATTGGTACTATGCCTTCAATAGAACAGAAAAATATAATTAAAATTTAGGAAAGCTAAATGGAGATAAGAGGTTTAAACTCAATAAACCATATTTTCCAAAGAAATTTTATCATACATATCAACATAAATAAGACTAATCTAAATGATTATCAAAATACATGTCAGAAATAAACACGTACATGATTTATTAGGTCAGGGCTCTAAGTAAAAGTTACCCCAAAGATTGATTTTGAAAATAAAATTGGTTTATCTTGTTTAGTAGTTATAACATAGGAAACTATGACCCAGAATATAATGCATTATATGGAAAGATTTTTAAAGTTATCCAGTTTCTAGAACTTTATACCATCATATAAGTACTGGTCAACCAATATCCAACTAAAATTATAAAATGGTTAATTATTTAATTTAACTTATTAATTCCTCCATTGATTAAAATTGGCATATAAGCAAAAGAAAACCATATGCATCTTGGAAAAGAGACATTATTCTGTTATCTCCTACACATACACAAGAAGTGTAATCTTCAACAGCAGCCTTTTCCTTTAACTAAATTAACAATGCTTATTATATTCTGGCCTCCAGATGCAGAACAACATGTTTTATGTTACTATGCCTAAATTTCGACCTGGCAATAATACTAAGAAACTCAGCAGGAAGGCTGGGCATGGTGGCTCACACCTGTAATCCTAGCACTTTCGGAGGTCAAGGAGGGCAGATCACAAGGTCATGAGTTCGAGACCAGCCTGGCCAACATAGTGAAACCACATCTCCACTGAAAATACAAAAATAAATTAGCCAGGCATGGTGGTGCTCGCCTGTAATCTCAGCTACTCAGGAGGCTGAGGCAGGAGAATCGCTTGAACCCAGGAGGCGGAGGTTGCAGTGAGTCAAGATCATGCCATTGCACTCCAGCCTGGGCAACAGGATGAGACTAGGGAAGGGAAGGGAAGGGGAAAAAGAAAAAGAAAGAAAGAGAGAGAGAGAGAGAGAGAGAGAGAGAGAGAGAGAGAGAGAGAGAGAGGAGAGAGACAGAGAGAAAGAAAGAAAGAAAGAAAGAAAGAAAGAAAGAAAGAAAGAAAGAAAGAAAGAAAGAAAGAAAGAAAGAAAGAAAGAAAGAAAGAAAGAAAGAAAGAAAGAAAGAAAGAAAGAAAGAAAGGGAGAAAGAAAGAAAGGGAGAAAGAAAGAGAGGAGAGAAAGAAACTCATCAGGAATCCAACCTCTGTATATTTCTATCTAGGGAGATAGAGACAAAGGAAAAATAAATTATCTGAATCACTTTATTGTAGAATTAAAAATGCTTATTAAAACTGATGTCAAGGGCATTCACACTCCAAATCTGTTTCCGTAAGTTATGAACAGGACACCCTCAAACCAAGCCAAAAATAAGACTGTGGGTGGTATAATGACAAGTCAGAAAGCTGTCTTTTGTGGTGGTTACTAACTCCAGACAGAAAAGAGGAGGAGGAGGAGGTGCACAAGACCTAGTGAGTGATCTTGACCTGGATGGATTTGAAATGTTCCTTCTATCAAAGTGTATATACGTTCTGGGCATTTGTCCCTGGGCCTCAGACTCTTAAGAAAATGGCGGTTCTAGAATGGATACAACTATTGAAACTCTTATCGGGCGTTGCCTCTTTAGGTCTGGCACTCTAAGGGCTCCTTTGAGCCCAAAACACAATTACTGCAACTGGATGCCTACTTCTGAGCTCTGCTAGGAATGGGTGAGAAGATCCCAGCAGCAGGCCTCTTAAAACCAAAGTCCACTGTCTTTGTCTACTTCTTCAGCCTGGATCCCTCCTTCTCCTGCCTCCACAGCAGTCACTCTGTCACCAAATCTCAGAAACATACAATCCAGGAAAAGATCCTATTCTCACCGAGCTCTTTATCTTAATTTCCCTCTTTAAAAGAGAAAGATGTTCTAAGCATTTTTATATAAAATACTTAATTTCCTACAAGGGAATAATAAAGCAGAGAATAAAGAAACTTGCAAGAAAAAGCTACAATTACAGCTTAATGTCCACAAAGATTTTAGAAAGACTTACTGCTAGAGAAAATTTACACAAACATATTTATAGTCCATAAGTTTTATCTCATTTCAAACCAACAGTAGCCAATACCCTAAGAAATATTTGTAAATGATTTCAGAAGGAAAATAAAAGCCACTATGAAATCAGGCAATGGCATTTGAACAAAACTCTTCCATACAACTATGTAAATCAATGGCAGTTTCTTTAAAACAGAATTGAAAGCACACATAATGCATTTTAATGCAGAAAATACAAAGACATTAATATCTGTAATTCTACTAAATGTCAACGATTCTGGAACCCACTTATTGTGGAGTCAGATATAATGAAATTCCATCTGTAGTGAAGTAGAATGGAAGTTTAAAATTACGTCAATGGAATATAATGCACAAAGCACAATTCCAGTAATAGTGTCTCACAAAAAAATCTTGATGAAAGGATGATCTCACTGTAAGCCTCCTATACCCCTCAAATAAACATACTAGATTTTAACATCAATATTTTACTAAGTAAATTATAATAAATTCAATATTTAACACTCTAATATATGAAACCATACACAAATCTATTGTGAAAGAACAAAATGTGTGTGTTAATATGAAATAAGATAGTATACATATTCTAAGTTGTATCTGGTCATATTTATGAATATAATACAAAAATGAATTAAACACTTGAAAGTGAAAGAAGGAGTAAGAATTATTTTGAACACATTGATAAAATGAATGGATGTTTCCCTCTGGTGAACATGAGAAACCATCAATTTTCCTTTACTGAATCAAGAAAACATTGGGTGGTGGCTAGCTCACGTTTCTAATCCCAGCACTGTGGGAGACTGAGGCAGGAGGATCACTTGAGCCCAGTAGTAGTTCAAGGCTGCAATGGGCAAAGATGGGTGACAGAGGGAGACCCTGTCTCTAAAAACAACAACAACGACAAAAATACCCTCCACTTTCCTTAGCACACTCTACTTTTGATACCCTACCTTCTCTTCTACTTTTAAAATGGGCTGAAAACTCATTTCTTCCAGGTCCTCATTGCTGAGTCTATCTTTGTCCAATTACTTTTGTCACTTTGGTCCCACATATCATAATGAATAGTGTAAATTCTTCATCATATTATGTATTTGATTTATTTTCTCATTTTTCTTGTTTCAGTTATGTGTTTATATGCTGAGAGTGTGGGAAAGGTGGATTTGTCTCAAAATTATGTGTTTTCTTCTTTTATTATACCAATTGGGACATCAATAGTGATTGAATTCTATAAGAACTTGCCAGGTCATGGAAATACTTTCAATTGGAAATATTTAAAGGGAATAGAAAAGTGGCATTCTGTGTTAATTTTTATTCTCTTGGTGATATGGTCTGGTTCTGTGTCCTCACGAAATCTCATCTTGAATTGTAATCCAAATTGTAATCCCCATGTGTTGGGGGAGGGACCTCCTGGAAGGGGATTAGATCATGAGAGTGGTTCCCCCATGCGTTCTCATGATAGTGACTCTCATGAGGTCTGATGGTTTTATAAGGGGCTTTTCCCCCTCTTCGCTCTGCACTTCTTCCTGACATCATGAAGAAGATTGTGTTTGCTTTCCTTTCTGCCATGATTGTAAGTTTCCTGAGGCCTGCCCAGCCACGCGGAACTGAGTCGATTAAACCTCTTTATGAATTACCCAGTCGTGGGCAGTTCTTTACAGCAGTGTGAGAACAGACTAATACACTTGGTATGTATTCTTCATGAATCAAGAAACAGTAAAGTGATTGAAAAGACATTATTAATTGAATAATGAATAAACTCTGCAGTTAACTGTAGAATTATTAGCTAAATATTCTCCTAAGACTGGGAATTAATATTAAATACTTATTTTAAAATTTCTGTTCAGTGATTAGCTAATATAACTGTCAGAGAGATTCCATAAACTTAATGTCTAAATTTCAGTAACTATGTAACATAGTTATCATGATTTCTATGGAGAGATAAAATCAAATACTATCTGATGGTCTTCATTAGCTTCCTTTTCACCATGGTGGTGTCATGTGCTTCACTTTTGTATGGCATCTAGAAGGTTTCACTGTTTCACTACTCTTTCTATGCCTCTTCACTAACCTTTTGAGTATGGTAGTATATAAGGTAGTATATACCTCTACAGTTGGGGTAAAGGGGATCATTTCTTAAAATGAATGACTGAGCTTAATAAAAAATAAGCAAGGATAGAAACAGAATCCCAAGATTTTCTAAATCCCAGACATGCATTTTTGTTCTATATTAATTATTCACTCCAATATGGAAAGTAGCATTTCTTAAAAGTGAAAGCTAATTTGAAAATTGCAGTATTATAACAATATTTAGGGATGAGAAGCCTAGGATTTTTGAAAATTGAATCTATAGATAATCTATAACGTGTTTTTGTTTTGGGTTTTTTTTTTGTTACTAGATAGGGTCTTGCTCTGTTGCCCAGGCTAGAGTGCAGTTGTGTGATCATGGCTCACTGCAGCCTTGACCTCCCGGGTTCAAGTAATACTCCCACCTCGGCCTCCTGAGTAGCTGGGACCACTGGCGTGTGCCACCACACACAGCTAATTTTTTCATTTTATTTTTATAGAGGCAGGGATCTCACTATTGTGCCTAGGCTGGTCTTGAACTCCTGGCCTCAAGCCATCCTCCTGCCTTGGTCTTTCAACGTGCTGGGATTGCAGCTGTGAGCCACCATGCCTAGACAGGAGGGTGTTCTGGATGGTTCAAATACTTTAGTGAGAGAGGGGAGTTGTCATTTTTTGCAAAAATGGATGAACCAGATTAATTTAGAGAAAGTAAAGAGGCAATCTTGTCCAAGTGATGAGCTTTGAAGGTGTGGAGAACCTAGGAAGAATACCAGCAGGGCATATTTTAAATAGCTGTTAAACTCCTAGAATCCTCCCTTAAATTTAAATATTTAATTGGAACATCCTGTTTCAGGAATCCATGCTCTTACACCTTTCTTTTATGTCCTGGTAAATTCTGTTTTTAGTTCTTTTTTCTACAGTTGAGTACAAATTGTAACTGCCTACATCTGACAGTATCATAATGTTAACCATCTTCATATTTTTTTCAATACCTGTAAGTGGGAAATAAGTGTTCCTTCCTAAAAGTTAGCTCTTCCTTTTCTATTTTTCTCTCATTCAATATTTGCTGTGACCATTCTAGGTGCCAGGCACTGTGCTATGCAGTAAGGATACAGTAGCAACAAAACAGACCTGGGCCCTGATCTCAAAGGTCTTTTCTTGTCCCCCTTTCTCTCAAATTCACACGTAAATAAAAATCCCTCCTTTGCTGAAGGGTCAGCTCTACCTTACTTTTTATTAGTTTCATTCTTAAAATAAGGAGAAGAATATAGGCCCTGCATTTCTTGACCTCCAGATGTTTTACTGATTCTAAGTATTTCACCATTTTGCTGGCTGATAACTTCAAGCAAGAGACCATACACATCCAAGGACATGCACACACACGAATTATCTGACATATTGTAGAGGCCTTGTGAGTGGTTTTAAAAACATATCTTTTTGCCTGAAATAGGAAGGACTTTGGTGGTATCTAAAAAGAAACAAAGAAAAACGAAAACAGATGCCAATCAAATCGCCCCATGTGAGTTATCTATATTTTATCCTTAGAATTTACATCTTAAATGGGCATTTTAATCTTACGTAGTGTAATTCTCATCCCAAAAGAACTTCCATCCAGAAAAGTTCTGACTAAGCCAAGAAATATGCATTCCTTATCCAAAGCTTAAATACTGCTCAACTCTTACTGGAATATCCTTAGAGGGGAAAAATAAAAACTCAAGAAGCAAGATAATTTAAGGTAGCCTTACTTTCTAAGATATTTTATTTATTATCTAGGTGATATTAATAATGATAACTTGTATCTGTCCATACTGTGTTTCAGTATTTGTAGAAATTTATATCTTATACAAATATTCATTCATACTATAAAAGGATCAGGGGAAAAAGTACACATAAAATGTTTTAAAAGACAACACTCTTGGTCTGTCCAAAAAGAGCTGATTCTTCATCCAATTTTTGAGTGCCTACCATATGTCAGACTAGAAGCTGGAGATAAAGCAATAGAAACAATGAAAGGCAAAAAGTCCTAGCATTATATAACATACTTTACTAATTTATAACTGTTAAAGAGCTAAAGATCTTAGAAGAGGAACTAGTTGATTAAATACCCTTCTAGTTCTCTGCCATAGCAATTGCTCTTGAGATTTATCTGAAATATGATTGGATTGGTCTTCTAACTCGTTATATAACTGAAAATCATAAACAGGACAGATTCATTACATATAGGAATCCACTTTTGACCTCTTCTATGGAATTACATTCAGAAGAGCCTGAACACAGCCATGTGTTAATTCAAAATAAAAATTATTTATGTATCTCCTCAACTCTGGAGATGAAGATCCTTTTAGAACAGAATTTATATTCCAACCGTCTGGGGAGACAAACAACAAAGAAGAAAAATAAATAAACAAGGGTATTCAAGATAAACATTTATTTAATTGTTCAAAGGAATTACAACAGGGAGTTGAGTGCCTGACAGAAACTAATTTAAAGTGGCCCTCTGGAAAGGCCTCTCTAAGAGGTGACATTTGACATGAGATTGGAACATTGAGAAGGAGACAGCCATCGGGGATCTAATGGAACAATGCTATGGACAGAGGAACAGCAAGGACAAAGGCCTTGAAATGGAAAAGAAGTCTCTACTGTTGCTGGAAAATAACAGAAAAAGAGAATAATTTGAAATCAAAGAAAAATACAAGAGCTGTCATGAATAGCCTTAAAATCTAATGAATTTAGAATTTATTCTTATAATAGAAATGCATTGAAAGGTTTTAAGCAGAGGAAAGATCTAATCTGATTTACTATTTTCAGAGTTCACCTTGCCTATTGCATGGAAAACTGATTGTAAAATGGAAAAGAGAAAAGAAGGGAGAGCAGCTGGGAGGCTGCTGAAGTTGCCTAGGCAAAAAAAGACAGTACTGTGGTCTAGAAGGCAATAAGGACAAAAAGATGCGGATATTTATGGAATAAACTCTGGTGGTGTAGATGACAGACATGCTGATTATTTCAATCTGGAAGGTGAAGGAAAGAGAGAAGTTAATAGTGACTTCTAGATGTCAAATTTGATTCAAGGGGTGAATGATGGTACCATTTTCTGAGTTGGGAAAAGCTGATGGGAGAAGAGTTGAGGAAATGCAGAGTAGCTATGTTCAGTCCTGGCTTTGAAGGACCTAGGAGACAACTAAGCAAAGACATCAAATAAATAGGCAGTTCTATTACCATCCATAACCAGGATATGGCAACTTAGACCAGCCTATGACCACCTCTAATCACACTAAAACTATGGCCAACAAGCCCAGTTTCTAGATCTTTTAAGTTAAAGCTCCTGTTGCCCATGCTGAAAACACCACTGACTATAAAGTCTTTAAATAATGATTCCATCCTCTTCTGAATACAAATTAAACATTGAATTCCATTTAATGTTTAAAAAGGCACTACTATTGTCATTCTTTTAAAGGTGAGATTATCAGGTTTAAAGAAGTTACATAATTCACTCAACAGCACTATTTCAACAGCACTCAGCCAGCAAGGTGTGAATCTAGGACTCAAACTCTCAATGTCTAACTTCAAAAGTGCTGCGCTGCTTTGTGCCCACACCGCTGGACTTCTGATGCAGTCACAGCTCTAGCACTACAGCTCCTGTTACCCAGTAACCTGGCCAATAGGATTTCCATTGCAATCCAGTTTCAAAAAGGGGGCCAACTGGATGATATTCTCTACTCTGGGAGTTACCATAAGCAGAATTACAAGATATTTGATCAACAAATAGGTAAGATACTCCCTCTTTTTGCTTATTTATTTCCTTATGTAAAGAAAAGGTATAACAACAAAACCGTCATTTTTGTAGTACTTCAGTTCCAGCTGTGGCTTTGGGGGATACCCTGGGCCAATTAATGATTAAGTTAATAACTTTAACTACCCCTTTGCCATCACTTGTCATATATTCATTAACTAACCAGGAAAAGCCCTGGGCCTTGATTATTTTTGCTTTAACACTGCACACAACAACAAAGAGAAAAAAGCACACTCTTACCAATTAATAATTCTAGAAGTGCTACAAACTCTTAAATATGACTCAAAAAATGCATGCATACCTGACACAGTTAAGAATTTATTCATTGCGATCTCCAAGGATTCTTTAAAAAAAAAATGTTCACAGACTCACCTGATATATCAGGATATAGTGCTGAATGTAAATGGTAAATATTGTTTAAATGTTAATCTTTTCATAGGAAACCTCACAAAAAAGGGAAACAAAATCACCTCTACAGTATGTCACTAAAGGAAGCCCTTTACTTACTAATTTGTGCTCTTTCAGGGTTCAGGTCACATGCTGCCACGGGTAGGTGAACGGGCCACAAAGAAGAACCACCTAGGTCCAAATCTTGGTCTCTACCACTTCACTGGTTGCTTGGCTTTTGGAAAGTTACTTAACATTTTGTATTTCAGTTTTCTCTTCTGTTAAATGTGATTAATAGTACCTACCTTTGATAAATTAAGGCATGAGACATGCTTACAGCAGTGCTGGCGCATAGTTAAGTATTGCATAGATGTTAACTAGTTTTATTTCACTATTTCTCACCAAGCATATCTGAAAACTTAATACAGTCCTAAACTGTCAAGAAGGAAGGTCAGTGGATAAATTAATTTGCATTAAAGTGAATAATAACAGCACAGCAAACATTTTAGAAAAGAATAGCCTGTGAGGGCAATGTTTTACCCAAAGGAATAAATAAATAAAGATAAAATTTCAGATCCTAGGTGAATGAGGAACTTTAGAATAACGTTTTCTCAGCCCCACTTCCGGTAGCACCACATCAGGAACTCTATGGAGAAAATCCGTCCCTAAAAGTTGAATGAAAAATATTTTATCAAAGCTTGAGAAAAAGAATAAAGAGAATTGAAAAGGTATTTTTGCAGAATTTTAAAACATACCATTATCTACCTATAAAGTGTATCTATAGCTATTTACAAAAGCAATAAAGATGGGACACACCAATTAACTCTTTCTATGTTACTGGAAGTGTATGGCAGAAAAAAAAAAAAGAGAAGGAGGGTGAGGGCATGTTATTCAGCAGGACCAGGACATGGATTCCAAAGTAAACTGCTCCCTTTGTCTAACATTGAACACTTCCTAACAAAGAAATACATAAAATGTCTGTTAAATACAAAATCTGACATATGCAAAGCCAGTCTAATTTTAAAAGATAAATTATATTAGATAAGGAGAGGGCATATTGGGCTGGAAACACATAAACCTCAAAAATTTAGTCATTTAAATTGTGATACTAAAAAGTTCTGAGCAATTTGTCCACTTAATCTGGAAATATCTTATTACCAGTCATGTTCAGACCCAGCAGTGTTTGGTAAGCAATATATCTATATATCTGAAATCAGAGCAGCATGAGGACCTTGAAGAGTGAAAAAGTTGGTCAAAGGATGGATCCTTGAGTCTCTGGACAGCTCCCAAAAAATAAGAAAAAGAAACCAGATCCATCATTTGACATACATATAATGGTATGAGAAGGGCACAGAGAAAAGAATCACGTTTTAGGTTCTCAACATTACAAAACCTTTTAAATGCTTTAGAAATCACAAAATTTCAAAGGCTAGAAATAAATGAAGAAAATTCCATATTTTGAGAAATATGATATCCAGTGCTTCTAACAAGAATTCTTTCTATGAAAAGTACAAAGGACCCCTCCTGATGTGAGTTCAGGAGCTCAGCAAGGAATAAAAATCTCCTCTGCTAATATTCAGAGTTACGGATATTAGCATGTTTCCTTTGTACTAAGCCTTGCTCATGAGTTCACGGAGTCTCGCTCTGTCGCCCAGGCTGGAGTGCAGTGGCGCGATCTCTGCTCACTGTAAGCTCTGCCTCCCGGGTTCACACCATTCTCCTGCCTCAGCCTCCTGAGTAGCTGGGACTACAGGCGCCCGCCACCTCGCCCAGCTAATTTTTGTATTTTTTTTTCTAGTAGAGACGGGGTTTCACCGTGTTAGCCAGGATGGTCTCAATCTCCTGAACTCGTGATTCACCCGCCTTGGTCTCCCAAACTGCTGGGATTACAGGCGTGAGCCACCACACCCGGCCATGGGTTCATTTTTAAAATCTGTTAGGAATAACATCATATGTCCAACTGTGGGTAAGTACACTATCTCTACTCTAGTTCGGGCAAGTGAACGGAAAGAAAGAAGGGCAGGTGATATGGAGAGATTTTGATTTCTGGATGTATGTCTGGCTGGTTTTAACCCTTCCTGCTTTTCCACAGAAGAAGCTCTTCTGGATTTCTTCCACCTTAAAAAGAAATGGTATCACTTGCCTAGACTAGACCTGAGGTAAAAACGGAAGTGGTTTTGGCTTTTTCTGATTGCAAAATTTACCTTCATATGGCTATAGATTTTGTAGAATTGGTGAAGAGGTAGGCAGTGAGGAAGTTAACTATAGTCTAACTCTGTAGAGCTCAGAGGAAGATCTGTTATCCATAGGTACACAAGTTCAAAAACGCTTTCAGTAATGAGATTTAATTATTAGCTGCCTTTTCATTGTGTTGACATGTGCACTGATGGTGCAAAAGTAATAGTTATGGGAAACACTGATGGTATTAGCACAAATCAAGGCAGGGGTACTAAACCATGCTAGTGGTCAGTTTACTTTTCACCACTACACACTCCCAGAAGAAAAAAACAACAAGTTTCACAGATGAATGTACCTGATGAAGTAGTAACAATGATTAAATTTATTAAATCTTTACCCTTGGGTACATCTTTTTAGCATTAATTGTATACTGAAGCATGATGGTTGATTTGAGGAAAAGCATTTGTACGACTGTTTTCAGCTGCAAGCTAAACTAGCCACTTTTTTTCGTGGAATACCCTATGTACTACACAAAGTATCTGACTATGGTTTTTAAGACTCAGTTGTTTGATAAACATTTTTTTAAAAATGAATAAAGTAACTGTATTTCAAGAAAAATAACAAAATTTGTCAGTAACTACATGAACTTACAAAGGAAAATAAAAATTCTGAAAAACTTGTCTCTATTACTGTGAGATTAACAGCTTCTAATATTTAGGGACTTTTCTGATGAGATCAATAGTAATAAAAATGTGATTTAAAAAAATATTTTACAAGAAAATCTGTCAACTTGTGGATGATCTGCATAAGTAGTAAATCAGTATCTTCCAAATGATCTATGAATGATGCTATAACATCACACATGGGTAAAATTCTTTCTAAGTTCAAGATAGATCAGTGCATTTTAATATAAAAGAGTACAAAAATATCATTGATACAGTGTCAGATACCACACTGTGGCCAATCATTTTGAAAACTACCATTTACTGAGTTTTGATATAGAATCAAAGAATATTTACAGCTATCTTAAAAGGCACTGAAAGCCTCCTCTTTTTTCCTAACAGCATATCTATGCTTGTTGTTATATATTTCTTAATATGCTTAAACCAAAATAATTTAAACTAAAATAACGTAATAATTTGAATGCAGAGGCAGAAATGAGAATCCAGTTCTATTAAACCAGACATGAAGAGTTTTATTTTGGATATAAAATTATTTTTCATAAAGCTATGTTCTTTTTGTCAACATGCAATTGTTTTATTACTGTTATTTTAAATTAATTAGCAAACATTTTTAAGTTTTCCAATTTTAATTTTAATACAAATAGTAGATATACCATAAATCAAAGCTTCGATTATTTTTAAGAGGATAAAGGAATCTTGACACAAAATATTTCAGAACCCCTGGACTATTTTTTTGTAGTTTATTATTATAGTTTCACTAAATACTTACTATTTGCTACTTGTTTGTAGGAAACTGATGTACATTTCCAGATACTGCATTTTCTTCTTATGCAGTAGTATGTACATGTTTACTAAACAAATAATTTGTGCCATGCTTGAAAGCTATGTGTCATGGGTCCTTGAAAACAGGAGAACTAAGTATATTAATACTTAGTTAATTAGTTTTTATTGTAGGCTAAGCTATAAAGTTGAGAATTTTTAAAACATTATTAATAAATATATGTATATTAATACATAACATTATTAATTAGTAACAAATGGTTAAGAGCCACTGGGGGAAAAAACAAAGAAAGGGGGTGGAGCAAACTTCATAACCAATGATGCCTAAAGCCAACTCTGTCATTTATTACAATAACAAATAGTATTAATAATGGTATTTGTATTATTTAGGTTATTTAACCCTTATAACAACCCCATGAAATAGATTCAAACATTATATTGTCATTTTTTAGATGGAAAATTGAATTTCAGAATAGTTAAATGACTTATCCATGTTTAAGGTAATCTCTTTAGGAAGCGCTAGAGAGAAAATTTATTTTCTGTAATTCCAATTACAAATCCAGTGCCTTTTCTAGTGTATCAGAATGAAAAAATGAATAGTTGCACATTATGTGTTAGGCAAGATTGAAACTTTCTGAAGGTAAAAGGGCCTATAAGAAGTGTTTTGTCTGAAATATTTTCAAAATCCAGTGTTCCCAAGTTTAGAAAAGCAGTTTTCTCTAGAGATTTGTTAGAGTGCTACATGATTTTCTGAAGTAGGTTTTTTTGGTTTTGTTTTTTGGTGGTTTATTTTAATAGTAGATTTAATACAAAATAGACATACTAAAAATTTAATACACAAGTAGACACACTAAAAATCTTCCCTATCCAGAGTTGTATTAAATAATGTATTCCAAGAATTTTTTTTTTTTTTTTTTTTTACTGTAGTAATTAGGGAGAGTCCAAATAAAGACAATCTATATTGAGAGCTTTTCTGGAATCCAATAGACTTTTCACTGAAGGCCATGCTGAAATTGACTTACACTGTGTGTCAAACATGCCAAATTGTCATCTCTACCCAAGCAGGTGTCAAGGAAAACATATACTTCATAGACTAAGAATAATAACTAACCTTTATGAAATGCTTACTCTGTGCCATATATTTATCTAAACATACTATATGTATTAAAGAAGTTTTTAAAAATAGTTTATCAACAAAATAAATACATAGTTAACAATGAGATTCCTAGAAAAAATGTTTATTGTATCACATTTGAAGTATGAATAACTACAAATTATTGCAAAAATTTCCATCATGTTGCCTGTTTTAAATCACTTCTCACACAGAGCTACTAACGTAGCTGTTAGCTAATTATAGGAACTTGTGTTTCTTCTTATCTCTGTTACTGACTTGCTGTGTAACCTCGACAGAATTATTCAATCTCTTGGCAATGAGATAAATAGTTTGCCATCTATAATCTCTTAGGTTCTACTCAAAGAAATTTTTAGAATATTTTGCTGTTTTTAAGCAAAACCGATATGTTATATGCAAAGCAAATATCATTTTTTTAGTTTTATGCTCATAAAAGAAATAAGAAAAGAGCTAGCATTTACCGATTAGCTGGCAAGCATTTTCACATTTATTATCTAACCTAAACCTATTTTACAAATAGAAGATTTAACTCTGTTGACTCAGGCTTTTGATCTTAGTAAAGTGGTGACTTGGCTATGAATCCAATTCTAGCCTTCTCCCAAGTCCATACATTTTCTACGATTCAAAGTTACCTCCAAAGCAGGGTACCGTATGTGGAAACTGAAGGTATAAAGAGGTACGTATTAATAAGAGTTTTTATTGTAGGTTAAGCTATAAAGTTGAGAATAAAGAAACACTGCAGTGCAAATTCTAATTAGAACAGAATTCAAACACTTGTGTTTTCAAGTATATAAGCAAATTCCTTCCTTCACAAACACCCTCAACTGAATTTGGTATACCACATGATATTGGAGAAGAGTGTTTCTTTCAGCCAGAGAATGTCATGTTATGTTGTTAGGTTTAATTCCTTTTTTGAGGCATTTTGAAAATGAACATTTATTGAGGCTATACTAGATGTTTCATGTTTTATATTCAGTGTTTTACATATGCACCATGACAAACCAATGAGACGAGGTAGCTCACTGAAATGACAATTGCACTGCTTCATGCTCTCTTTCAAACTTTCAGCTTCATCCAGTAATTGAAAATTGCATAGAAGGCAATAAGCCAGGAAATTGTGTCAACTATAATACGTAGGCATTTGAAAAAAGATATTTGATGCAGTAAACTCTACTAACTCTATTTCTTCTATAGAATAGGACCTTCTAAGTTACAGGTCATTCAAAAGGGATTACACCTTGGAATTTTAACAGTATAGCTACTGGATGGAATATTATAATTGTCTCATTTATAATTTATTCTTTGGTCCATAATCCTTTGTCAGGGCAATGAGACTTTTCTAGAAATTCAATTTTTAGATTTTCTTATTCAAAGATTTTGATAAACAAAATCTAATACCTTAAGAAAACAAAAATCAAGCAGACAACATACTAAATATACAGATTAGGTCCTGTGAGTGCTAGGCTGTAAATGGTACATGTGTACTGGTGCTGCAATTACATACATACACAAACACACCCTCTCAAAATCTGGGAGATTAGAAAAATTTTGTCTTAACTGAGTTCAACTTCCAATGAAAGTCTTTAAATGTTTTTATGAAGATGCTAAGGTTTTTCATCTTTTCAGAAGGACTTTTGAGATTAACCTTTCTCTGATTCTTAGGTATATCTGTTTGGTTCTTGTTCTTTTCATTCACTGACATTTACACATTGACTATTTTTAAAGAGTTCATTATACAGTATAATAAATACCATTGTATTTCTAGCTTGCTGCAGTAACTTCTGTAAAGTGACTTCAGAAAAGCCAATAAAGAATCAATTAATATTTTCTTATAGCCTAGTGTCCAGTAATCAAAGTTCTAAGAATGTAAAGACTAAAATGTGATGAATGCATTTGAATTAATGCATACTTTTAAGTAATACACATGTGTGTATATGTCTACATAGTAATAAGCAGCAGCGTGTGTGTGTGTGTGTGTGTGTGTATTTAAATGAAAAAGAATCTTCAAGACTAAACATTTTATTTTTTGTTCTTCCATAATACCAAATGAATCTCTGGTTATGATAGACTAACATAACTCAGAAATGGATTTTTTTTTTCCTCAGGGTGTTTTATAAAAGATAAATATATAAAAGCCCAATGTCTAACTCCAAAACAAGCATTGGAATTTTTATTTGTCCTTGACAAGTTGCTGGGCATATTTTCCTTCTACAAAATGAGGATAATTATATTAATCTACTAGATAGCTCTGCTACGTAAGTAAATGTGTTAATGCTCACAATGCAGCTACATATTATTGTACCAATGTAAACCATCTGACACTCAGGACGCAGCTAAATGAAGAGCCTTGGGAAGGTACACAGTTCGGGGGTCAGTTGAGTGAACTCCATATGCAGAGACATACTTAACATTGCACAAGGTACATTTCCTAAGTGTCAGGCACTAAACAGCTCCTGAGGTTTTCATCATCAGCAATTTGCATAGATTAACTTGTTATTTGAACTAGATTAGGCACGTCACCGAGGCCGATATTATGAATAATAACCCATTAATAGGCAATCCTCAATGATATTGTCACGTGTCCAAATAAAAGCCAAATAGCATAAAGTTCCCATATTAAGATCCACACTCAAGATTACTTAGGAGAAAAACATTTTTAAACCCATATTATACATCTTTGACAAGCAAATGTCTTTAGCTTTAACTCACCCTGAAAGTATGTCCCAAATTATCTTTAGATAGTAATTACCTGTGGCTTTTAATAAGGAAAATTTAAGTAACGTTTTGCCTTACTATCTTCCTGAATGTTACATTTGTTAGAATCATCTAGTTTAATTACCATATTTTATTCACAGGAAGAATACTAAAGGAAAAGGAAAATAAAGGGAGGAAGGAAGAAAGAAAGGGAGAAAGAGAAGAAAGGGAGAGAGAGGGAAAAGCTATCCAATTTTTTCACCTTTTTGTTCTAAATGACAGAATTAAATTAGGCCAAAATTGCATACTATAGTTCAAAAGGTTATTGTTAAAACTTACAGCGATTCTTAAAATAGTCACAAAAATGGAAACAGAGCATAGAATAAGTTTCTGAATGTAAAAGAGATAGCATTTCAAAGTTCATATCATAAAATAAGTCATCAGACCAATACATCACTATGTCATTTTCAACAATTGTGTCCGAACTTTAGCGTTTGATATTGAAATAGAAAATAAAAAAGGGAACTCCAAAGTTCCTATATGTCCATGTGAGATTGTGAATAATTCATTTTTGTTTTAAAGTGCATACTATTTAAAATTACCATTAAAAATCTATGTCATATTTCTAAGTACACTGGAGCAAAATTTTTAAAAGCTGCGGAAGTTCCCAGCACACAACTTGTTTTTGAGGTACTGATATATTTTGAATAACGGAATAGTGCTGAGTTGCCAAAGGGAAGAAAAGAAGTGTTACAAAGACGCATCTGAGCTTCACCATGATAAGATAAGACAGGATGGTTGAAGTGGAATGCTCTTGAATGTAGAATCATTTAAATGTGTTGTATCAGTGGAATGTTTGGGACAGGAGATGAATCTAAGATAATTCTATGCTTGGACTGTTGGTCTAGTCCCGTGGATTGGTGCGTGTTAGAGAAAAAAAAAACATAACAGTGATTTTATTTGTTTATTTAACTCTGCTAAAACTCACCAATGCCTCCCTGTCTCACTCAGACTAAAAGGCAAAATCTTTACAATTAAGGTCAACAATGCTATGTATTCCAGTTTCCCATTTCTCCTCTGAGCCTTCTCACCATGCTCCAAGCTTAGCAGGCCTCAGAGGCCCGCTCCCTGTACAGAGGGTACTTTTCCCCCTGATAACTGCACGAATCACTCCCACGTCACCTTCAAGTGTTTGCCCCAGTGAGATCCTCTCAAAGTGGTCAACCTTTACCAACTATTTAAAACAGCCACCAACCTCCCTCCATTCCTAGAACTCCTGACTGTCCTTACCCCGCTGTATTTGTTTGTCCAGGGCATTTATCATCAACTACATTCTATACAATATAGGTGTTCTTATGTTAGTTCATTATATATTCATCATAGTCCTGTCTCCTCATCTCCATCCCAACAAAATATTAGTTCCACAAGAGCAGGAATTTTTTTGTCTGTTTTACTCAGTGTAAACATTCATTCATTTACCACATTCTAATGCATATAGGCCCAACCCCACCAATTTCCTTCACAAATTCTGACCTCTAAATTCAGTCTTAACAATGGGGAAAGCCTAGAATTAGTTTTATTTCTATCTGCTTGGTATATACTAAGCCTGGAAAATCTACTTTTATCTTTCTCTAAACTCTATCTTGTTTTCTCATTCACTGCAACTGAGCTTCTGCCTAAATTCCTGTTTAGCTCTCGAGTTTCAAGTTGCAACTATAAACAAATTCTAAACCCGAATCGTCTAGATTAGAAGTTAAACCACTTGTGCAACCACTTACAATAATTATTTACAATAATTTCTTCCTGATCTTTTTCACATGGTTTCTAGAAGCTAAATAAGGCCTTACTGAAAACTGGACAGATGATAAGTTGCAACTCTTTAAATTTTTGTTTTGTTTTGTTTTTTTGAGATAGAGTCTCCCTCTGTTGCCCAGGCTGGAGTGCAGTGACACGATCTCGGCTCACTGCAACCTCTGTCTCCAGGGTTCAAGTGATTCTCCTGCCTCAGCCTCCTGAGTAGCTGGGATTACAGGCACATGCCACCACGCCCAGCTAATTTTTGTATTTTTGGTACAGACAAGATTTCCGCTATGTTGGTTCAGCTGGTCTTGAACTCCTGACCTCAGGTGATCCACCCACCGAGGCCTCCCAAAGTGCTGCGATTACAGGAGTGAGCCACCTTGCCCAGCCCCCAGCATCTCTTGATATAGATTCAGTTCATTAGTTTGCATGAAATCCTAGGGTAGAAAAATCTTAAGATAGACCAGAAATCTGTATACATTAATATGTGAAATATAACGTAAAATAAAATTTATATAAATTTTATTAATTCTATCACATCTATAATATTTAGTGTTGAATATGTTCATATAAATATTTTGAATATGTTGAAATGCCATGCATTTTATCTGTTATGAATCATTTTTACTAAATGATTAGGTCAGTATATGGCAAACAAGCCAAAAAATTACATATGCAGCAAAGAAAAACATTAAAAAAATTAATTCCAGGTTTATGGCCACTATGAGTCCCCTGAAAACTTCTCAGGTAATTTCTATTCTTGCGTGTTATAACACAAGATGTTTTAGAACTGTGCAATTGACGGTGATGTGGAAATTTCATGCTAAATATCTAAGTATTCTTGCCAAAAATGTGTGAGGATTGTCTCAAACATGTTTTTATTTTAAATCCCAGAAGGGATTTAAAAGCACATTTTTATACATTTAACATTTTCTTGATATTTTAAGAATTCAGAAATTTAAATACAAGTATGCACTCTAAAAACAATAGACTACAATATTAGAATCTTAGAATTGAAAAATGGCTAGACAGTTGATGGATCTTAACTTCATCTCAGTAGAGGTATTCCCTCATAAAGCATCCCTCACTAGTTGTACATCTGATCACTGCATGGTCATTTCCAGAAGCAAGTTGGTCAAACACAATCCAGCTATTTCTGAACAGCTCAAAATGGTGTGGGGAGAGAGTGAGGAGAGTAGCTGTTTTCTCCATATTATAAAGTTCAAACCTGGTTGTTTGTCATGTTCTTCTATGAATCCACGTTCAGCCTTTAGAATAGTCTCTCTTTAACATAACGACTCTTCGGAAAATTTGAGGACATTTCTTATGACTGCCTTCCCTAAATCTTTCCTTGTTCAGATGGAAAGGTTTTACTTGGGACATTCCTCTTCTGAAAATCTCAGACTCTTAACCGTTCTGCTCTCCCCTCTCTGAATCTACACGCATTTGTCAATGAAATACCCAAATGTGTGTTAACCAACAGACCTGTGTGCTTCTATGAGTTTTGTATAAAAGTGAGCTAACCTTTTTTGTCACTGTATTATACTATATGTACATATTGAACTTGCTGCAATTCAGAGTGGCCTTTCTCTTCCTGTCTTCATATTCATTCCTAAATATATAAAGGATGTAACTAATTTCCAGAAGAGCACAAATGGACTTTTTTTAACATGTGGATATGAATAATAAAAACAACTTCATGTAGGTGCCATTCATGGTCCAGGCTATAGAGACCTTCAAAATTTCTGAACTTGTTAGTAACCTGCTTAGCCACCTGTATCAATTTTGGACCACCTGCAATTCTGATAAGCTTGGATTTTACATTTTCCATCAAGCCATTACCAAGATAGTTGAACATAAGAAAACCACTGTTGAACTGCTAGAGACTTCTTTCCAGAATGATCTTAATCCACTATGCAATATTCTTTGGAAACTATTTTTCAATCAGTTGCAATTTACCTAACGTTATGCTTCCATTTCCACATATTATTCACAAGAATATCAGAAAAAATTTTAGACACTGACTTGCTGAAATACAGAGTCATTTTGATTACATCATTCTCCTATTTTGTCAATTTTAAATATAGCTAAAGAATTTCCTTGGACTATCATTCTTGCTGAATCAATGCTATTCATACTACAATAGAGTATGCTATACAAACCACATAAGATTTCAAAGAAAAAGTAAAAAACAAAGTCTGATTATGTTTCTAACTCAATTACAACATCTCAAAATGGTTGATTCATCTCAAAAATTCTTAATAAATTGGCATCGAATTATAAGGAGAAATAGAACTTCTACACAATTAGCGCTTGCTTAGAAAGGTCAGTGCTGGTATAATCGAAAACAGAAAAGTTGATCTTAGCCAGGCAACCCCTTCTTCAGTCATACTCATATCCCATGATTTTCACAGAGGGCTTGCTTCAGTGCAACAACACTGAAAAGAAAACATGGCCTAAAAAATTAATGGAAAGAAACCTTGGAACCATAAAAAAGAAAATTCAGCACAAACAATACCAGAAGTGTTTTATTGTTGAAAATGAAGTTATTCTTATGTAAACTTAAATTACTGCTACTACAAGCCCACGTTCTAAATTTGTCCTTTGAGAATAATAATATCTGAAGGCGAATAAAGATCATGTACATAAGGCATTTTTAAATCATAAATCACTATCCAATTTTAAAGTTCCATGAATTGTACATACTTTTAACATTAACAGGTTTAAATCATTTATCCTTGAGCCAACCTCCAAATATGTTGTAAATGGTCTATGACAAAGACAATAATGGATACTAGAATGCAGATTATAGTAGTCTATAGTAGATTGTATGTTGTAGTTATTTTGAATAAAATTCCTTATTGTATATAGCATTTAAGTGGTATCTTGACAGAATGGTAGTATAAACCCTTCCTCCGGAATTCACTTTATCTTGTACCTGGGTCATAGAAATCAGAGTTACTATTACCTTATTTGAAAAGAGAGTAAATAAGAAGGGAGAGGAAAAAAGAGAAATCCTATGTGTGCTCAGGATAATTCTCAGCAACAATTCACTTGATCGCTACACTGCATACTTTGCGTTTCTACCCCATTCCAAGTGGACATAAGGATTGGTGCCCCTGGCCCCTCATTTCTCCCAGCTACCTAATATTATTAAAGTATTATGTCTTATTTAAACACATCTTGTAATTGAGCAAAGTTTAATAGTTGAAAGTAGCATTTTAAAAAATCAGTGGCCAGAGATACTCTCAAAATCACTCTCGTAAATTCTACTCATTAAGTCATATTGGCCCCATTTTACCTCTCAGAGAAGCAAAAGCAAAAATAGAAGAAAAAAGTTATATAGTGAATGCAAGGCCATTTTTATTCCAAGAATTTTAATCAGGGAGTTATTATTATAGAAGGAGCCTGGGATATCTCTTTACTCCTTAAAAAAAAGTACTGCTAAAAATGCAAGATTATAAGAACAAATATCAGAACTATTGACTTAGCTAGAAGTTAACTGGAAGAAGGATAAGTATACTTCAAAACTTTAGCAGATTCAGCCTCACTAAAACTTTTAAAAGCTTCTAACCTCCAGATTTTGTACTCTTAAGTTAAACATTTTGATATTTAAAACAGAATAATAAATATTTCTTAACTTTTTTTACTTTGATACAGGTTTTCCAACTTAAAGAATTGTTTGCTGAAATACTGTGTTACAATGTTTTAGAATGCTGCACATGTGCTTCCTGTAAAATTCATGATAATAAAATAACTCTTCAAAGACTCCCAAAAGTTTCAGAAATGAGAGAGAGATATACATGAACACTAAGAGGCTCTGAGGAGAATAAGTTATTTAAGTTACATTAAATACAGCCATCTTCCAAAGTCCCCCAAAGTGAATATCTCATCACTGTGGCCTTAAAGTACACATGACATAGAAGTCTCCTCTGTGTTTAAACAAAAGGAGAAATTTCCCGATTTCACTGCAATAAAATAGGATATGAAGATAAGATGTGGGCTTGAAAAAGGTGAGGCTGGAGGTGCCATTGCCATGAAAGAAAAAAACCACATAACCTCTTTAGAAATCCTGTTTTAAAAGTTGAAAACAAAGTTCCGTAAAATTTATACATATATATGTGTGTGTGTGTGTATATATGTGTGTGTGTGTGTGTGTGTGTGTATGTGTGTGTGTTTGTGTGTGTGGTAATTGTTTTTTTAGATGCATCAGCTACCCTCCGTATGAACCACACAGCTTGGGAAACCTTTCTCTGCAAGACAAGATCTGATTTGAAGAAATTCTTTTTTTTCCAACTGGAAAAAGTTTTCCTCTTGGAAAGATTTCAGAAATCAATTTACAGGATGTATCGTGATAGCAAGATCTCTTCGAAAAAAATGAACAATGAAAAGCACTACCCATTCCCTTTGCAGGACTTAGGTAATTCCCCCTACACTACTCTCTCAGGGCATTGAACTTGAACTTGCTTCAAGTTCCTCTTGCCCCAAAGCGCACTCTCTGAAGGCGAAGCAAGACTGCGGTCCCCAGACAGCAACTTTCGGAAGAATGGAAGAAGTGAGGGGTCTCCGTCCCGACAAAGGATGCAACCCAAGCCCGTGCCTCAACTGTACCTCTTTGCTGATGTGCCTGTGGCCGCCGCTGCTGCTGCGGCAGCTGCGCCTGACCGCCCCTGAGGCCCCCGGAGAGCAGCAGGAGGAGGAGGACCCCGGCGGCTCCCGGCATCGTAGTGGCCCCGACCGGATCCACTTCTCAGGAGCCAGAAGAGTCGCTGCCGCCCAGTCCCCTGACCCTGGCTTGTGAGCTGAGCGAGCAGCAGCTGCTGGGGAAGAGGAGGAGACAGCCCCCTCTGGCTTTGGCCAGGCCGCCGCCTGAGGGTGGGGGAGAGAGAGGACACTCCTCCACTCTCGCCTTCCCCGGGCACGCGGCCCCAGGACGGCCCTCTATTAAAGGATCCTCCTTTTCTAGAGCGCTCCTTCCCTCTGAAACCGGATCATTCCTAGCTTGACCTGGTATCTGAACTTCTTTTAAATTAAATAAAGTAATTGACATGAAAGCACTTTGAAATCTGTAAAATCCCTACACATGGAAAACATTATTTCTGGGAAATGCAAACAGCCAGGAACTTTTACCTCTTAAGAAAGGCCTGGCAAAACTGTGCGCAGCCACTGGGTACCTAGAAGATCCAAGACGCGCCCAAGGCCAGGGTGTTTCAGAAGTTGCTAGTCGAGGGAAGGTGCCCTCTGGGGACACTGCAGGCCGGGGAACTTACTGCTAGGTAGGCTGCTGGGAGGACAGGAAAGGGAGTGCAAAATAAAACAGCCCCCCGGCGTCTCTGAAATGTTCCTGACCAAAGCAATGGTTACAATGAAGGCTTTCAGTTCAGTTAGGAGACATTTACTTAAACGTAATAAAGGCCTTTGCAATGGTTTCCTTCCAGACTCACAATTTCATCTCTTCCAGTCCTGGTTTCTCCTTTTTAACTCAACAGAACTACTGCTATGCCTAGTTTTTGTTGTTGTTTGTTCGTTTGTGTTTTATGGCCTAAGTCAGTTGTTCTCCTAAGGTTTGAAACAACTCCTTAATGGATTTTGTGAGTTGCAGGAGGATGTCTTTTAGTTTACTCCGGGAACGGTGGGTACTGCAGGCCTTAGTATACTGTGGGGTCAGGGTGCGAGCTGTCCCTCAGTGGTCAGGACAATCCTACAACATATTTTGTCCTTGGACTTCTGAATGGGTCACTGGTCATTCATGTAATAAGTAAACAAACAAACAAAACAACAAAACCTTGCATTATATTTGAAACCTAATTTAAGTATGTTTCCACATCAAATTTTTTTATGTTGTTTTTAATTTCTAGGATACATCTACTATATAAATTGAGAAGATAATTTACTTTGCGTTTTTGGACTTTTTTTTGATGTGCTTTCAGAGAAGCACAACACTGCTGACAACCTTGCCCATGGTATTTGAGTCACCAGCACAATATCAACACCCCATCGATTATATTGGGGTCACCTAAGAATAGGTGCAAACTTTTATTTTATTTTGTCTCCTAAGGTAGTTTTACCCAAGAATTTATATATTGAAATACCTATTGTCTTATACAAATAGTTTTCTCTTTTTTATTTTATAGTTAAGATGTTGTATTGATTTATTTAAATATTGTATTAAAGTTGAATTTTCTTTCAGTAAAATTCAGAGAGTATTGCTTCCAAGAGAACTGATCACTAGCTAAAGCCCATTCTTTAATATTATTCATGTTTTTTAAATTCTGTTAGTATTATACCAGAAAGCTTTATAATCCTTTACCTTACTGTGGAAATTTTCAAAACGTAGTCTGGCCCATGTCTGCACACTTATACATTATTTATTATTTATTGTTATAATAAAAATAATAAAACTTATATTTGAGTGTTTATTATAATTGAAACACCAGTGTTTTTAATTTGGTCTAATTTTGCCTAAAAGTGTTTTTCAGGTACATCTAATAACAAAGAGGCACCCTAAATTAACCTTCTAAACCTATTGCTATGCTCAGAATGATTATATTTACTCAACAATATTATGACCTCAACTCAAATTAGTTAATCTGAAATGAATAAAAAGGAAAATCAGAATGATGCAGCTGCTAACTCTAATTATAGAATGAAAATATACCATGTTCCCTCTATCCCCTTCCTCTTTACATTTTCCCAGGATTTTATAATCAATATTTGTACCTGCTTTTCTGCAGTCTCTCCAGTTACCTGAGCTCCTGTTTTACATGAAAATGCCTTGAGAATAAGACTATGATCTCCACTGTCAACTCTACTTGTTTGATTCAGCACATGGAAAAAATTCTTAAATATTTAACCCAAATTAAAATGAACCAGTATATTTAGAGTTATATATTTTTCAAATAAACCAAAAAAGGTACAATGTACACACAATAAATATGCTCGTTTGAAACATTTTTTAAATGTAAATACTCATCTAACAAAGTGCCCAATATACAGTCTATTTCTATAATCTCAAAAAGTTTTCTTTCTGATCTTTTGCAATAAATCCCCCAACCCTCATTCCCAGAAAAAGACAACTGCTGATCTAATTTTGTCACCATAGATTATAACTATTTTCATATTTCATGTAAATACAGTAATAAAATAGCAATCTTTTGTGTCTGGCTTCTTCCACTTTGCAACATGTTTTGGAGGTATAGTCATGTTGCTTATATCAATAGTACATTCCTTTTCATCGCTGAATAATACTCTATCTCATTCTAATAGTAGCTATCATTCTACATCATATGGATATATCACAATTTTTTAATACATTCAACTATTAAAGTACATTTGGGTTGTTCTAGTTTGGGGCTATGAAGAATAAAATTGCTATGATTATTTAAACACAGTGTTTACATGGTCATGTTTATATTTCTGTATTCCTATCAATTCTTAGGAGTTGTTTATATTATCAGGTATGTAATTAGCACTATATAAAACTGTGGAACTGTTTTCCAATGTTGTTGTATCATTTTACATTCCTCCCACAGCAATATATAGGAGTTCCAGATGCTCTATGGCTTTATTAACATCTAATAGTGTTACATTTTAGCCACTCTAGTGCTTGTGTGGTGATATCTCAATGGCAGTGTCATTTGCACTTCTTTGATGATGCTGAACATATTTTCATGTGCTTAGTGATCATTTGTCTATCTTCTTTTGTGAAATTCTTATTCAAATCTTTGCTCATTTTGCTTTGTTTGCCTGATTATTAATAAGATTTAAATACATATTCCAGAGAAAAGACCTTGTCAAGTACATTTACTATAATATGTATTGTTCTCAATCTGTGACTTGACTTTCCATTTTGAGTGCTTTCAAAGAGCAGAAGTGTTTAATTCTGATTAAATACAATTAAATCATTCATTTGTGCTTAATATTTTTGTCCTTTTCAGAAATCATTGCTTACGCCAAAGTTGTGAACATTATCTTCTTTATTTTTTTCCTAGAGATTTTATAGTCTTAGCTTCTACAGTTGGGTCTATAATTTATTTCCAGCAAATTTTGGTGTTTGCTATGAAGTAAAGGCTTAGGTAAGGGCTTTCTTTTTCCATGCGGATATCCATTCACTTCAGCATCATTTGTTGAGAAAGATATAATTTGCTCATCTAATTATCTTAGATCTATTTTCAAAAGTCAGTTGACCATGTGTGGGTCTATTTTTGGACTCTCTTTTCATTGACATATATATATCCATCCTTATTCCACTATCACAGTCTCTATTATTGTTGCTTTATAGTGAGTCTCAAAGTTAGGTAATGTAAATCCTACAATGTTGTTTTACAAAATGAAATTATCTTTACTATTTTAAGTTTTTCACATGTTATGTAATATTTAGGTAAAAATTTATTTATTGGTAAAGTTGAATATTTTATTTTTTAATTTTAATAGACTATTGTTTAGAGCTGTTTTAGATTCACAACAAAATTGAGCAGAAGGTACAGAGATTTCCCATATACCCTCTGACCCAACACATGCATAGCCTCCCCCTTAATCAACATGACCCATCAGAGTGATATATTTGTCACAACTGAAAACCTACACTGACATATCATTATCACTCAGACTTCATAGTTTACATCAGGGTTTAATGTAATTTACAATTACTTAAATTTATAATGACATGTATCCAACATTACACTATCATATAGAGTAATTTTACTGCCCTGAGATTCCTCTGTGCTCCACCTATTCATGCCTCCTCCCTGTTCCTGCCTCCAAACTCTGGCAACCACTGATCTTTTTACTGTCCCCTTAGTTTTACCTTTTCCAAAAGCTCATATATTTGGAATCATACAATATATAGCCTTTCAGATTGATTTCTTTCACTTAGTAATATGTATTTAAGTTTCCTCTTTTCATGGCTTGATAGCTCATTTCTTTTTAGCACTGAAAAAATATTTCATTATCTTGAAGTACCACAGTTTACTCTTCCATTCATCTACTGAAAAACACCTTGGTTGGTTCCAAGTTTTGACAATTATGGATACAAGCGCTATCACCATCTGTTTGAAAGTTTTTGTGTGGACACAAGTTTCCAATTCCTTTGGGTAAATACCCAGGAGTACAATTGCCTGGATCATATGGTAAGAGTATGTTTAGCTTTCTTAAGTCCACATAATTTAAAAAATCAGTTTATCAATTTTTACCCAAAAAAAAAGGAGAAGAGGTAACATGATTGTGATGAGGTTGGACCTATAGATACATTGTGGGATAATTGATATCTTAGCAATATTTAGACTACCATTCATGAATACAGCCTGTCTTCATTTATTTACATCTTTAACATTCTAAGCAGTGCCTTATAGTTCTCAATGTACATGTCCTTTAGGGTTTTTTTCTTTTTTTTCTTTTTTTTTTTTTTCTCTTTTGAGACAGAGTCTCACTCTGCCACCCAGGCTGCAGTGCAGTGGTGCGATCTCAGCTCACTCCAACTTCTGCCTCCTGGGTTCAAGCCATCCTCTTGCCTCAGCCTCCCAAGTAGCTGGGATTACAAATGTGTGCCACCAAGCCCAGCAAACCATTTTTTTTTCCTAGGCCTTCCAGTCTGTGATGGAATGGGCTGCTGCAAATGTCTCTGACATGCCCTGGAGACGTTTTCCCCATAGTTTTGGTGATTAATATTCAACTCCTTGTTACTTATGTAAATTTCTGCAGCCACCGTGAATTTCTCCTCAGAAGATGGGATTTTCTTTCCTATTGCATTGTCAGGCTGCAAATTTTCCAAACTTTTCTGCTCTGCTTCCCTTTTAAAACTGAGTGCCTTTAACAGCACCCAAGTGAACTCTTGAATGCTTTGCTGCCTAGAAATTTCTTCCGCCAGATACCCTATATCATCTCTCTCAAGTTCAAAGTTCCACAAATTTCTAGGGCAGAAGCAAAATGCCACCAGTTTCTTTGCTAAAATGTAACAAGAATCGCCTTTGCTCCAGTTCCCAAGCAGTTCCTCATCTTCATCTGAGACCACCTTAGCCTGGATTTCATCATCCATATCATTATCAGCATTTTGGTCAAAGCCATTCAGTAAGTCCCTAGGGAGTTCCAAACTTCCCCACATTTACCTGTCTTCTTTTGAGCCCTTCAAACTGTTCCAATCTCTGCCTGTTACCCAGTTCCAAAGTCATTTTCACATTTTCAGGTATCTTTTCAGTAGTGCTGCACTCTACTGGTACCAGTTTACTGTATTAGTCCATTTTCATGCTGCTAATAAAGACATACCTGAGACTGGGTAATTTATGCAGGATAGAGGTTTAATGAACTCAGTTCCACATGGCTGGGGAGGCCTCACGATCATGGTAGAAGGCAAAAAGGAGCAAGTCATGTCTTACATGGATGGCAGCAGGCAAAGAGCACCTGCTCAGGGAAACTCCCCCTTATAAAAATCATCAGATCTTGTGAGACTTATTCTCTGTCTCGAGAACAGTAAGGGGAAAACCGCCCCATGATTCAACTACCTCACACCAGGCCCCTCCCACAACACATGGGAATTACGGGAGCTACAATCCAAAATGAAATTTGGGTGGGAACACAGAGCCGAATTATATCATGATATTTTAAGTAAACATAGAATTACTGTTCAGATTTTCTATTTCTTCTTGCATCAGTTTTAGTGATTTGTACCTATTAAGGAATGTATCTATTTTGTTTAGGTTGTCAAATTTATTGGCAAAAAGTTACTCAAAATAGTTTTTATTATCCTTAAATGTCTATAAGATCTTTAATGATACCCCCTTTTCCTGATATTGGTAGTTTGTATCTCCCCGATTTTTTTAACATCATTCAAACTAGAGGCTTGTCAATTTTGTTGATTCTTTCAAAGAATCAGCTTTTGGCTTTACTACTTTTTATTTTATTGTTTTTTAAATTTTCTGTATCTTTAATTTCTACTTGAATATTTAAAATTTCCTTCCTTCTACTTATGTTGGGATTACTTCACTCATCGTTTTATTATAGCTTCTTACGGTGGAAGTTTAGATTGACTGTAAACCTTTTTTCTTTCCTAAGTATTAAAGCACTAAATTTTCCTCTAAGTAGAGCCTTAGGTGCATCACACAAATTTGAAAATTGAAAAGTTTTTATTCAATGAAAAACTTGAAATATTTCTTTTGTGTTTCCTTATTTGACCTACATATTATTTTTAAGTATGTTGTTAATACTCAATTTTTGAGCTTTTGCTAGAAATAACAATATCTTATTGCTGATAATAATATTATTATTTTTACTAGAAATTTCTAGCAAAAATTTTTTGCTAGATATAACAATATCTTATCGTTATTAATTTCTCATTAATTTATTTATGGCCAGAGAACATAATCTGTATGATTTCAATACTTTTTAACTTACTGAAACTTGTTTTTTATTGTAGTATATGGTATATCTATACTTGTGAATATTCTATATTCACTTGAAAACAATGGTATTCTGCCTTTCTTAGGTGGAGTGTTCTATAAAGGTTAATTAAGTGAAGTTTGTTTATAGCATTTTTCTTTATACTTATCATTTGCTGTTTATTTGTTCTATTGATTTCTAAGAGATAAATATTGAAATCTTCAACTATAATTGTGACTATTTCTATTTCACCTTTTATGTCTTCTATTAATTATCTATTGCTTAGTAAATAATTGCTACCAAGTTTAGCAGCTTAAAAAATTGAACACTTATTATCTCAGAGTTACTGTGATCAATAATTCAGAAATAATTTACTCAGGTAGTTCTGACTTGGGGTCTCTCATGAGGTTGCAGTGAAGATATTAGCCAGGGTTATAGTCATCTGAAGGCTAGAATGGGGCTAGAGGATCCATGTCTAAGATGGCCATTGGCAGGAGGCTTTAGCTTCTTGCCACATGTGCTTCACCATAGGGGTCCTTGAGTGTCCGTATGGTGTGGCAGTTGGCTTACTACAGCAAGTGATATTAGAGACAAAGAGGGCATGGAGAAATCCACAATGCCATTTGTGACTAAGTCACAGAAGTCACACACACCTCTTCCATCAAGTTCTGTTTACTGTAAGTAGATAATTAAGTACAGATCACATTCTCAAGAGACAAGAAATTAGGTTACACCTTACAAAAGAGGAGTATCAGAAAACATTTGAGTATATTTTAAAACCACCACAATCTTATAAGATTTGTCTTCATTTTAAGATTAAGAGTTCTTCATCATAATATTTCTACTCATGATGAAGCTCTATTATCAGTGTCTACACATTACTATTGTTATATCTTCCTCAAAATCTGATCTTTTATCACAATTAAATATCTCTCTTTATCTCTGGTAATATTTTTTTCTGCCAAAATCCATGTGCATAATATTCATATATCCACTCTATATATTTGATAATTAATCTTTACTTTGCATATTTTTCTCATCCTCTATCTTTATGTATAAAGGTTGTCTCCTATAGTCAGCTGATAATTGAGTCTTGCTTTTTCAAACAGGCTGATAATTTTTGCCTTCTTCCTGGAGTGTTTAGCACTGTCCAATGCAGTATCCACTAGTCACACACGATTAGTTAAATTTAAATAAGTTCAAATAAAATAAAACTAATAATTCAAGTTTTCAGTCACCTAGTCATTTTACATATTCAAAAGTCACATGTGGACAGTATTTGCGAACACAGCACATTTTTCTTGTCCCTGAAAGTTTTATCACACAGTGCCGGCTTATTATCTGTAGAAGAAAAAATGGCATAAGAGAAATCAACCCTGCTGTCTAATCCCAAAACACAATGATTTTCTGTTTGATTTCTGTAGCTCTACCTAGAAAAAAAAAAACAGTGTTTAAGGGTTAAAATTCTAAAATATAGAAAAAAATTAATAGAAACAAAAAAATCCCTATGGAGAATAGAAATAAAAGAATTTAATATTTGGGAAAATATAAGTTGGAAACATCTTTGAAGAAAGGATACACATAATCTGGATTAATTCATGTTGTTTTTTTCCCTCTAAAACTACTCAGTTTTTCTAAATACAGAATTTAATACAGAAATATGAATTTAAGATTTTGATCTAATATCATATATTCAATTCTACTCAAAACTTCATTTAAAGTAGATTCAAAGTAGTTCTATCATTTTTTTTTATAGGCTAAGGAAAGTAGTATCTATCTTGTACTTAAGGAGGCAGCAATGGGTTTTTAAATGAGAGTTATCATGATTAGATCACTATTTTGGTAACCAGTTCTATCAGTGCAGAGGGCTGTTTGGAAGAAAATGACTAAGACAGGTGGAAGCATATAAAACTAATAAGAGGGCATTGTGTCATTAATTAATTAATTCATTCATTCTTATATAATTACACAGTGCCCGCTACATGCTAAAAACTAGACGCTGTCGTTACTAGAGAAAACAAAATAGACAAGGCCCACTGTCACAGCACTTACATTCTACTGGAGAAATAAATAATAAATTAGTAAAAAGTTTTAAATGAGTCATTAGAAACTGTTAGAACATTTATAAAGGAAAGAAATGAGGTGATACAACAGTAACCATAAGGTGAAGTCTTCTTTAATAGGGTGGCAGGAAACCCTCTCACAGGAGGTGACATTTAAGCTGAGATCTGACAGCCGACAGCACTCCAATGAATGCAGTGTTAGTGGAGAGGAGAGAAAATATTTTGGAGATGTTTGGAACAGTGAATTCATAAGACTTCCTAACCAACCGGATATGGGGATTTAAGGATTATTCTAAAGTTTCTGGCTGGAGCAACTGGCCGTCTGGCAGTGTTAATAACTGAGATAGGACATAGAGAAAGACTGCCAGGTATGAGTTAGATGTGTTGAAGTAATTGCTATTGGAGATGTCCAGATGGTTATTTTTAGTTCTTATACAAGCATTTCATAGTCATTCAGGGACAGAGCACACAGTCAAGGAAATAGATTTCTCTATGAAGTTGAACAATGAATGTGGAGGAAATAATTCAAAAACATAGCTAGCCTAGGCACAAAATAATTTAGTATATGCTCATTTGCATCATAAATTAATAAGGAGAAAAGAGAAGTATCAACTATAATGGCTTAGACATTTGGGTGAACAACTGGAAAAATAAAATTGAGTTAGATCTTCACTAAATGCCATACATAAAATTCCAAATAAATTGAGTAATTAAATGTGAGAAATGTCAAATTATTTAAAACAATGATAATGAGTATGGCAAGGAAGACAGATACACAGTTATTATAGAAATAAAAAACAATTGTGTTATATACCAAACACAATCAATTAGAAAATGAGAATCTATTCATACTAGTTTTGAAAAATTCTGTCTAGTAATAAATATAACAAGAAATGCATAAGGCAAAGATACAAAGCAATATTTTGAAAACATCCAGATAACATAAAAGGTGACCTAAATAAATAAAAGATTATTCAATACTTTTAGATAACAATATTCAAAATATAAAGAGTCCCTCCAAATTAATTTGTAAATCTAATTCAATCCTATAAGGAAATTTTTTTCTTTTTTTCAGCTAGTCCTTCTTTTGGGGAACCAACTATTGTTTGATTTTTTGGTAGAAGGAGGGGTCTTGTCATCCAATACAGAAAACAAATCAGTTTCTTGGAAGCTGATAAGGGAAACAGTGTTAAACATTGCCAATCAGAAGCTCCTGCCCAAACAGGCCTCCTAACCTACATCTGATAGTATAAAGAAGCAGAGATAAGTTCAAATTTATTATAGTGGCAATGGTGGTGATGCTTCATCAGTAGTATCAATACCAGACCTCATTTCAGTTCATTCAACTGATATTGAGGGTCTACTATGTGCCCAGCATTGTTCTAGGTGCTGGGGATACAGCTATCAACAAAACAAAGACCTCTGATTCTCTATAACCTGAAAGCTTTTATTATGGGGAAGGAGGGAAGATACAAATAATAATTATAATAATTAAGTAAATTATACATTAGATAATAATAAATGAGAAAGTCAGAGATTTGTAGGGGTGAGCGGTGCCTGGAGTAGGTGACTGGGATAGGTTTCAGTGAAAGCACAACATTGCAGAAAAATTTGTCTTAGCCATGGTGCTATAGAAAACAGACCCTAAAGGAAATACATTTGTGCTAACGTTTTATTATGAAGTACAATCCCAGAGAAGCAGGAATGCTGGAAAAATGAAGTAAAACAGGGAATTAGATAGAAGACAATAAAGGAAAATATCGTTGAGCTGGACACAGATTTATAGCAAGCCAATTGCTTAGCCATGCAAGACATTTCCAGAAATTGCATGAAGCTACTCTGCCTCCAAAAGGAGGAAAAGGGAAAAATAATTTGTCCACTGACTCCATCACCCTTTTGTCGAAGTTCACTATTTAGGAATTAGCCCCTCACACTTCTGAGTTGCACATGTTTGGGTGCTTAGTAAAATGAAGAGCGAAGAGCTGCTGCCCATGTCTTGAAACTTAGGGGCAACACAGGAACCCTAAAAAAGAAGCAAAAGAAAGTTTGTGCTCATATGTTAAAGAGGGACCAGGAACACCAGCAAGAGCAGGCCAATCAGTCTAAAGTAGAAGAAGCTGTTATAGCAGCAACCTAGCTTGAGGCCTATGGGAACAGACCAGGTTGTCCTTGGGTACTCTGTGTAGAAAGTGGGATATGTGCATAGAGCTGAGGTGGTGTGTAAGTTAAAGCCAATACAAACTTTAAGACATTGAAGGATGAAGAAAGGGGTCGGCAAAGTCATAAGAGAGGCCAGTGAGAATGGGGACAGATCATGTTAGCCATTCTGAACACACTGGTTTTACTCTGAGTGAAAACAGCAGCTATTGCTATTTTACTTTTTTTTTTTTTTTTTTTTTTTTGAGATGGAGTCTCCCTCTGTCGCCCAGGCTGGAGTGCAGTGCCGTGATCTCAGCTCACTGCAACCTCTGCCTCCAAGGTTCAAGCGATTCTCCTGCCTCAGCCTCTTGAGTAGCTGGGACTACAGACGTGCACGACCATGCCTGGCTAATTTTTGTATTTTTAGTAGAGACAGGCTTTCACCATGTTGGTCAGGCTGGTTTCAAACTCCTGACCTCATGATCCGCCTGCCCCGGCCTCCCAAAGTGTATTTTACATTTTTAAAAGATACCTCTGGATGCTGTATTGAAATAGCTTGAAGTCAACAAGTACAGACAAAAGATGATCACTTAGCATGCTATTGCAGAAATCTGTAACTGTGATGGTGTCTAGAACCAGAGGGTAGCTGAGGTGGAGAGAAGAGATGGATACTAGGCATATTTTAAAGATAAACCTCACTGGATTTTCTTGCTTCACATTTTTCACAAAATCAAAATTCCAGCAGATTAAGAACTTAACTTAAAGCTAAGTTTTAAAGGCAGTGTTAAAAGTATTAAAAATAAAATTATAAACACATTAGAAGAAAATATAATTGAAGATAGGGAAGCCTTAACACCTCAAAATTGAAAAGTCATATATAATATTAACATTACAATAAATAAAATGAGCAGATAAGCAACAGACAGGTAGAAAGTATGTGTAACGTATATGAGATAAAAGCTTAGTACTTCAAACATATATCACATTCTTAGAAATGAACAAGAGAAGACAAATAATTCAATAGAAAAAAATTAGTAACATATATATTGAGGATATTCACAAAAGAGAAAATGGGAAGAGCAATACACATAGAAAAAGATGCTCACCCTTGCCAGTTAGTAAGAAAACACAAATTAAAACAATTAAATGCCAGTTTTCATCCATCAGGTTGGAAACAAAAAACAAGAAGTTGGAAATATTCAAGAGTTGGACAGAGCATAATATGGGATGCTCATGTACTGTCTATGGAAATGCAAAATTTCTAAACACATTGAGGAGTACAGATTGACAAAATATGCTTAAATGTAAAATACCTAAAATCTCAACCCAGCAAGTTCATTTCATGTCTATTATTGGGAAATATTCTCATATAACTAAAAAAAGCTATGATCTGGGTGCTCCCTCCAAAAAGAAAATAATAATAATAATAATTTTAAGAAGCTATGCACAGTGTTCTTTTTTTTTTAATCCTGAAATCCATGCATCCTTTATTCCATTACCAACCATGCACAGTGTTCTTTGTACTAGTGAAAAATGAGAAGTCTCCTAAATTTCTACCAACAGAGGAGTTGATAAACCTATGAAGCATATATACCACATACAAGAATAAAGTATATTTTTAGGTCCTAACATGGAAAGATATGTAATATAAAAGTTACCCAAAAAAGGAAGTTGACTGAAAAAACACAGGATAATACTCATGTGATAAAAGGGTATGATGATTGTCTGGGTAAAAGTTATCTGAGTTTCCACAGTTGTTAGATTAGATAGAAAAAGATAAAGTCATTATTAAGTCATTATAACATTAAAATAACTATTTTAATAGCTCGATTTTAAAATTAGTTCCCAAACTTCAGTGAAGCATATCCCTGCATGTCACTCTAAATTATTGGTCAGTCTCTTATTGATTAGTAGAAATTATTTCTAATAGTACAGTAAAAAGTACAATATACATCAACTACAATATGAAAATGAAAATTATGCAAAAACTATAACGCTGCATGAAGTCATTGAAAGTGACCTTGGGAACTACATAAGGTACAGACCAGATCATTTGAAATTAGTCCAGTTAGCAATTAAAGAAGATAAAATGAAGAAGGATAGTAACAAGATGAATGCTTTAAAAGAGAATGATTTTAAGATCAAAGTGCTTAACAAACCAATCTTGCATACT
Source organism: Rhinopithecus roxellana (assembly GCF_007565055.1). Lineage (NCBI taxonomy): Eukaryota > Metazoa > Chordata > Mammalia > Primates > Cercopithecidae > Rhinopithecus > Rhinopithecus roxellana. Next base: position 127,606,360 of record NC_044552.1, read on the forward strand.
TAAGTAAAACTAGACTGTTTAAGGACCTTGTTACAAAGGCCAAATGTGAAATAAATAATTTTATATCATGTTTTCACACAATATTATCAGGAAAATTTACAACAAAACAGTCTCATTTCATTCTTTCAGTATGCCATAAATAGGAGCAGTTAAAATGATCTTTTATTTTCATAAGATAAATATTTGTTTTATATTTTTAGTCTCATTTTCAGGATAAAAAGCCAAGAAAAGCCTTTCCCCTCTATCTACTTTGAAATGTTGTGCCTTTTTTACAAATTATACAAACCTACCCCCAAAATCATTTGAAAGTGTATTTGTTTACATTTCCTATACATGCATTTAATTTAGTGAATCATAAATTTTTAATTTTGTTTTAGTCTTTCTGATTGAACATGGCAAACATTGACTAAAAAGAATTAAAAATGTATTATTCTAATTCCCAAAACTAAAAAAAATGTAAAAAAACTAAATGAACATTTAAATATGTTTTGTAAGTTTATGCCTATACTTCTGATATTATTAAAGCTTAAAACTACACACATGTGTATTTGTATGCACATACCTAGACCTATAAAAATAAAATTATACTCATGCAACAGATTTTTTTTAAAAAGCTAGAAATACAGACTATGTGCCAAATATTATTCTCAAAATTGATCAATACTAATTAAAACCCTAGAATTATTTATGAAATATGACAAGTCGATTCTTGTTAAAGAAAAAATTATTCTGACATTTGTTAAAAAGATAAGAACACTTTACTGATGACTGCTTGTATGTGTCAAGGATGCTGCAATGGGGGAAAGAGATTGACCTCAATTCCGAATGCAAGAAGTACAAGTGGGGATTCATAGCCAAGGAGTAGATTGCGAAGTCAGTGGATGAAAACTTACTAAAAGGATACATCAAGGGCAGGGAGATTCTTGCCAAACCAACGTAACAGGATTCTTGCTGAAGTTATGCCAGAGTGACCTGATATCAGGGGTGGGGGACTCACTCTTGGACTCAGCAGGATTCTTGCTAAAACTGGACTCAGAAAGGACAAACATGGAAGTCCAGGGTCAAGGCCTTATCCAGAAGAGGGCTCATAGAACCTAACTAAAGTTTGCTCAAGGAGAGGGTCTTAGTTACTTTAAAAAAGTTTTCTTAGGGGGGAAATAGGTTACGAATAGCCAAAACAAAATTTCAATTAAAAAAAGAAGAACAACCAGGGAAGACATCAACAGTTCAGCAATTTGGAAATAAATCAATTCAATAGTGTATATTTAGATTTATAGGTAAAATCCTTATGAATTAGGGGAGGAAGGTTGACCCTATGATCATTAACTATATATCAATTGAGGAAAAAAATGAAACAGGTGACTATTGCATATCTTACAGAATAATAAATATCAAATAAATTCAAATTTTAACAATACAATAGCATTTCAAAAGTCTACCTGAAAATTATAAAAGAATGTATTCACATATGAATAATAGAGGAGTAGGAAAGTTCTTCCTAAACAAATCATAAAGTTCCAAACCACCAGAGAAAAATCAGCATAATTTTTCACATAAAAATGTTAATTTTTTTTCATGTGAAAATAACCCACATGTAATGTTAAGTTACAGGCCAAAGTCTGTGAGGAATTTTTTTCAACATACAATGGGTGCATGGTTTATATACATGTTTTTTAATTTCTGTGAACTACTAAGAAGAAAGCAAGCAACCCAGTGTAAAAGTAGGCAAAGAATATTAATAAATAATTCACAAGAACAAAGATTAAATTGGGAAAAAGACACAAAAATTTTTCAACTAATTATCTTAGATAAGATATTGTTTTAATTATGAAGTATCTATTTTTACTCTGATGGGTGAAATAAATTGAACAAACAAAATCTAAAAGTTAATCCTACCTAGTGCTGATGAACATACAGAAAAAATATTCTCAAACCCTTTGTTGTAAATTATTATCATTGTTTTGGGGAACAATTTGGTAGAATCCTCAACATTTAAAACATAAATTTCCTTTGTTCTAATTATTCCTCTTGTAGAAACATCTGATTCATATACACAGTCTGTTTTACCTCAGCCCATATTTCTCTAATGTGAATTATGAGTACTTGATTCATAAATAAGATAATGGGTGCAAATATCACATAGAATCTGTGTAGGTTACTACATGGTTTTTTTTCCCAGCAAAGGAAGTACAGAAAGCATGAATAGAAATACAACCTCCAGTATAAAAGGAAAAAGCCTACAGCTGGGCTGATTCAATAGTATCAGGACTATATTAAGAGGCAGTTCCTGCAACCAACTTCCCATAATGACCTGCCCTCAGCCTCACGTAGCCCTCATCTCACAAAGGTTTCATTGCCCATGTTAAGGGCTTCCATCCAGCTCACAGCTCTTCTTCAACTGCACTCTTTCAGCACCTACTCTTCAGCATTCCCATTTAGTGATTTTGTACATTTTTTATATCCACTGTGACAGCCTCCAAACACAAGAACTCTTTTGCCTGGGCAGCCCACATTGACTCCCCAAGTACCATATTCTGTTTTGGTTGGTGCTCTAGTTTCAAAGACACACGGGTATTGAGTGGTCTATCACAATCCTATTTTATGCCATGTCATCTTAATTGCACTAATTTGAAGAACATGAGGCTCTATTTTTAGTAGCTCAAAGAAAAAAGCTTGTACTTGCAAACGATGTGTCTGCAATGGTAAATATTTGGAGACCTCGAGTCCATCAGTGGGGCAATTTTAAAAATTATGTTCTTTCCTTTCTATAGAATACTATGCCATTATCAAAAGGAAGTAGTTCCACAGGCATGAAAATTTCACCAAGACATACTAATTTTAAAAAGTTACTAAGCCAAGATGGTAGAAAAGAAGCCTATACTATTTGTCTCCCCCACTGGAACAGCAAATTTTAACAACTATCTGAACACAGGAAAGCACTGTCACAAGAACCAAAAATCAGGTGAGCAATCACAGTACCTAGTTTTAACTTCATATCATGTAAAGAGGGATTGAGGAAGGCAGGAGAGACAGTCTTGAATCACCCACACCACCCCTCCCAATCTCCTCCTGCAGAGGCAGTGCTGCACAGAGAGAGAGTCTGTGTTCTTTGGGGCAAGAGAGCACAGCAACTGGGAGACTTTATATTGAACTCAGTGCTGCCCTTTCACAGTAGAAAATAGAGCCATACCAGGCTTAGCCAGTGCCTGTGCATGGAGAGAGCATTTGAACCAGCACTAGTCAGAGAGGAATGGTCCATTCCAGCCATCAGAACTTGAGTTTCTTGGCACACCTTGGCAAACCTCTCCACTGCAGGACAAAGTACTCTGTGGTTCTAGGTAAACGTGAAAGGCAACCTAGGACACAAAGACAACTAGACAACTCCTAGTGCTGGGTTGGGCTTAGAGCCAGCAAAGTAGGGTGGCACACGACCTAGGAAGACACTAGCTGGCACAGCTAAAGGAGGGCTGGCGCCATCCCTCCTCCAACCCCAGGCAGTACAGCTTACAGCAATAGAAGTTATTCCTTCCTTCTACTTAAGGAGAAGAGATCAAAGAGTAAAGAGGACTTTGTCTTGCATCTTAGATATCAGCTCAGCCATAGCATGATAGGGCACTGGGCAGAGTTGTGAGACTTCTAGTCCAGGCTGTCGCTCCCAGACTGCATTTCTAGATATAACCTTCAAGGAACAGGGTTCCCTTTGGTGGGCCAGAAGGGAACACCGTGGGCCATGTGCTCTGAGAACTCCTGGTTGCAGGGGAGATGCAGCACATTCCCGGCTATGGTGGCTATGATGTAAGACTCCTTCTGTTTGAGAAAAGCAGAGAGAAAATTAAAGTGGACTGTCTTATATCCTACATACCAGCTCAGCCACAGTAGGTTAGAGCAACAAGCAGCCTCTTGGGGTTCCCAAGACCATGCCTAGGCTCTTAGAAAGCATTTCTGGACCTGTACTAGGCCAGAATAAAGCCAACTCACCAAAGAGTGAGTCCCAGGCCTGGCATCATTCACCAGAAGCTGACAAAAGAGCCTTTGGGCTTTAAGTGAGCATTGGTGATGGCCTAGGAGAAACCCCCCAACCCATGGACAAGTGGTGGCCATAGGGAGAGGCTCCTCTGCCTATGGAAAGGGAAGGGAAGAGTGGGAAGGACTTTGTATTTTGGCTTGAGTGTCGGCTTAGCCTCAATAGAATAGAACATTTGATAAATTGCTAAGGATTTTGACTCCAATCCCTGGCTCTCTGATAGCATCTCTAGACATGCTTGGGACCTGGGGGAACTGGACACCCCTAAGGGAAGGGCCTTGGTTAAGGCCCAGTGCTGTGCTTCAGGTCAGAACCTGTACAGTCCCAGTACTGGTGGCCACAGGAGTGCTTGTATCACCATGCCCCCAGTTCTAGGTGGCTCAGCATAGAGAGAAAAATTCCTTATGTTTAGGAGAAAGTAGGGGAAAAAAACAAGAGTCTCTGCCTGGTAATCCAGATAATTCTTCCAGATCTTATGCAAGACCACTAAGGCCTCTACAAGTCTGCAAAAATCACTGTGTTATTGGGCTTTGGGTCCAAATCCCTTCAAAACCCTGGAAAGCCTTCTTAGAAGAGCAAGCACAAACAGCCCAGACTGTGAAGACTACAATTAATACCTAACTCTTTAATGCCCAGACAGTGAAGAAAATCTACAAGCATTAAGACCAGCCAGGAAAACTAGACCTTGCCAAATGAACTAAATAAGACAACAGTGACTGATCCTGAGAGATATACACAGAGAATTGAAAAGAGCTGTTTTGAGGAAACTCAAAGAAGTTCAAGATAATACAGAGAAAGTATTCAGAATTCTATCAGAAAAATTTAACAAAGAGATTGAAATAATTAAAAAGAATCAAGCAGAAATTCTGGAGTTGAAAAATGCAATTGACATGCTGAAGAATGCATCAGAGTCTCTTACTAACAGAACTGATCAAGCAGAAGAAATATCTAGTGTATTAGGCCATTCTTATATTGCTATACAAAATCTAATATTGGGTAATTTATTTAAAAAAGAGGCTTAATTAGCTCACAGTTATATGGGCTTTATAGGAAGTATTCCCAGCTTCTCAGCTTCTAGGGAAGTTTCAGGAAGAGTGGCAGAAGGTGAAAGGGGAGCAGGCATGTCATATGGTGAAAACAGGAGCAAGAGAAAGAAAGTGAAGCACCACATGGTTTTAAATGGCCAGATCTCATGAGAAGTAACTCACTATCATGAGGACACCCCAAGTGGGTGGTACTAAGACATTCATGAGAAATCTACCCCATGATCCTATTAGCTCCCACCAGGCTCCACCTCCAGTAGTGGGGACTACAATTCATCATGAGACTTGAGCAGGAACACATATCCAAATCAGTTAGTGAGCTTGAAGAGAGGTTATTTGAAAATACAGTCAGAGGGTACCAAAAAAAGAATAAAAAACAATAAAGCATGTCTATAAGATCTAGAAAATAGCCTCACAATGACAAATCTAAGAGTTATTGGCCTTAAAGAAGAAGCAAAGAAAGAGACAGGGGTAGAAGTTTATTCCAAGAGATAATATCAGAGAACTTTCCAAACCTGGAGAAAAATATCAACATTTAAGTACAAGAAGGTTATAGAACAACAAGTAGATTTAACCCAAAGGCTACCTCAAGGCATTTAATAATCAAACTCCCAAATATCAATAATAAAGAAAGGTTTCTAAAAGCAGCAAGAGGAAAGAAACAAATAACATAAAATGGAGCTCCAATACATCTGGCAGAAGACTTTTCAGTGGAAACCTTACAGGCCAAGAGAGAGTGGTATGACATATTTAAAGTGCTGAAAGAAAAAACCTTGTAATCTAGAGTAGTATATCCAGTGAAAATATCCTTTAAGCTTGAAGGAGAAATAAAGACCTTCCCAGACAAACAAACGCTGAGGGATTTTATCAACACCAGACCTGTCCTATAAGAAATGTTAAAAGGAATTCTTCAGTCTGAACGAAAAGAATGTTAATATGCAAGAAAAAAATCATCAGAAGGTACAAAACTCACTGGTAGTAGTAAAAACACAGAATAGTATAACACGGTAATTATGGTGTATAAACTTTTCCTGACTTAAGTAGGAAAACTAAATGATGAAACAATCAAAAATAATGACAACAACAGCTTTTCAAAACAAAGACAGTATAAAAAGACATAAAGATAAACAACAAAAAGCTAAAAAGTGAAGGGATGAAGTTAAAGTGTAGAGCTTTTATTAGTTTTAATTTTGCATGTTTGTTTAGGCAATGAGAGTTAAATTTTCATCAGTTTAAAATAATGGGTTATAAGATAACCCATTTATTTACAAGTCTCATGGCAACCTCAAATTGAAAAACATCCAAAGGACACTCAAAATGAAAAGAAGGAAATGAAAGCATATCACCAGAGAAAATGACCTTCACTTAAAGGAAGTCAGGAAGGAAAGAAAGAAAGCAGAGAAGCCTGTAAAACAAACAGATAATAAATAACAAAATGGCAGGTGTAAGACCCTATTTATCAATAACAATATTAAACGTAAATGGACTATACTCTCTAACCAAAAGACAGAGTGCTGAAAGGATTTTAAAAAAGACCCAATGATCTGTTGCCTACAAGAAACACACTTCACCTGTAAAGAAGCACATAGAATTAATAAAGGGAGGGGAAAAGATATTCCATGCCAATAGAAACCAAGAAAGAGCAGGAGTAGCTATACTTACATGAGACAAAAATAGATATCAAAATAAAAACTGGTCATTATATAAGAGGAGACCAAAAGGGCCATTATATAATTATAAAGGGATCGATTCAGCAAGAGGATATAAGGATTTAAAATATATGTGAACCCAACTCTGGAGCAATCAGATATATAAAGCAAAGATTATTAGCATTAAAGAGAGAAAATATAGATCCCAATACAATAATAGCTGGATACTTTAACACCCCACTTTAAGCACTGAACAGATCTTCAGGAAAGAAAATCAACAAAGAAACATTGGACTTAATCTTTACTACAGAACAAATTGATCTGATATATATTTATGGAACATTTTATCCAATGGATGCAAAATACACATTTTTTCTCTTCAGCACAGGAATTATTCTTAAGGATAGACCATAAGTTAGGTCACAAATAAGTCTTAAAAGATTCAAAAACATGAAATAATATCAAGCATCTTCTCTGACTTCAATGAAGTAAAGCTATAAATAAATAACAGGAGTAATTTTGGAAACTACACAAATACATGGAAATTAAACAATATGCTCTGGAATTACCAGTGGGTCAATGAAGAAATTAAGAAGAAAATTGAATGGTAACACAACATACCAAAACCTATGGGATACAGTGAAAGCAGTACTAAGAGGAAACTTTATAAGTGCCTACATCAAAAAAGAAAGAAAAACTTCAAAGAAATAACCTAATGATGAGTCTTAAAGAACTAGAAAAGCAAGAGCAAACCAAATACAAAATTAGCAGAAGAAAAGAAATAATAAAATTAGAGCAGAAATAAATGAATTTGAAATGAAAACAATATAAAACATCAATAAACAAATATTGGTTTTTTTGAAAACATAAACAATATTGACAAACCGTTTGCCAGATTAAGAAAAAAGAGAGAAGACCCAAATAATGAAAATCATAAATGAAAAAGGAGACATCACAACTGATACTGCAGAAATTTAAACGGTCATTAGTGGCTACTATGAGCAAATATATGCCAATAAATTGCAAAATACAGAAATGGATAAATTCCTAGACACATACAACTTATCAAGATTGAGCCATAACAAAATCCAAAAGCTGAACAGACCCATAGCAAGTAACAAGTACATAAAGCCATTATAAAAGTTCTCCAAAAAAGAAAAGCCTGGGACCCGATGTGGCTTCACTGCTGTTTCTACTAAACACTTAAGGAAGAACTAATATCAATCATACTGAAACTGTTTCAAAAAACAGAGGAAGAAGGAATACTTCCAAACTCATTCTTACATGGCCAATATTACCCTCATACCAAAACCAGACAAAGACACCTCAGAGAAATAAAACTACAGGCTAATAACCCTGATTAATACTGATACAAAAATTCTCAGCAAAATACTAGCAAACCAAATTCAGCAACGCATTAAAACAATCATTCATCATGACCAAGTGGGATTTATCCTAGGAATGCAAAGATGGTTTATACTAGGTAAAATTTAGAAGCAACCAAAGTATGCATTGACAGATGAATGGATAAAGAAAACGTGGTACAGATAAACAATGGAGTACTATCCATCCATAAAAAAGAATGAGATCCTGTCATTTGCAACAATATGGATGGAGCTGGAGGTCATTAAGTTAAGTGAAATAAGCCAGGCATAGAAAGACAAACTTTGCATGTTCTCACTTATTTATGGGGCCTAAAAATCAAAACAATTGAAGTCATGGAGGTACAGAATAGAAGGATAATTACCAGAAGCTTGGAAGGGTAGTAGGCGGTGATGGGGGGTGAGGAGATGGAGATGGTTGATGCATACAAAAAAATAGTTAGACTATAGTCAATAACAATTTAACTGTATGTTTTAAAATAACTAAACAGTATAATTGAATTGTTTGTAACACACAGGATAAATGCTTGAGGAAATGGATACCCAATTTTCCATGATGTGATTATTGTTCATTGCATGCCTGTAGCAAAACACCTCATGTACTTCATAAATACGTATACCCACTATGTACCCACAAAATTAAAAACACTTCTTAAAGTTACTAAGGAATATGTATGTTAATATTAAAATTAGAAATACAAAGCTATATCTGCATGTACCAAATTGTTCCTGATGGTTGCTTATAAGGCTGGAAGTGTTACTAATGGGCAATTTTTGTGTTTTAATAATATTTTTCTATACAATTTGGGGCTTTTTAAACAATATGCATGCATTCATGTAGTGATTTTTAAATAACCTATTTTAAATTCAAACCCTAAAAATCTACAGGAAAATATTCAACTCCCAGAGTAGAGGAAGATAGAAATGGAAAAATATAAAGATGAATAGCCTTATCAGTAAATTTCAAACCTTTATGTCAAAAATCATAAACAATATGAAAACATAAACATAAACTTGAAAAAATATGCAACACATATAATCGATGTGTCAACATCTTCATTAACCTGTGAGCATATCAAAACATATATGGAGTTTTCTGAAAATATATATTTCCAGACCCACCTCCTGCAATTCCATTTCAATTAGTGAAGAGCAGCAGGGAAACTGGATGGACTAATCTGTAGCAGTGAACCTAGGATGGGGCTGGTTAGAGGAGGATTAGATGTTTAGGATTTGAAAAATTTTCTCTTTCCCTGAGTTTAGTATCTGTTAAAAGATAGACAAAGGAGCCAGGCAGAGAAGAAATAAAAAATCAGTATATGCCATCGTAATGTTGGAAAGTACCATAGTATTGTTAGGTAAACAGGAGAGCTTTTCAATACCAAATCCTGGAGTGAGGCACTTCCACCAGCTAGCAGTCAATTCCAGGAAACTACAAGCATCACCCTCACCACTCCACAGAGCCCCACCCAAAGAAAACTTATTTATGGAACAGTGGACTGAGCAAGCAGTCAAACATCAGAAATAGCAAAGCCACAGCGTTACATGCCCAATTCTTACTCCTCAGTTTATCAGACCAGATAATTTTCTCCTCTTCTCCTGGTGAAAAGACAGTCAGGAAACTGAGAAAGGCAGAAATATACCAGAAGAGTCAGTGAGGATTTTGATATTTAATTAAGAGAAGGCTACCACAAAGAGACAAAAACATTTCAAAAAAATAATTAATGAGCTCCTAGTTATGAATATAATTGATAACACATACCATAGAACAGCTTCTACCATTTTAAAGGAAATTCTTTTCTTTTGGACTTTTTTACAAAACTTCTGCGGTAGATAAAACCCTTGTATGGAACATAAAATACATCATTAACCCTGACTTAGAGGTTTAAGAATATAGAATGGCTCCTTGAATCAGCACTCCTCCGAAGGAGAAAAATAGGGTTGAAATTTATATCTTAAGTGTCAAATAATATTCTTTAGAAGCCAAATGTCCCACCAACCTATTTTACCTTACACCATATTATAATTCGGTTAGGATCAAAATATATCCATTATCTACATGGAGGCAAAAATTATGACAAGAAATATAGAAAGAATTATGAAGTACTTGTAGATTCATTGTAACTAGCATAGTGTTACAAAAATTTTCAACTGAAAGAACATTTGGATCAAAAGAGGTATTGAGGCCGGGCGCGGTGGCTCAAGCCTGTAATCCCAGCACTTTGGGAGGCCGAGACGGGCGGATCACGAGGTCAGGAGATCGAGACCATCCTGGCTAATATGGTGAAACCCCGTCTCTACTAAAAAATACAAAAAACTAGCCGCGCGTGGTGGCGGGTGCCTGTAGTCCCAGCTACTCGGGAGGCTGAGGCAGGAGAATGGCATATAAACCCGGGAGGCGGAGCTTGCGATGAGCTGAGATCCGGCCACTGCACTCCAGCCCAGGCGACAGAGCGAGACTTCGTCTCCAAAAAAAAAAAAAAAAAAAAAAAAAAAAAGAGGTATTGAGAAAGAAAATCATTTGACAGACTCTGAATTTTAAGTTAGTGAGTAAATTGTCCTTAAAAAATTGAAGCACCCTGTTCATGTCAGGACATATAATCTCAAAACACTCAACCAGAGTAATTTGGGGATGGCTAGAAGTTCTACTCAGGATAAAGGTCAATTTTATGTTTTTTACTTCTTACTGGATCTTTTCTCTCTCTTCCCACACTACAAAAATGACCAACCTAACACAACTAGAATTTTTCTGTCCTCCTACTTTTCAGATGCAGGTCTGCAGGGGATTCGACAAGATCTCTTTCAGTTGTATTTGTGATGAGTGCTGAAAGGGGTAATTCATTGACCCTACCAGTGGGGATGTTACAATTCACTGATCTGAACCCCGGCTTGTCATGTGACTTGTTTTGGTCAGTTAATTAAGAAATGTGGCATTCGTCACTTCTGTGTACTTCAGCATGCTTTTCCCCACTCTGTCACGGAGACTAGCAATGGTCCGGAGAAGGCAGTACCTGGGTCCCATGCCATTTTAAGTGACATGTAGTGTAAATAAGATCTAAACATTTGCTGTTATTAGACCTTGAGAGGTTGGGGTATTTGATTGTAGTAGAGCATTCCTATCCTTACCTTCCTATCCCTACATTCCTACCCCTACTAAGAATTATCCAGGAGAAAGGAGAGGAAAAGCCATCTGCACACTTTCCCCTTCTGGAGTACAATAAACCCCAAATTACTGTCTTTTATTTTTCATTCCCAAATGCCTGCTTGAATCGACTTCTTAAAACAGAAAAAATGATCATGTGGCCTAGTAATCTACAAACTTAATCTCTGTCTTTATTTCTGCAAAACCTGGCAATCACTTACTAAATACAGAAGCTTTATTTCAGTCTTGCATTTAGGAAAACCATCATCCAATTTCTAATCTGGATCTGCGTGAATGGCCATTTATTAAAAGAAATCAAAATAATATCAACTTTTTCCTGTTAGGCAGAAAGTGCATTATTTCATAATTCCTGAATCAAATAAGCTTCTATTTATTTTCACTGTGAAGAAGCATGCTTTAAGGTAATAAGAAAATGAATAATGATCGTGCTTTTAGAAAACTATGTAATTTTCAAATGAAAAAATACTAATCTTAACACATTCTTAGGCAAAGAAGGTTATGGTCTACTAAAGAGAGCTTGACACTTTCAATTAAAATAACATTTTTGAAAAGAGTCTCTACCACCTTTATTTGAATAGTACTTCTGTTGCAAGAGAAAAGCTGCCAAATGTGTCTAGAATTGATTAATAAGGAGAATAATTGCCTCCTACTAATTTTAATCTTTTGTACAGCTTTGCCTCTCATGGGATAAACATGAGGACTATGTGGCATTATCATCAAATCTGAATCTAACCATTCCCTTGCCAGTAGCCAATGAAGTGCAAACACAAATTAAACTAGATTGAGAATTATATTACTTGGCTCTTTGAAAATTTATATTACTGCAAAGCGTGCAGGCAGAGAGAAGCAGATGGGCAATACTGAGCAAAATTTTCTTACTGGATATTGCCCATCTGTTTTCCTTTTTGTGTTTCTACTTCAAACTATTCTAGATGTCCTATTTTTTTTGCAATTGCATAAATTAGGCATTCTAATTTTCAGTGGTCAAGCCATATCGAGTTGATAATTTCACTATAAGCAATAACAAAAATTATAATTTATATTGAGTGCTTGCTATCTTTCAGCCACTCTCCTAAAGCTTTTAAATGTCTTACGATATTTTTTTACTACCACTAGATAGATGCCATTATTATCTTCATTTTACAGATGAGGAAATTAAACAATAAAAAGTTCAAGACAGGTTCCCAGTTCACATTGCTAGGAAATGGTGGAATAGGGATTTAATGCTGCTTTAATCTATCAAGCCTTGGAAGAAAAATTAAGACTCTTATTTTGTTCTAAAATTCAATGTACTTATCTATTACTGATTTTAATTATAAATAAAAATAATCACACTTTAAAATGCATTGTATTTAATTCTCTCAAATTCATCAAATATTTTTTAATACTCACAAAATATCATACACATTTCAAAAAATTAAGATTTTATAAGTGGGGAATTTGTAAGTATCAAGCTATTGAATTTTGAAGTTGCAATGGGCATTAAATATCATCTAGTGCTTCACAAAAGTCTGTAAGCAAAGAAGAGAGCTGGAGCCCTGCCCACTGAACAGCTCTCTCCTCTTTTCCCTCTTTGCCTTGCAGAAGTCTGCAATATGCTTTCTAGTAGCTCCTAGGGCATCGGGAGCCCTGGAATAAAACTACTAGGACTTTCTAATGACAATGTCTGCTTAACAATGAAGATAATTTTTCTAACAGGCCTCAGTTTCATTAAAACTCAATGTACAGATAATCCCAAAATGCTAACCATCTACCTTTATCCACTCTCCCAATTCTTAGAAGCCAAGCTGTGCCACCAAAGGAATCTCCAGAAGATAAAGTTTCAGAATTATCTAGGTATTTAGAATTGGAGAAAAGAAGAAGCTGTAGAAAGCGGAAGAGGTCTGGTGAACCAACATTGGGAGTAGTCCTGTAGGTAGAGCCAGCCTACCAAAATAGCACTTGGTGAACCCAAACGTAAAGCATCTTCACATTTACTAGCAAATACAGTGCTATAAATATTAGTGTAAATTAATTTTTAAAAGTCAATAATTTTGGAATGTGTATCTTACAGTAAAGCTGGATGAGGGCCACACATCAATAACCAGGAAGTAGAATAGCAACAGTTTTGGTTCTTTTATTTTTTCCCAAAGCCCTAAAGACAGAAAGATGCCTCTTTTTTCTTCTTCAACTGCAGTTCATGATCTCCTTTTTATAGGACCTAAAATCTCATGAGTGCAATCACACTATACCTACTTCATAGCCTAACAAGACTAAGTTGACCTGTACGGGCTGGCCTAATAACCAATCTAATTAAAAATACAATACATGTTTCCTTTAGGAATGGTAATCCAAAACCCAAATGATTTAAGAAAGAATGGTTAGAAATAAATCAGTAACTGTATTAGAGTTGTCTTTGTAAACACACCCATAATAACACATACACACACAAACACTCAAGCGACTGGTTCATCAGGCTGTCATACTCGAAGCACACTGATGTGACTCCTGACATATACACTTAAACTCTGGTCTTTCATCTCTGTTAACTCTCACCCACACTCTTGTAATATAGCTTGAGGGGACCTGAAGCCCCAGGATACCGCACAAAACTGAGTAGTTTACTTATACATCAATGACATTATGCTAAAGAAGCCAGATAAGCAATAAGAGACAACCAAGCTGGAAACCTTGGTGAGAAAAACCAGCTGCAGAAGAGAGAAAATATATTCTTCGAAAAATCAGGGGACTGCCACATCACTGAAATTTGGCGAAGATGGGGGATATATCAGCTGTCTGAGGCATTCCACTAGATCTTTCCAAAGAACGGGGCATTTTATTGTATCTTGGGCTTCTTTCAAGTTTTCGATAATGGTCTTTTTCTCCAGGGATAGGATATTGGTTTCAACTTACTATCTTGCTAGGAAAGGAAATCACCAGATTGCATTTTGTCCTTTCTATCATAGTGACCTTTATTCCATGGTTTAGATGAGTAAGTGGAGGTGCTGCAAGTTACTAAAAATATGTATTCCAATCATACACTCAGAATCTGGCATAATAAATACAGGATAATGTGGCATACCTTATTAGTTGACAACTTTATATTCATTCCTTACCTCATTTGTTAACACTCTCACTTTGATTCAGAGAGCAATGTGTATAGCCCAATGGAATGCATCATGACAAAACTTCCCTGTTTTTTTCTATACTTTCTTATTGTCAGGGTGGACACACACGTACCAAAGGTAACTACGATACCTTAGCAGAAGTGTGTAAGATTGATGGTATTTTTGGAAAATGTTTATTTTCTTGATAAATGGGGAAATACACAGCAGATTTACAGCAGATTTCGCCCTTTTTTTCTTAACATGGCCCTACCCTGAACATGAATGAAGAGGTAAGAATTGCAGTGGCCATCCTTTGACATGAGGGAACATCAAAGTGAAACACAGAGCCATAGGCCCCGACACCACAGAGCTTTTGAATGCATTGACCACGTCTTACCTCGGGGCTTCTTGGTTTAGGTACAAACTGCACTAGTTGGACTTTTGTTACTTGCAGGCAAATATAATCCTAACAAAAACAGATGGGTTCATCTGGGTGATTAAACAACTACAATTAAGTTATTTGTGCCTCTCTGTACGGAAAAGCAAGATCTATTTAATTTATCTTTGTATCTGGACAGTGTTTTGCATGTACTAATAAAAGTATGAACAATGAATTCACTCAACACAATTCAGCAATACATAAACTCAATCTTACATTTTGTTTTCAGTATCTTAGCTATGCATAGCAAAAGATGATGGATATCTTTTCTTCTATCAGCAGGGACCTAGAAATTCCCTTACAGTCTGTGCCTTAAGCCAAGAATTTTGGAATTTGAGAAAACCATTCTCTTTTTTTAGGAGGTCCATATATTCAGAAAAAAGTCTTCCATACTAATTGAATTGCCCTTCATACTATACTGTAATAGACACTGGGTCTGTCACAGCCTTTCTTTGAATGGTTATTTCATAGTAGATGACCACAGGGGATAATTTAATTAGTGGCTTGGGTACCACATGCCGTTGACTACCAAAGCTCTTTCCTTTAATACTAGATTTTTTCCGCCTCCAAGCCAGTTAACAAATCCCAGACTTCTCAACCCCCCAAAATCCATCCCTAATTTTCCCTTAGGCTTGTTGCTTGCAAATATTTCTGGTCCCAATTTTATATGAATCCGGGCTCTTCATTGAAAGCAACAAAAACTAACACTGGCTGATTCAAGAGAAAAGCAGGTTTTGAAATAATTTCAGTGGTATTAGAGAACCAGGCTTAGCAGTCACACAGTTAGAGCAGCAGCCAAAATAATACCCTATGAACTTGCCACTTTTCTTGCCACTGTTGCCACTGCTGAAACACATTCAAAGCCACAGGAAGCACCACTAACAATTCAAAATGTCTGCTGAGACTTCTGATATTGCTGCCCCTGGAAGGTGGTTGTCATTGCTATGGCTGTCTTTTTCTTCTTTAAGACAGATGCACTTCTGTGTATATTTCTTTGCAACATTATCTCAATTCAAAGTATAGGCCACATGGCACTTGGTTTCCAAGCCTAACTGAGAGAGGCAAGACAAGAAAGCATCATAAATGCTTGTCATTTAAGTTTCTATATAACAAAGTAGACTCCCTCACCAAGAGTTTTAGGTTGGAAATTCTCAGTATGTAGGAAAGTAGACCACATAATGAACAGCTTAAAGCAAACTAAAAGAAAAGCAAATATTCAGTATAAATTGTTAACATTTATCAACTTTGTGTTATTACCAGCCAATTTTTTATTAGTTTTCTATCTATTAATTCACTGGGTTCTTACATTGCTCCATTTTCCCCATTTTTGGAGCAGAATCTAAAATATAACAAGACTAAATAACTTCTTTGAGGTCACAGCTAATAAGTGACAGAAAAAAAAATTTATTTCAGGTGTGTCAGATGCCAATTCCACCCTTTTACTTATTATGTACATTGTTTATAATTGCATAATTAACTTTGCACAAGGTTTGAAGTGTAAATAGTGTACTTAGTAATTTTGACATATAATATTGCCTTCTTTCTTGGGGAAAACTGATAAGGAAATGTGATATGGAAGAATAATGTAAGATTATGATTGAATTTAAAACCTGAGCCAGTAGATTAAGATTTTTGCCATAGGCCTAAAAGTTCTTAGAATTGTGAAATTGAGTCAAAAGACTCTAGTTATAAAATTACACTTTACTTTAGAATATATTGTAAATCTCTGAGCAGACCTCAGCAGGTATTTTTTTCTGCTTTGGGACAATGACTCAATATCCTGATTTCTGGATAACTTCAGCAAAGATAATAAAGAAAGTGATATTGCCAGAAGTATTTTTCTCTTTACTGGACAACAAAACAGCAAAATAATAGATTCTGACGTTGGTAGCAGCTATATGTAATGGAAGAATGCTTAGTTTCAAAGGCAAATATTTGATATATGCTTTGCTTTTTAAATAAATGTTTTCATATTTTTGGCTAATAGTATTATTTAGATGTTTTGAGGGGTAAACTTGGCGAAAATAATAGAATGAAAATACTGATATAAAGTAATGGATGTGTATTCTTTATCTCAATCATGCTCAGTATGGGACAGGATACATATTGGTGCTCTGTAATTGTTTACTGATTGAAGAAATGCCAATACTGTGCCTCACTGCTGCTTATCTATCTGCACTGTTTTCCTCTTCAGGTTTCTCAAGCCTTTTCCGTTCCACTCAATCCTGTATCTTCTTATCTCTTTATCTCGGCAACTGATTTTCTCTCCAACTTTATTGAAAAGAGAAAGAACATCTAGCATGAGCTCTCAACGTTCTTCTCTATTTTAATTTTCCTGTCATTTTACTTCCTCCCTCCTTCTCCCCATCACCTCTCTCTCATTTTGTTCATTTATTTTCTCCTTTTCTTTTT
Organism: Rhinopithecus roxellana; assembly: GCF_007565055.1. Taxonomy (NCBI): domain Eukaryota; kingdom Metazoa; phylum Chordata; class Mammalia; order Primates; family Cercopithecidae; genus Rhinopithecus; species Rhinopithecus roxellana. The sequence goes on from NC_044552.1 coordinate 127,623,558, forward strand.
TTCTCGTTCACTTTCTTCTTAATTCATTTCTGCCATCTTCTTCTTCTTCTTCTTCTTTTTTTTTTTTTTTGAAAGACTAGCCAGGAAAGCAAAAATCAGAAAAACAAATCAAATGAAACTTGTCATCAATTAGAAGGCAAAAGTCATGAGTTGGAATTTCAGGCACAAGAGTCCAAGAGTCCATTCCCTGAAAGAGAAGCTTATGTTCTATGGAGTGTCAAACACTCCACAATTCTAGAAGAATCAGAGGACTAAAAAGGGTGATTGAGGGATTCGATGCCACAAAGGATAATCCCAGTTCATTTCAGTAGCCATTTGTTGAAGGCCCATCATGAGCCAAGTTTAGCCCGAGATCATGGAAATGCAGAGATAAGTCCCTTTTCTGGTCCCTTTGCTGGAGCAGTTGAGAGGAGGAGTCAAAAGAGATAAGATCCCATGGATGTTCTATAATCAAATCTAAGAAACACAGAGGAAAAGTGCTATGGAAAAACAGGTGAAGAAGTGTATAACTTGGGAGTTCCCTCAACAGGAGACCCTGAGCCAATATGCTACTTAGCAATTAAGAGCTCCTTCCAGAAGGATGCTAATTCCCAGGAACCTCTATTCTTTATCTCTTCATTCCAACTCTTATTTTGTGAAGTGCATTTAGTAGCAGGAGGGCAAAATGGATTCAACAATACAAGGGCTGCCATTAGACAAAAATGGCCTTTGGAAATCAGGTCATTTTACATAGAAAGGACAGGAAAACCCAAGGGGATATGGGCAAAACACCAACAATATTCACGAGAAATTTGAAAACATAGAACTTGATAAACAACTAAATGTGGGATAGAAGGTATGAGGTAGAAGGTAGAGTTAAGGACAATTTCAAACTTACTTACTTGGATGCCACGATGTTATTGTGGTAGGGAGTTTGACCATATTCGCATCCTTGAAAAATTAGTTAATTTAATTAATCCATGTAGCCTATTAACAGGAGCAAGCCAGAATTCCGATTTTCAGAAATAAGTAAAGACGAGATCTAGATTGACGTTCATTATGATAACATTGAGCCTCAATCTACTGAATAAAAGGCTCTTACTCTTTCTTCTCTTGTGTAGAAACCAGTTCTAAGACAAAGTTGATGGAGTCAAGAGGCAATGAACATGAGAAAAGAAAATTTTCAGAGTCTAAAGATCCAGTCTGAACCAAATACCATCAAATTCAATAATTTATTTATACTCAAGTGTTAATGCTGTATGTGTCTTTCAGTAACTCCATAGAAAATATAATCCATTTACCAGACACAGTTCTTGTCTGAATACCTCAAACCCACAGTTTTAATATAAGCAGAACAAGAAATGTATTGAAAGATTATTGTATAGTTCACATACTGCAATTTACTAACAAAAAATTTCCACTTAAAACATCAAAAAACATCAGAATTAGGGCCATGTAGAGGAGTCATTTATGCAAACCCATCAAAGACATTCCATGTTTTTCTCATAAGTAACTATTTCTCATCTCTAATGATGCTAACCAATCTGAAGAATTATTCTTTAAAGGTTTGCATATCAAATGCTAGCTTCCCACAATATAAAAGAGAACTCCTGGGTCTTCCTTTATTCATTTAATTCTCCATGCCTCAGGCAATCAAACTAACCTCTAAACTGAATGTAAGTAATCCGCAATCCTTTTTACAACTGACGTTAGAAGTCACTGACACGGAAGTAATGTAACAGGAAAACAGAGTTCCCTTGAAATACATAGCATAAGTACAAGTATTCTTTGCCTTGAGGTTCATTAATTGTCTCTTTTTATATGTTTGTTTAGTTTTTACAATCATAAAGCTAAAAAATAGACTATTGAATACATCCCTTGCCAATATGAAGTAATCTTATTAATAGCAACAATGCAAATACCATTGGATTATGACTCCATCTGTCTATAAAAAATATCCAGCATCCCCATCCAGTCCTCTCTGCCTGTTGTTTTGTCTTGTATAAGCTTACAAACAATTCTCTGGACTTAGTCCAGCATCTCCCTGAAGTTTGCCCTCTACCGAAGCACTCTGAGGGTGGCCTCTCACACTGCTGCTGCTATGTGTGCCCTTCATGAAAATATTATTTCCAGATAAGGATAACCTCTCTTTTTGCTTACAAAGCTGCAAACTCACTAGGGAACAAAATGACACTGAATTTCCTTCAGTCTTCTCTATGTCTGTGTCATGTTGTGTTGCTTAGAAAAAATAAACAACTAGAATATACCGCTCTCTCTAAGTCACATATCAGACCAGAGCCCTGAACTGACAATGCTCAAGACTCCCTTGTTTAATGGAATCCTTTATTAAAAGGGCTCTTTCAATTACTAGCTGCTGCCTCTCTGTGCATAGACTGAGATGCAGTCAAGGGGGTCTTTCTCTGCACTTCTCCGACCTCCAGTGTCAACTAAGCATAAACTACCACCAAGCCCTTTCTTCTTCATGTAAACCAACTCATGCGTGGCCTAACTTAGCAGTAATTCCTTTTATATATAATATGCAATACTTTCACTATCAAATTATTGTCTGAGCCTACTCTTCTGGAGGATTTTAAGAAATATTAGCACCAATAAACTTCCTGGAAAATTTTAAGCATAGTTTGGCCTGAAGATATGCACATTCTCAAGGTGTCCTTTTTGGAACTCTTTTCTAGGCTAAATTACGTTTTCTATATCCTTAATCCTTCTAATCCTCCTACTTCTTTCCTCCAAATACAGTCATAATCAAACCCATGTTTATTTGTTCTGTGTAGGTCATTACATGTGGATAAAAATGTATAAAGAACTGAAGAATTTTGGCTCTAAAGTCATAAAAAATTTGGAGCAACTCTTTATATCTTGTTCATTTGAATTGAACAGAATTGCTTTGTTCAGTCCCTAAAGAAGAATTTACAGCATCTGTTAACTTTTCACACAAACCATCCTGAGCTTATATTGTGTGAAGGTTAATTTTATGTGTCAACTTGACTTGCTCATGGGATGTCCAGACATTTGGTCAAACATCATCCTGGATGTGTCTGTGAGGGTGTTTCTGGATAAGATTAACATTTGAATAGGCAGACTGAGAAAATCAGACTGTCCTTCCTATAATGTGGGTGGGCCACCACTCAGTGGACTCACCCAATCAGCTGAAGTCCTGAACACACCAAGAAGGCTGAGGCTTTCTTGAGTAAAAGAAGTGTTCTTGCCTTTGAGTTAGGATACTGGTTTTTTCCTGCCTTCTGACTCAAATTGAAACACTGGATCTTCCTGAGTCTGAAACCTACTAGCCTTCATACTAGAACTATACCTGGTTCTCAGGCCTACAGACTCAACTAGGACAAAACCATCAGCTTTCCAGGGTCTCCAGCTTGCCACCTACAGATTTGGGGACTCATCAGCCTCCATAATTGCATGAGCCAATTCCTTATAATATTCATAGGTTCTATTAAGTACCTATTGGTTCTGACTATCTGGAGAACCTTGACTAATATGTATTGTGTATTGACCCAATATTCTCAAGTCTCTTCTAACTGAAGTTTTGCCTCAACTCATCCAGAGTGGTTTTGCTAAAACCAAAAAGACAGAAGAGGAATGTTAACTCTTCCTTCCCTCTTCATACACAGTTAGTTGTCAGTCCTGGAGGTCTATTTGAAATAGGGGGTGTGGTTGTTGATGGCACCAGAGAAATGGTAAAGATGAAACCACATATAATTTTCATATATGCATTCTTAAACCATCCAGTGCTAAACCAGATCTAGAAATCCAATAATGTCATGCTTGCAGATGAAAAGGTATCTAAACTGAGCATGATGGATTCACATGACAAGTGTCTCCCAGATGCCATTAGGAGTGGATATTTTTAGAAGATTTTTCTATTATATTATTCATTTATTAGTTTTTTTTAAGTACCCAATTTCTGTAACTAATAATGCACTCCATTGCAACACATTGCCCAATATACACTTGGTCACAGTCATTTAAGACTTTTGCATCCCAAGATCTATATGCTTCAGTAAGATCTGCATTTAAAAAAATAGGTAACCCTTGGTAATACAGTCTCTCTTTGAGAAAAAATAAGTTAAATAATTACTGTAATATTAGTAGACATGTTCTTTAGATGTGTTTTTATTTATTTCTATATGTAATTTAAGATGTAGTTATATTAGCAAAATCTCTGAGATTAGATTCTGTGATGTTTGTGATTTTTTTTTGACTCTGATTGAAGTCCCTGCAGTGGATTAATTGGCCATCTAGTCAGCATCTATTGACTCCTTTCTCCTTCCTAAGAGCATTATGAATTTCAGTTTGTATATATACCATTCCACTATGTAGCCCAGATACTATAAGAAAAGTTAAACTAGAGAGCATGGCATCTGATTGACCTAAATCAATCAGCACATTTCTAATCCCCTGCGTAATGGTTACTTCAAATGTATGGAGGTAATCTTAACTGATCCAATCAGAAGCTGAACTTTGACAAGTGAATTTTAGGACCCTTGCTTAGAATGCTGGAAAAGAAACCCTCTTATTTCAGGATGATGTATGGTTATACACACTAGAATTGCTGCAACAATTTTGTCGTCATGATGAAAGCTCTAAGATGAAGTTGACTATGGGCGAAAATAAATACCAAAAAACACTGGGTCCGTAAAGATACCATTAGGTTGTTGAATCAAAACCAGCTCAGAAAGTCAAGGAGCTTCCAGAGTTACATACTTATAAAAGCCAATAAATCCCCTTTAACGTTTAAGCCACTTTCTCTTGGGTGTCTGTGTCTGCGTGTTATGTGCAACATGAGGAATGCAGTAAAGTATGGTAGAAAAGCCAAGGCATACTAATTGTGGATATGAATTTCTGATCTCTAGAATTATTTTTCCTTGGAGGGTCTACTTTCTAAATACATAAGACTAGGCACAAATGCCCTAAGGTCTTCCTCTATTTTTATGGGGGGAAAACAAAATATCTATGACTATAATTATTTGTCTTCCATTAAAAAAATTTCTCTAAACAGGAGTAGTACTAATTTCTTATACACTTATATTAGAGTTTTTGAAAGCCCAAATGATTTTTACTTCACCTTGGATATTACATACACCACCTGCTTCACTAATGATAGAAAGAACAGATGGAAATGTTGACTTTTTAGAATGCCTCAGAATTTGACTAGAGGAAACTTTTTTAAAAAAGTTTTTAGGGATAGAGCCTAACTCTGTTGCCCAGGCTGGAGTGCAATGGTGCAATCATAGCTCACTGCAGCCTCAAACTCCTGGGCTCCAATGATCTTCCCACCTCATTTTCCCAAGCAGCTGGGACTACTGGCATGTACCACCATGCCTGGATAATTTTTCTACTTTTTTATTTTTTTGTAAAGATGGAGTCATGCTGTGTTGCACAGGCTGGTCTCAAACCCCTGGCCTCAAGTGATCCTCCCACCTCAGCCTCCTAAAGTACTGGGATTACAGGTGTGAGCCACCATGCCCAGCCAGGAAACACTTAACATTTAGGAATTTATTTTCTCTAAAATTTCACCCAAATTACTAAGCTATTATATGTTTTTTATAAGATGGACTATTTAATATTAAAATCTTATTTCTCGATTCATCAATAATAAATTATTTTAAAAGATCAATAATTGCAAAAGAGAAATATTAAGTCTAAAATATTAATTTACTGTTATTCATAGGCATATTATACACTAAATTAAGTAATGGGTCAGCCTAAAATATGAGAATGTTGCATATTGTGCTGTTTGTGCTAATATTCAGTGATATAAACATCAAAAAACTGCATACTGATAAACAAGTAAATATTATCATTATTTTGATATTTTAGATGTGTATAATATTAGCTATATGTACTAACAATAGCAATAATAATTTAAATACTTAAATTGCTGACTAATCAAGATACATTTTTCATACATTCCTCATAATAATTCTTGTAGAAATATTGCTATTATTCCTCATTTTACAGATAAAGAAAGTAAAGTTTGTAGAAGTTTAAAAGCTTCATTAAGGTAAACAGTTAGCAAGGAGGAGCCACAGCTCAAATCTGTGGACTCTACTGCAAGCCTACAGGATTAATCACTGTATGATTTTTCCCAACATATATGTCCTTTTCCAATGTAAACCTTAGCAAAATAAAAATAAAATAATTGCTACAAATATTTGAAGAGACAGATGACAAACAATTATATGAATAGAATTCAATCTAGTAATTTAGCTAATTATTTCCAGCAGTGATGTATATTTGTTCAAATGATTCACTAAGGAAATAGTAAGTTCTAGTGCTTATGGGTTCAGTTAAATTGAACTTATAAATATTTGTCAGAGGAGATAAAGTTGTAGAATTTGTCTAAAAGATGGAATGTTTTGTCAATAATATGTTGCATTTTAGAAAACCCAGAAACTGTGCAAAGATAAGAGTAAATTAATCATATGGTGGATTTTCTCTTGTTTATAATTGCTCCAACTATTTTGATAAATGAGGTAAAATATTTTACAAGGATATTTCTAATTTTTGCTTTTTTATATACATAAATACTTGGTCAGAATGGCTATTATTAAAAAGTAAAAAAACAACAGATGCTGGCAAGGTTGGGGAGAAAAAGGAATGCTTTTACAGTGCTGGTGGGAGTATATATTAGTTCAAATATTGTGGAAGACAGTGCGGCAATTCCTTGAAGACCTAGAGGCAGAAATATCATTTGATCCAGCAATCCCATTACTGAGTATATACCCAAAGGAATACAAATCATTCTGTCATAAAGATACATGCACTCGTATGTTCATTGCAGCACAATTTACAATAGCAAAGACATGGGATCAACTTAAATGTCCATCAATGATAGACTGGATAAAGAAAATGTAGAATGTGTTCACCATGGAATACTATGTAGCCATAAAAACGAACAAGATCACATCCTTTGCAGGTACATAGATGGAGCTGGAAGCCATTATCCTCAGCAAAGTAATGCAGGAACAGAAAACCAAATACTGTATATTCTTATTTAGAGATGAGAGCTGAATGATGAGAACACATGGACACATAGAGGAGAACAACACACACTGGGACCTGTTGGAGGGTGGGGATTCGGAGGAGGGAGAGCATCAGGAAGAATAGCTAATGGAGGCTGGGCTTAATACCTAGGTGATGAGATGATTTGTGTAGCCATGGCACACATTTACCTATGTAACAAAACTGTATATCCTGCACATGTACCCCTGCACTTAAATGTTGGAGAAAAAAACTTGGTGATTTCCTATTATACTATGGTATTCATTTATCTTTTCAAGTAACATATTTACACTGTCCATCTATAGAGCTCAAATACCACACAGCTACCTTAGCAGTTTCTGAAACTGTATAACTCTTTCCAAAGACAGAAATATTTGGTCACTCTGAGAATATTGCCAAGACTTTCTTTCAAAGGCTTCTCAAATAAGTAGATTCCAGTAGGGCATATCCTCCACAAGGATTGGGAAAATATCTTACATCAACTATCGAGTGACCATGACACTGAGCATAATAAGCTCAGGACACTAGTTAAGCCATCATTAAAATTGGTCAACTGATTTTTGTAAAAATATAAATTTGTTACCCCCAGTGATCTCTCCTGGACTGAGCCTCCACTTTTTTTTTTCTTCTTCTCAGTACATGACTTAGCTCACAATTGTTTATTCTTTTTGGCTTTGTGATCTATTGTGCATATTTCTTAGTCTTCTCCGTGATTCAATTTCAGAGGCAGAAGAATACAAGCTTATTTTATACCAACAATACTTGACATACACATATTCTCGTCTGTAAATAACATATCCAAATGGCTGTGCTGACTGTAATCTCAGCCCCACTGTGGCTTCTGTGCTGGTTATTTGCTGTTATTCATTGGTCCTCCCCTGTCTTCATGTACTCTACTTCTTTCTTTGCCAATCCCAATGGACTATGTCACTCAGATTCCCTTGTTGTCTGGTTTCTTATGGGATTCGAATAAAAGAAGGCACCATCAGGGGAACAGAGGGCAGAAGGAAGGAGAAATTGTTATATTTTCACTACTCCATTGCTTTGGGTCATATTTCTGTGAGTAGCTTAACGCACTCACCCATCTACAGCTCCCCATGTGTGTCCCTTCCTCCATGATTCATTCCAGTTTTCAGCAGGCTCCAACATCCGAATTTCCTGCCTTTGAACCTTCTGATCTAAGAGTGGTATGGCTAGGCTTGGTACACCTCAGTGGATCTCATTTATTTTCTCAACCCTGTCCACAACTCCCTAAGTAGTTATTTTACAGAGGAGTCTTCCTTTGAGTGAACAACCTTGTGTGAATTGTTTTACCACTTGCATCAAGAAAATCCAATTTATCCTTAGCCCAAATTGAGATTAGGTTAGTTTATATTGTGAGTTATATGATAGTTCGATCCGACTATAAATTAAATGGGATGTTTTAGATCTTTTGAGAAACTGACCCTTCAACAAAATATGCCTTCTATAGGACTAGGGGTTGTAATTCACTAATAGACAAATTTACAAATAAATATTTAGAAATAACCTTCGAAAATGAAGGCAAAATAAGCTTCGTTTATTCTCTTGGCTCCTATGGTAGCCCTGGAAATGTAGTAGCACTTAATTTATGGCTGTAGAAGGACTGACTGTATGAAAAAGAAAAGAGAATGTTTTAGATACAAATTCAAAGGGGGCAATTTTACAGTTGTATTTCAAGGATATATTTTCTCGTAACAACTGTGAATATCTGTTATGGGATGAGTTGCATTTACCCAAAATTCACATGTTGAAGTCCCAACCCTCAGTGCCTCAGAATGTAAGTATGTATAGAGATAGGGCCTTTGAAGAGGTAATTAAAGTGAAATGAAGTCATAAGCATGAGCCTTCATCCATGTGACCATACTTGAGATAAGGCCTTCAAAGACATGGTGAAGTTAAAATGAGGCCAGTAGGGTGGGGCCCTAATCCAAAATGACTGATGTCCTCATCAGATGAGAAAGAGACACCAGGAAGGCACAGGCACAGAGAAAAAGCCATGTGATGACACAGCATGAAGACAGCCATCTGCAAGCCAAGAGAAGATGCCTTACCAGAAGGTAAGTCCTGCCAACACCTTGATCATAGACTTTCCATCTTCAGAACTCTGAGAAATAAGCCTCTGTTGTTGAAACCACTCAGTTTGTGGAATTTTGTTTTGGAAGTCCTAGCAAGCTAATACAGTATCTCAATCACTATTTATAAATATAAGATCTTCAGATCTCACTTTTCAGATTTAGTGAAATAGCTTTACATTTCATTTTAAGTATAATTGTCTTGATTTGATAAATAAAATACTGATTCATTCCATATGGAAAAAATTTGAGTGACATAAAAATACCATAGAAACATGAAAGTGCAAGTAGTAGCTAAACACTGGATTAATTTGTGATATAAACCAAACTTACACACTCACTATGTAGCTTTCCCACTGTTTTATTTCTAGGTTTTGATACATAGTAGGTACTCATTCTAAATTTGTATACAGTGGTTGAATTAATGACTAAATAAATTCACATAACATTTTACAACAGTGATTCTCAAAGTGTGGTTCATAGCCCATCAGCATTCACATCACCTAAGAACTTCTGAGAAAGGCACATTCCCAAATGCTACTCCAAATTTAAATTCCGGGCTGGCATTCTGAGTTTTAACAGTCTTCAAGTGACCCTGATGCAGACTAAAGTTTGAGAACCCCTGATTTAGAGTCAGTACAAATCTGAGAATTTTAAAATTAAATGAATGACTGAAAAAGTATGTGGTAAGAAAGAGCTATTTATCTCATAAACACATTTAATTATTTCCTTCAGGTATTATTTTAATAACAGTTGATGTCACAGTGCAAAGTGTCCCATTAATTATCATCTGGATTCTAAATTTTACAGTGTAGCAAATAGCAACTCATTAATATTATAGTACTTAAATCTTGATGATTATTAGTAAGTTGTAACTTCTTTAAAATCTAGTTTTTGTTAACATTTGAAATATTTAAGGTAGTCTTTCAAAAACTATGCAGGGTAATAGGTCACATTTATACTGCGTACCTTTAGTAACACTTGTCAAGCAATAATAGAAATCCTAGTTCATTCAAAATTACTCACCTAGTCATCTGCTTATTCTTTCCGTTCCTCAGTCACATGTAATTAGTCCCATAGGTTTCTCTTCCTACATCTGATTTCCTCCCCTATGCCCTACCGCTTCTCTCCTTCATTCAGATAATCACGTCTCAAATAGCGTATTATAAGATCAAGCTGATTGGTCTCCCTGCAATGATCTCTCTATAATCTACACCTGGTAATATTATGCCCTAATGAAAAGTCTTTGGTGGGTTCCCTCACTCAAGATAAACTTGAAACTCCTGAGAGTTTCATCTACTTCCTTTCAGCATCTCACTCTTGCCTGCCTTTCTAGCCTCCACTCTCACAACGCCTTCACACACCAGGTGAATCTGAGACATTAAAAATTCCTTCCAGTTACTCCAAAATATCATGTTCTCTCTGGCTCTCTTTCCTTTGTAAATACTCTTCTTACTGCCTTCAGCAGCAACTCAACCTCCAGTTCCCAGTTCATCAACTCCTTCTCATCTCTTAATTGCTGGCCATGCCTTTGGGAAGCAGTTCCCTAGTTCTTATCAGTTAGGCATCCAGCCTCTCTGCTCTCGTAGCACATAGTCTCTCCTAATATAGCATGAGTCACACACTTTCCAAATCGGTGTTTTACTTGCTTGTCTTTTTTATTGCATTGCTCCTTGAGGGTAGCAATGGTGTCATTGTTTTTTAGTTTTTTTAATACTGAGAAAATTAAAAAATACAGGGAAAATGATAAAATATACACTCACCTTACTATGGTGTAGAAATAATTCAATATTTTATCATGATTTGTTTTTCTTACTAAAGAAATAAAACTACTCACCTAGGAAGTATATGGAAGGAAAGACAAGTACAATAAGAATCCCCAATGTTTTCTTGCCACCTATAACTTGATAAATGATTTTCAACAACTTAAGAATTTCTATAAATTTGAAAATAAAATAGTAAAAAGGAATTCTCTCTAACAAAGAATATTTTTTTGCTGCTTTTTATTTTCTTCATCTCCAAGTGACACAGATTGGGTGCAATAATTTTTAGTTGATTTAGACCTGTCAAAAGAAATACATCAGAATCCATTTTGACACATAAATTTCCAAGATTTTTTTCACATATAGAGTCTCCCTGAAATCGAAATTCACTGCTAATATTTTAGTATGTGAAAGTTTTTGTTTCATAACATAGATAGTGTTCAAAGGATACCAAGAAAAAAGATAAACAAGAAAGAGCCTCTGCTGCTTACAAAGCTTAGAGCTGGAAGCACACAATCTACTTATAGTAATAAGAAGTTACATTAAATAGCAAACATGGTATTTACCTCAACTGTAAGATATGTTTGAACTTGCGTAGTCTACATTCATAGCTTGTGTAACAAAAGACTGCCTTTTAATAACACAAACAGAGTTGAGAACTCCCATGTAGTCTATCCAAACCAAGTCATGGTGTTGTCAATAAATAATTATTAGGCTCAGGTTTGGTTCCTAGTTGGCTAACCAGGATTGTGGACAAGAAAACTGATAACTTATATTCTAGTGAGGTATCTAATACCCACAGTTAAATGTTGATGTAAATTAATCAATAGAATAATAATAAAGGAAAATAGCATTTCAAGATATCTGCAACAACTGTAATATTATATGAAAACGTTTACTTGTTTACTTGTGACAAATAGAAGCCTAAAGAGTGGTGCTAATATTTCTGTGATTGGTTGCCTACGTTCAATATAAAGGAAATGCTAACTTTCTGGTAGTGGTCAGGGAACATAACGATGCTTTTTTATCCAATCCATAGTAACAGACTCCTTGAATTCTATCAATCTGGAATACCCAGGTTAAAAACTCTGGTATGGAGGAGTATCTTATACAAACACCATGGAATCATTAACAGTCAGTGAAATAGTATAGGTAATTCCACAGGACACATAATCCAGTTGCTGTTGCTTCAACAGATAAATGGGGTGTTAGGTATACACACACACACACACACACACACACACATACACACACAATATTATATATTAAATGAAAAAAATCAAACCAAATGCAATGTTAAGATTCTAATTCAAATAAAGCAACTGTATAAGAAGCATGTTGGAAAAAGGAAAAAATGAACATGAACTTGGCATTAGATTACATTTATTTTACCAAGTGTAACAATGATATTGTGATTAGATTTAAAAGTTCTTATCTAATAGAGATATATACTAAAGTTCTTATAGATAAAAATTGATATATTGCATTGGATTTGCTTTAAAATATGCCAGAAGAAAAGGTGAGGGAGCAATTGATGAAATAAGAGTGGTGGAATATTGACAGTTGTTAAAGCTAGGTATGTAGGATCCTATTGCATCATTTTTTATAATTTTATTTATTTCAAAATTTTCTTAATACAGTGAAAACAGGCTTAAAGATGGAAAATTGCCAGAAGTCCTTAAGATAAGAGAAATTGAGCCTAACTTCTTTTTTTCTTTTTTTTTTTTTTTGGAGACGGAGTCTTGCTCTGTCACCCAGGCTGGATGGAGTACAGTGGATGGATCTCAGCTCACTGCAAGCTCCGCCTCCCGGGTTTATGCCATTCTCCTGCCTCAGCCTCCCGAGTAGCTGGGACTACAGGCGTCCGCCACCTCGCCCGGCTAGTTTTTTGTATTTTTTAGTAGAGACAGGGTTTCACCGTGTTAGCCAGGATGGTCTCGATCTCCTGACCTCGTGATCCGCCCATCTCGGCCTCCCAAAGTGCTGGGATTACAGGCTTGAGCCACCGCGCCCGGCCTGAGCCTAACTTCTAATGAAGCTTCCAAAGAAGGTATATTAGACACTTCTTGGGGCACACTTCAAATTCTCTTGACCTGCCTTTTAATTTTAGCCATTAATGCAGCAAAAACTGTACAGAGGTATAAGTGATAGCATCTTGCTTCAGGTATTCCTCCTGTCTCTCACTTTCTGGCAAAGGATTATCTGCTATCCCACTCCTGGGTCACCAGCAGGAATCCATTCAATCATTGGGATACAAGCATATACAAGGAAACCAGGCAGCGCAAATGAGTTAACACCCTAAGGGCAACCTTTGACCAAGTAGGGACACAGGGGGTGATGAAAATCACTCTTGTATTAGTCTGTTCTTGCATTACTATAAAGAAATACATGAAACTGGGTAATTTATAAAGACAAGAGGTTTGATTGGCTCATGGTTCAGCAGGCTGTACTGGAGGCATGGCTGGGGAGGCCTCAGGAAACTTACAATCATGGCAGAAGGCAAAGGGGAAGTAGGCACGTCCTACATGGCAGAAGCGGGAGGAAGAAAGTGAAGTGGGAGGCACTACATACTGTTAAACAACTAGATCTGGTGAGAACTCACTCACTATAATGAGAACAGCAAGGGAGAAATTCACCCCCATGATCCAATCACCTTCCATCAGGTCCTTCCTCCAGCACTGGGGATTACAATTCCGCATGAGATTTGGGTAAGGAGAGAAATCCAAATCATATCAACTCCCTTTTTTCATTCTTCCAGCAAACAGTTCTGAAAGGGTTTGACCAACCTCCTCAACAGGTATTTAGTAGTACTTTCCTCCAATAGCTCACAGTGACCAACTGACTAACTACCCTTGGATTCTCTGTTTCATTCTGTTCCAGTGTCCACTCCTGTTCTTTAGAATAACTTAGCAAATAAGCTGTCCAGACGTAAGCCCCAGTCTCAAACTCTGTTTGTGGAAGAACTTAAGAGAGTAAAAGGGGAATTAGATTATAAATCACAGCAAATGATATAAGTACTAAACAAATCAGGTAAAATACTATGTTCTTTGGGAAGCAGACTCTGAGACAAATATAGGCAGTCAAGACTTTTATTGAAAGGCAATACACATAAAAGATAAGAGTTGAAAGAATCAGAATCTGGCAGAGAGAGGCTTGAGGTCACAATGAAAATCTGATACTTACAAAAGGAAAAATGAGCTATAAGAAGGATTGGGCAGGGAGATCTCTCAGCAGTGATACAGTTCTGATGAAATCTCAACCAACCCAACAGGGAACTCTGGAGCAAAGATTGTCCCTTAGTGGAGTCCTGTTCTGGGCAGATGTACCAGGACCACTGCCCAGACCATGCTCAGTCATTGACTAGGGGCTGTTTGAGAATAGTATGAACTTGGATCAAAAGATACTGAATGTGCTCACAGCTGTAGGCTCTCAGCTCACTGCACTACTTACAGTTAAACAGCAAGTTCTTCTTGAAGAGAGATTCAAAAGGCCCACACACGTGACTGTGGAAGGAACATTTTTGAAAATACTTTTTAGAGAATTCTTATATTTTGTTACCCTTCATCTTTGTAACCTCAGTGAAAAGGACTATAAAGCTGAGGATAAAGTACAGTAATCATTGAAAAATACAATGACACTTTGTTGGTCAGTCATGCTGAAATCAATGAAGAAAATCTGCCAATTCTGTGAACTTTACAGTATTCTGTGATAGTATTTAGGTGAGGAAAAAATGTGAGTACTGGTGGGAAAAATAAGCTTGTATTAATATTCTAAGGATAGCCATGGTGGATGGACCCTTACAGTCCTCTAGGGGCTTCTCAATGATAGTGGAAGCAACTGCCACAGCAAAAGATTACCAGAAGAGGCTGGGCATGTTAACTCATGCCTATAATCCCAGCACTCTGGGAGGTCAAGCGGAGGTGGATCACCTGAGGTCAGGAGTTCAAGACCAGCCTGGCCAACATGGTGAAACCCCATCTCTACTAAAAATACACAAAATTAGCCGGGCTTGGTGGTGGGCACCAATAGTCTCAGCTACTAGGGAGCCTGCGGCAGGAAAATCACTTGAACCTGGGAGGTGGAAGTTGCAGTGAGCCGAGATTGCACCACTGCATTCCAGCCTGGGCAACAAGAGTGAAACTCCATCTCAAAAAAAAAAAAAAAAAAAATTACCAGGAGGACTTTCAGAGAATAAGTAAATGAAAACATAAGTATTTAAGTGAGCAGAATGACATGGGACACCTGTGACGGTGCCAGATGGGGACTGAGGGATTGATGTCTCTGTAGCTCTTACTGTAAACTTAACTTGTGTTCAAGGCTAGTGTGGTCCAAGTGTTGAGGAAAGGCTAAGAAAGGCAAAGGAGGTAGAAATAAATTATCAACATTAGCATGTTTCATACGGACTGTGGCTCCCATTTTAGTACGGCTCTTTTCTGGCTTCATCAAATACATCAACAGACCGTCAAAGTGATGTGATTGTAGTTCTTAAAAAAAAAGATAAGTCTATATTTCATTGAAGCTAACTGTTCTCTTAACATAACAAAGTGTATGTAAGTACACACACAAAATTCTACACATAATCCTCACTTCATTAATTTGCCATTATAAAATAACCAACAAACAATCAAAAGCAGTAGTAAAGATGTCTAGTTTTATTGATTTTCTTTTTTTCTAGGGTTCTACCTCCCATCATATTTAATTAATTTTAAATAGCATTGAGAGAGCATAGACTGCATACTGGTCACTGTTAAATTGATCTCACCAATATTTCCAACTAGTCTCTCTAGTCCTAACAATTTATAACCCCATTCACTTTCGGCAGTCAGGGGCACAGCAGTAGTCCTGAAATGCTATGGGAAAACCCACTGGGAAAAGCCTAGTTTGCTCACAGCTCTTCATAGCTTTTGAGAGACTGAATTTTTTGTCTTTGAGAAAACTTATAACTGGAAAAGAGGGCCTTTAGGCAATTTCTCTTGGGAATAACAACCACAGATATTGTTAGAGAAAAATGACTGTCTTACCTTCTTTATCACAAATCAGGGGTTAAAAAATTGTTATCGTCAGTAGAAGTAAAAACACAGCTGTGCCTGCAGAACAAACGCAGACAATACATCAGCTTGCCTTAACTAATATTCCAAGTTACCCATCAGAAAAATACTATCATAGTTCAGCTAATTAAATTGTCAATTAACTGGGTACATGATTCCCATTTGCTATTTAGAATAACTTAGAAAATGATACATTCAAAAACTCTGAGATGATGATAAGAAAATATTCAGAGTGATAACAATTTTATATCAACAGTCCAATTTTCTACACAGATTTTTTTGTGCAACATTTATTTTCTTCATAAATGTTCCAGTATTCTTGCTTACTATTTCTACCTTTAAGAAGCACAAAAGAAAAGTTCAACCAAGCATTTTAAAATTTTTTATTCATATAATAGCAAAGATCCTTAGATAGCTGATAACCAGTTTACTAAACCAGATGCTGGAGATAAGTCTACACTTAGTTGTATTTATATATAACACAGCAAATTATAAGCAGCTATTTAGGGTTTCTACTTCACCGTTTCTGAGAATAAATTTGCAAAGTCATATGTGCATGTTGCAATTGTTCCATTTGTGTTGTGTTCAATAATACACCAAGAACATTCTAGTGATTGGGGCTTGCCATATCACATTACCTCATATGAGCAATATCTCATTTATAGTGATATGCAACAAATTCTTTCCATGCGTACCTCATGTTATTTTGTAATCACAAAGATCTCATTGATGTAGAGCTGAGCAAGTCGTTGATGGCGGAAAGAAAATAGTGGAATGTCAAAAGAAAGGTCATAAAGAAGTCTGGAAGAGAAAAGTGGTGAGAGAGGCATCTCCCTACTCTGATTAATCAAAAAGGTGCATGATTTAGGGCTGTAGAGAGACTTAAGAATCATTGTTCCACCCGCACGTGGACTCTTTAAGTAGGAAGCACTTAATGAGTATACACTGAGCTTTGGACTTAGCATTGTGAGGGATACAAATACACAGAAGACCCGATGGTCAAGGACTTTACAACCTATTGGTGACATCACCCATAACACACAAAATCATTAAAACCTAATGAGTAGTACTGACCTAAAAGCAATAGTAGTTTGAATTCAGACAAACATAGTAGGGCTGAAGGTATCTTCTTGCACTAGATGGGAACTTAGAGGCCTTAAGTATTGGTTAAGATTTGGTGAGAGTGCCGGGCGCGGTGGCTCACACCTGTAATCCCAGCACTTTGGGAGGCCGAGACGGGCGAATCACGAGGTCAGGAGATGGAGATCATCCTGGCTAACACGGTGAAACCCCGTCTCTACTAAAAAGATACAAAAAACTAGCTGGGCGAGGTGGCGGGCGCCTGTAGTCCCAGCTACTCAGGAGGCTGAGGCAGGAGAATGGCATGAACCCGGGAGGCGGAGCTTGCAGTGAGCTGAGATCCGGCCACTGCACTCCAGCCTGGGCGACAGATCCAGACTCCGTCTCAAAAAAAAAAAAAAAAGATTTGGTGAGAATAAAGAAAAACCAATTGCAAGCATAGGAAATAAATACACAAGATTAGGTTGATATTAGGTATCCTTATAGAGATAATATCCAGGTTTTAATCGAATTGATTAACATGACTTGTTGGAGAGAAAGTAAGCATTTTAAGAAGAGGAAGCAGATAAATAAAAATTGTCGGCCGGGCGCGGTGGCTCCACTTTGGGAGGCCGAGACGGGCGGATCACGAGGTCAGGAGATCGAGACCATCCTGGCTAACACGGTGAAACCCCGTCTCTACTAAAAACTACAAAAATTGTCTACATAGAAAAAAAAAGATCAGACACTAAATTCGGATACTGATAAAGAGCAGTGAAAGGCAAATGCTTGTGATCATGGAAATCATTAAGTATTTGCCTTTCATGATATGGGGCAAAGAAAGATAAAGGCAACTAACATTTATGTGTGCTTCCTATGTCCAAACAACGTGCCACAGTGTCTTATTCAAGCTGCAACCGCATAAGACATCAATGGCTTCATTGCAGATTTCCATGAGAGTATCCCAAGGTTTTATCTTAATATCCTACCATCAATTGAGACCAGACTACGAGTTTAGCCATGAACCCCACTAGGTGATATCACCACTGTGTGATAAAGAAGAGAATTCTTGAACAGTAAATGACTTATACTACAATATGGAGTAGCTCTAGTCCGACCCTTGGGTCTATTTCTCCTGGCCTGCCTTCCCATGGCCAGAGGCAATCCACACACACCCAAAGTCCACCATCCAAAAGTGCTTCTGTCATTTCCAAGTCTCAGAACTTCCTCTGCTCTGGTGGAGATGCCCATTCAAATCTTGCCACAGTCAGATTTAACACAGTATTGAAACTCATCTTTTTCAGGAAGAAATTTCAAGCAAGAGCTTTTCTTCTATTATCTCGGTGAACTTCCATACCAAACATTCAGTATCCTCTACATGCCTAATCTATCTAAAATGATAACTCCTGCTCCCCTCTCCAGGCTGTTCAGCCTTTAGTGACTTCATCTCCCAAACAAGGCTGGCAGCCACTCAGACCTACTGGCTGTTAACCAGACTATCAAGCTGTTTCGTCCTTCTGTGCCATTGAGTAACTTGATGTATTCTCTTCCTGTCTTTCCCAAAGAATCGGTTTATGCATCATCTCCACAGTAAAATTTAGCCTAACATCCTAAGGCAGATTTCATTTTTGTTCATTCTTTTAAAAAATGCTGAGTACTCTTCTGTGCCAGTCAGTATTCTAGGGACTGGAAATACAGTGCTGAATAAAGTAGGTAAGATCTCTCTCTGGCCTGCAAATTGAGAATCCATTCTGAGAATTTGAAACATAAGAGCTCTTTCATCAAAATATATATGTATTCTATGTACACCTCTCCAAAAATATATGGTAGTGTATTTTTTATTTCCACATCTCTTTCTCAATATACTGTGAGCAACTTAATAACTGACACTGTGACTTCCCTGAGAATCTCCAGTGTCCAGAAAAGTACCTGGACCATACTTCCCTACTCAACATCCATGGGCAATGCTGTCATCTGTCAATGTTGAAGGAACCATGTTGAATAAGTTGATTTTTTCCTATATCTAAAGGCTTTTTAACAATTTTTTGTTATTATCTTAATAATAGCAGCTCTTCAGAAACAGCTGTTTCTGTTTTTCAAATTTGAATGAAGTGCCATCCCCTAAACCCAATTCTAAAGAGGTTTATTGTCTTTCTTCTAAGAACACATTCCCTCTGAAGGTACTTTATGAATTCAAGAAACATCATACATCACTTGATAAATTATTACTTAATTCAGATTTATTGATTGATTTCAAGTCTGACCTTCCTCATAAATATTTTTCTTCATAAATATTCAAATTTGGGGTTTTGTGTCTTTTTTGGGAGTGTTGTTGGGTATTTTTTATTGCTGTTGTTTTGCTTATTTTCTCACACATCTTTCCTTTGTCTCTGGAACCAAGGAGATGACACAAAAAGAACATAATGCATCAGTAATCCTATTATATATTAATTCTTTGTCTACCTTTTTAATTTTTTTACTCTAAGTCAACAGTTTCTGCTTACTTCTCCTCTAAGGTTTGGATTTTTTGGCTTTGCAAACCTTTGTTTCTTAGTTTATACACTCTAACTTCTGAAAGAAATAAAATGACTTTTATTTGTCCAATTGTATATCTCTACCAATTTTCTGTAACTTAGGATGTCACTTTCTGTTACTGAGTCAAAAATATTCTGCAGGGATGATAGCAGCTTCTGCCCATCACCTTTTTTCCTGCACAGGTGGAAGCCAAATGCACTGCGCCAAAAAAATACAAAGAGAGATTTTAGGACGTTATTTTTCTGGGGCAACATGACTGATGTCACTTTGTATTCTTTCTAGCCAATTTAAAATCTATATTTTGCAATATATTTTTCCAGTTTCCTTATAATCCAATACATGGTTATGACATAAATCCTTATCTTAAAAAAGCACTATGTCTAACATCCGTTTAACTTTTTAATGTCTAAATAATGAACCTGCTTTTCCTTCCCAAATATCATCCCTTTATTGTTTAGATGTCTCACTGTATCTTCTGGCTTCCTAAGATTGTTCCTACTGCATTTAATCCAAATGACCAAACACATAGTATCAGAGCTGTATTGCCCCTTAGCCTTCAATGGAAATGTGGTTGTCCCAGGTAAGATCCTTCAATTCAATTGTTAAACTAAGTAACTAGTGATTTGAATCAGTAATTTTCATTCAAGATTCCATTTGTAACTTTTACTGATCAGTATCATATGGTTGTTCCCATCACACAGTTTCAAGTTTCGTTTATACTTTAAAGCACTTCATTTATTTACTTTGAATATCAAGATAGTATTTACTTACATAACAAAAGTGTAACTTTTGTCTTCTCTACCCAGCTACTGATGCCTACCCGTTCTTCCTCCATAACCCCTGAAGTTGCACTCAGAGAGCTTCCAAATTTTGTACTTTAAAATATTACAGGGATGCCGATTCGCCTGACAATCATATTAAGGAATTATGTCAAAACTCATTTTCTCACCACCTTAAATAGGAAGAAGCTGGGCTGCAAATAAAAATGTGTACTTTTTATACAAAATAAGTCAGTGGTTCAGTGGTTGATCTGAAAAAGGAGCCCAGCGAATTCCCCTCCTGTGTTAGCATATCAGTCAATAAACTAATTTTTATTTTCATTTAAAATAGGATTGAAAAAAATTCAGAAAGCAATTCTGAAAGATAGAATTCATAAATCTATCAATGTTATATCAGAGGGAAGGTTAATTTCACAAATGTTTGTATAAGAATTCTTTGTGATATGATTCCACAATTTATTTAAAAAAAAAAAAGTTAGATTCTAAGAATTCTAACTCTGTGTCTCAAATTGGAATCTAGTCTAGCCAGGAGAAATGACATAGAGTTCTTTTGGAAGAGAACAATGGTAAGTGCCATTATAATAGTCACAAAAGCTTTTTTCGACCATTCTTCCTGGGTCCAAACCTGTCTTGTCCAAAGCTGTCATTTATATATTAATTCATTCAATAGTTACTTACTGAGAAGATATTATATGCCAGTCCCCCGTAAACAAATTAGACACAATCCCTTCCTCATGAAGGTTTCAGAGAAAGCTTACAATCTTTCAGAGAAAACAGAAGATGAGAGGCAGCATGGTACATTAGAAAGTGTGTTAGAAGTTTGGCATGCTGGTGTATAAGTCGGAGGTGACACAGGAAGGAGCCAGAAAAAAGAACTAGGATCAGTGTGGAAAATGAAATACAGCAAACTTTTACTGTAAAAGGCTAGGTAGTAAATAATTTGGGCTTTATGGACCATACAATCCCTTGTGGCAACTTCTACTCAAATTGGCTACTGTAGTGCTAAAGCAGCTTTGGGCAACATGTACATGAATGTAATTCATTGAATGTATAAATCAGTTCTTAGAGAACTGACATCTTAAAAATATTTAGTCTTCTGACTCATGAACACAGTATATCTCTCCATTTATTTAGCTTTTCCTTAATTTTCCTCAGCAATATTTTATAATTTTCAGTATACAAGTCTTGTCCCTTTTTCGGTCAGGTTCTTCCCTAGTTTGTATTTTAGATGTAGTATTTTTAAGTAGTATTATTTTATGCCATTTTCCTATTTATTACTACTATGTAAAAACATAATTAACTTTATATATTGATCCTATATCCTGCAACATTTCTAGACTCCCTTGTTAGTTAGAGTAGCCTTATTGTAGGTTTCATGGGATATTCTACCATCTTGTCATCTACAAATAATACAACTTCTTTTCCACTCTGGATTCCTTTTATTTCTTTTGCTTGCTATATTGTATTGACTAAAATCTGAAATACAGCGTTGAATAGAAATGATGAGACAGGGTATCCTTGCTTTCTTCCTCATCTTTGAGGGATAGCATTTAATCTTTCGCCATTAAAAATGGGGTTAACTGTAGGTTTGTCAAAGACGATTTTTATCAAGTTGAAGACATTCCTTTCTATGGTGGTTAATTTTATGTGTCAGCTTGTCTAGGCTATGGTGCCCTGTTGTTTTGTCAAACACCCTTCTAGATATTCCGGTAAAGATACTGTTTAGAAGTGGCTAACATGTAAATCAGTAGATTCTGAGTAAAGTAGACTCCTCTTCATTATGCAAAGGGCTTCATCCAGTCAGTTGAAGGCCTTAAGATAAAAGAGTAAGGTCTCCAAAAGGAGAATTTTTGCCTCCAGACTATCTTCAAACTCAAGACCACAACATCTTGCCAGTAATTCCAGCCTATCAGCCTGCCAAATTTCAGAATTGCTTACTACCACAATCACATGAACTAATTCCTTGAAATGAATGTCTCTCAATCCCTGCCTTTCTGCATCCATCCATTTATTCATCTATCTATCCATCTGCATCAGTTCTGTTTCTCTGGGGAATATTAACTAATACACCTTCCATTCCTGTTTGCTGAATGGTTTTGTGTGTTTGTTTACTTGTTTGTTTATTTGTTGAGACAGGGTCTTGCTCTGTTACCCAGACTGGAGTGTGTGATATGATCTCAGCTCACCACAGCCTCGAATTCTTGGGCTCAAGCAATCTTCCCACCTCAGCTTCCCAAGTAGCTGGCACTACAGGTGAGCAGCATCACACCCAGGTAATTTTTGCATTTTTTGTAGAGACAGGGTTTCGCCATGTGGACCAGGTTAGTCTTGAACTCCTGGGCTCAAGCAATCTGCCCACCTTGACCTCCCAAAGCACCTGGAGCCATGGCGCCCGGCCTGCTGAGTGTTTCTAATAGTACTAGAAGCTGGATTCTCTTAAACTTTTTTTCTACGTGTGTTGAGATAAGCATGTGTTTTTTCTTTTTTAGTTTGTTTATATAATGGGTCATATTCTCTTACTTTCAAATGTTAAACTAAACTTGTGTTACTGGCATAAACATCACTTTTTCATATCACTTTATTAATTGTATATATTATATTTGATTAGCTAAATTCTATTAATAATTTAAAAATCTACATTAACAAAGGATATTGTTCTGTAATTTTTTTTCCCTGTAATGCATTTGTCTGGTTTGTTAGAGTAATGCATTTGTCAGAGTAATGCTGGCCTAAAAAGAATAGATTAGAAATCCTTCCTCTTCAGTTTTCTGGAAGCATTTGTGTCACCACACTAAATTCACTCATTAGTTCTAGTAGGCTTTTGCTTTTGTTTTTACTTTATTTTTATAATGTTTAGAAATTTTTTATGTATACAATGTGTTATGTCATCCTTAACAAATAAAGTTTTACTTCTTCCGTTCTAATCTTCCTACTTTAAAAAAAAACTTTTTTAAAAAAATTAATTTTTTTGAGCAGTTTCAGGTGCACAGCAAAATTGAGAGTAAGGTACAGAGATTTCAACATTAAAAACACCCTTCACTAAAATGGTACATTTGTTAACGGTTGATGAACCTACGTTAACTCATGATCATCACCAGAAATTAGTAGTTACACCAGGGTTGTATATGTAAATACAATTATGGTATCATAATATCTCCACTGCCCTTCAATTTCTCTGTGTTTTGCCTCTTCATCCCTTTTCCCACCACCACCCTACTCCCTGTTTCTTTTTTTTTTTTCTGTCCCCTTAGTTTTGCCTTTTTCAGAATGTCATATAGTTGGGTTTATATAGTAGGTAGCTTTTTCAGATTGACTTCTTTCACTTAATAATATGTATCTAAGCTTGCTTAATGTCTTTTCATGTTGTGATAGCTCATTTCTTTTTACCCATTAATAATATCTCTTTGTCTGGATGTACCACAGTTATTTAGCTACTGAAGGACATTTTGGTTGTTTCCAAGTTTTGGCAATTATGAACACAGCTGCTATAAACATCTGAGTGCAAGTTTTTGTGTGAACATACTTTTCAACTTCTTTGGGTAGATAGCAAGGATCACAATCGCTACATCAAATGATAAGAGTGTGTTTTGTTGTGAGAAACTTGCCAGATTGTCTTCCACAGTGGTCACACCATTTGGGATTCCCACCAACAATGAACAAGAGTTTTTGTTGCTCCACATCCTTGCCAGTATTTGATGTTGTCAACCTTCTGGACTTTGGCCATTCTAATAGGTGTCTACTTTTATCTCATTGTTGTTTTAATTTGCATTTTCCTGATGATATGTAATGTGGAGCATCTTTTTATATGCTTCTTTGCCATCTGTATGTCTTCTTTGGTGGGGTTTCTGTTAAAGTCTTTTGCCTGTTTTATAACCTAATTGTTTATTTTCTTGTTGAGTTTTAAAAGTTCTTTGTATAGTTTGGATAACAGTTTTTTTTAATCAGATGTATCTTTTGAAAATTTTTTCTCCCAGCCTGTGCTTTGTCTTCTCATTCTCTTGAAATAGTCTGCTTTTATTCTTTTTTTTTTTCTGGATCCTATGGCTTTTTTTTTTTTTTTTTTTTTTTAGACTTTAAGTTCTAGGGCACATGTGCACAACGTGCAGGTTTGTTACACATGTATACCTGTACCATGTTGGTGTGCTGCACCCGTTAACTCATCATTTATATTAGGTATATCTCCTAATGCTATCCCTCCCCCCTCTCTCAACCCCACAACAGGCCCCGCTGTGTGATGTTCCCCTTCCTGTGTTCAAATGTTTTCATTGTTCAATTCCCACCTATGAGTGAGAACACGCAGTGTTTGGTTTTCTGTTCTTGCGATAGTTTGCTATTCTTTTTGTTTAACTTTCTGGCTAGGACTTTCAACACTGACTAGAAGTGCTGAGAGCAATGAGTGCTTGATTTTTCATTTGAATAATATATATATTCATGAACGACTAAGAGTTATATTATGTTAATTGTAGGTTTTTCATAGGTTTCCTCAATCAGGTTAGGAATGTTTCTGTGTACTCCTAGTTTCCTGGGATTTTTTTTTTCTTACGAATTAGTGTTGAATTTTATTAAATACTTTTTGTGCATCTATTGATCATATTTTTCTTTCATTTTCTTGTCGATGTGGTAAAATTACATTGATTGATTTCAAATATTAAATCAATCTTGCATTTATGGAATAAACTGCCATTGGTCATGATTTATTATCTTGGTTACATATGACTGCATGTGATTTGCTCATTATATTGGTTTACGAGGGTTACCTTAACAAAGTACACAAACTGGGTGACTTTAAAAAGAGAGACTTATTCTGTCACAGGTCTAGAGACTTAACTTAGCAACATGTAAAGGCAAACTCTTTGTCCTGAGCAAGGGGCAAGCGCTGAAGTCTCTTCTCATTTTTTTGGCCTCCCAACTCTGCTTTCCTTTGAGTTCTTTGGAGTCTTGCTTGTCATGTGCATATTTTAGGAATCACTGAAGGACTTAAAAGAAGTGTAGGAAGAATTGGTATCCAGAATTTAGCGGCGGGTATCCCCTTTCTATGGCTCTCTCCTTCCTGAGACTTTCCCCTCAATTTCTGTCTGCTCTTGTCTTTTTCAACCTCTGTCCTTTCAATTTAGTAAGAATTGAAATTTTTATTTGACCTCTATTTCTCTACATGTCTCAGGAAACAGGGAAGTACCCTTGGGTTAAAACCAGCTAAATAGAAGTATTACCTTCTTCACTTCTTGTCTTTAAAATATTGTATCCCATGAAGTTTCTGGTGCTTTTCATTGCTTTCTAATCTCTTCAAACAGTTTTTTAAAACTAGACATGTAATAGTTGTCAATAGGAGGGTCAGTTTGATAAAAGTTACCATTACTGGAATCAGAACTCTAATCAATGTTCTTTGGTTTAAAAAAAAAAAAAAATTAGGCCTGGTGAGGTGGCTCTCGCCTGTAATCCCAGGACTTTGGGAGGCCGAGGCAGGCAGATCACTTGAGGTCAGGAGTTCGAGACCAGCCTGGCCAACATGTAGAAACCCCCGTCTCTACTAAAAATACAAAAAATTAGCCTGGCGTGGTGGCACATGCCTGTAGTCCCAGCTACTCGGGAGGCTGAGGTACGAGAATCACTTGAACCTGGGAGGGAGAGGTTGCAGTGAGCCAAGATAGCACCACTGCACTCCAACCTGGGTTACTGAGGGAGACTGCATCTCAATTTAAAAAAAAAAAAAAAGTTTCATAAGGCAACATCTCCATGATTCCTGTATATTTATTTATTTTTATAATAAAAATGAACTTCATACATTGACTTTTATCACCTACTTGTTAGAGTTTAATTTTATAAAGTTTTTTTATTGTATGTCAAAAGTATTTTTTAAAATAGCATTCAGTGACTACTAATGAGGCTCAAATATATGTTCCTTAATCTTTAACATAATTTCATAATTTTAACAGAAAATACGTTAACATAATATAAATTTTATCACAATGCGCTAATATAATTCATTCATCTTTAACATTATATAAGACATAATTTAAAATACTAAATGCAAGAAACGTCTTACTCTGTGCATGTTTCATGGGAATTAGTATCCCTTATTTCACGTCCCTGGTTTGTGCAGACAACACATTAACATCCTTAAATTATATAGAATGTGATGTAATTAAGGGAGGTCCAAAATTTATTCTGATCATAGAAATATAACAGACCAGAAACCAGAGCTGGGGGAAGAGGAAGGCAAAATGCCATGACTGAATTGCTATTGTGCTAAATGCTATCCCCAAAATAAAGAAAGACCTAGCTAGTGATTCCTGCTCCTCTTTTCCTCCTCTCAATTTTCTTTATGTACTTTCAACTATCAAATTGACTTCTCTCAGAGCCATTGCATTAGTAGGTTTCTCTCAACAAACAGTACCCTTAAGATATAAAGATGTGTGAGAAGATTTAATATCAGAATTGGCTCATGTGATTATGGAGGCTGAAAAGTCCCATGATAGTCTCTACAAAGTAGAAAACCAGAGAAGCTATTTGGCTCAGTGCAAATTCAAAGACCTGAAAACCAAATAAGAACTCTCAGACTGAAGCCACAGTTCCAAGAACTGGAAAGCCACTGATAAAAGTCCCAGAGTCCAAAGGCCAGAGAAACTGAAGTTGTGATGTCCAAGGACAGGAAAAGAAGGGTGTCTCAGTTCCAGTAGAAAGATAAAGAGAAATAGTTTACCTTTCCTCTGACATTTTGTTTTATCTAGGCCCTCAACCAATTTGATAGTGCTGGCCCACACTAGGTGAGGATGATCTTCCTAACTCAGCCCACTGATTAAAAATTTTCTTCTGGAAAAATTTTCATAGACATACTGATATGGTTTGGCTTTGTCCCCACCCAAATCTCATCTTGAATTGTAGTTCCCATAATCCCCATATGTCACGGGAGGGACCAGGTGGAGGTAATTGATTCATCAGCGCCATTTTCCCTATCCTCTTCTTGTGATAGTGAGTTAGGTCTCACAAGAGCTGATGATTTTATAACGGGCTTCCTCCTTCACTGGGCACTCATTCTTCTCCTTCTTGCCATCATGTGAAGAAGGAGATGTTTGCTTCCCCTTCAGCCATGGTTGTAAATTTTCTGAGGCCTCCCTAGCCATGGGAAACTGTGAGTCCATTAAACCTCTTTCCTTTACAAAATACCAAGTCTCTGGCAGTCCTTAATAGCAGCATGAGAACAGACTAATACACATACCCCAAAATAGTATTTTATCAGCTATCTGGATATCCTTTAACCCAGTCGAGTTGAAACTAAAATTAACCTTTATACCCACAATAAGTAGGAGACAGTTGACCATTAACTTAAGAAAAATGGTGATGAAATATTTCCTTTTAATATATAGGAAAATTATGTCCAGGAATGATAATTAAATACTATTGATTTTCTGGACATTATTTTTACTCCGGTGCAGGGAAAGATCATAGAATGCTATTCTGACTAGTATAATACTGAGAATAAGTTTCGCCATTGCATTCTCATAAAAAAAGTTTGTAAAAACACAAATGTGTTGTCACAATATGCTGGATTCATGGAATGCATAAATGAGATCAAAAAATAAATGATCACTCTCTAACTCATTCTGCTTCCCTCAAATTTCTCATGCCTATCCCTTCATCTACAGTTTTATTGCCAGATCTCTAAAATGCCTATCCCTTCCTCTATGATTTTATTGCCAGATCTCTAATATATATTTTATAACACCTCTAAAACATAGTAACCTCTTATATAGTAGTGTAGGGCAGTGAAAAGAGCATGAACTTTGAAGCCAGAAGGTCCTGGATTCAAATTTTAACTTAAGCATGTATGAAATATATGTGTTTGAGGAAGTTGCTTCAACTCCCTGGACTTAATTTTATTTGTAATATATGAGCACTCACACGTCCATTGAAGTGTTTTTGCAAAGAGTAAATGAGATAACAATTGTGCAAATCTCCTGGGATATTATCAAGGCTAATTTTTATTTCCTAACTTCCACCAGCATTAAAAAAAAAGATGTAGGCTGGGTGCGGTGGTTCATGCCTGTAATCCCAGCACTTTGGGAGGCCAAGGTGGGCAGATCATGAGGTCAGGAGATCAAGACCATCCTGGCTAACACAGTGAAACCCCGTCTCTATTAAAAATACAAAATACGGCCGGGCGCGGTGGCTCAAGCCTGTAATCCCAGCACTTTGGGAGGCCGAGACGGGCGGATCACGAGGTCAGGAGATCGAGACCATCCTGGCTAACATGGTGAAACCCTGTCTCTACTAAAATATATAAAAAACTAGCCGGGCGAGGTGGCAGGCACCTGTAGTCCCAGCTACTCAGGAGGCTGAGGCAGGAGAATGGCGTGAACCCGGGAGGCGGAGCTTGCAGTGAGCTGAGATCCGGCCACTGCACTCCAGCCTGGGCAACAGATCCAGACTCCGTCTCAAAAAACAAAAAACAAAAAAAAAAAACAACAAAAAAAAAACAAGATACTAGCCGGATGTGGTGGCGGGTGCCTGTAGTCTGAGCTACTTGGGAAGCTGAGGCAGGAGAATGGTGTGATCCTGGGAGGCAGAACTTGTAGTGAGCTGAGATTGTGCCACTGCACTCCTGCTTGGGCAACAGAGCGAGATTCTATCTCAAAAAAAAAAAAAAAAAAAAAGATGTAAACCTATTTTATATATTATAAATTAAAATACTAATTTCAATTGGACTCCATCAAGCACATTGCTGACAATCTCCTTAAATTTGCTTTACACACAATGTGCCTCAAAACAGATCAGCTTTCAGTTTCTTTTCTTAGATAATCTAGCTACTCTACCTAACATTCAAGGTCACCAAAAGCTGCTTAAATCACTGCTATCCAACATTTTCCCATTACTTCCCAAGGCCCACTATAAACTTCTAAGTCTTCTCTGGACAATTTGTACAGGTATGCACATCTAAGCCTTGATCACATTGAAAACATGCTCCTTTCATTTATGCAGATCCTTCCCATTATTCTTCAAAACTTGGATCAACTCTCAGTTCAAAGAAAACCTTTCCTGATTATAAAATCCTTTATTGAGTGCTCTTGTTTCAACTCCTAAAGCATGAAAAACTCAGTTTTTCATACATTTCAGTGTTACAACTATCCCTCCATTTGTTTGCAAACTCCTTAAAAACTGCAATCTTCTTTTATAGACATTAGAACTACATATGATGGATCAAGCAAAGTACTTTGATTAATTTTTGATTTGTAAAAAAAAAAATTAAATAAGAAAATAAAGTTTGAAAGTCAGCAGTTGTTACATAGTGTTGTGGTTTGAATTATGTCCTCCCCAAGAGAGAAGATGACTCTCCACAAGCCAAGGAGAAAGTCCTAGAAGAGGTTCTTTTATCACAGCCCTCAGAAAGAACTAACCTGCTGACACCTTGATTTGGGACTTTCAGCCTCTAGAACGGGGAATTTAACTCACCCAGTCTCAGGCACTTTGTTATTGCAGCCTAGCAAACTAATATGCATGGCTTTTTATCTTCCCTAATGTTCCCATAAAAGCAGACAGAGCACTTGGAGTAGGACCATCAAAAACCATGGACAACCTTTACATCAATACTAGGTGGTAAGTTATCCTCACAAACCTTAAAATGCTAATAGGTGAGGATACAAACTGCAAGAACAAGACCCAAATGTCCTGGCTTACCATGCAGGAGGAAGCAGAGGGAAGGCACAAGGACTTTTGAGAGCCATGGGATCTAGAGAATGCCCAAGTCACCAAGCTTTGGAAAGCACAGAAAGCAAATGTCAGAAAAGTAACTGATTTGGAAAAGGACTTAACAGGCTTCAATTTGCAGGTACAATCTAACAAAACATGGTAAGGTCAAATGGTGTTGGAGTAGTCAGAGTCCTCTGAACTCAGTAAAAATATTTAAAAACTAAACAAAAACAAAAAACAAAACTCAAGCAATATGTCTTTGAAAACCTGCTGGGGAGTAGAATCAAACTGTGTAGGAGATGAGCAATAGGGCAAAGGAAGAGAAACATCACTTAATGTAGTGGGGAAGAAAAGAGCCATAACGTCTCAGAGAGTACAAGGACGCATTTGTTTTCAAACTTCACCTAGCTAGCAGAAGAAGGACATCTAAGAAGGACATCCAGAATTACGAACCTTGGAAATATAATATTACCCATGCCTTTCTCCTAAGCATACAAGAAAATTAATCTCAAGCATGGACAATAAAAAGAATTATAGTCAAATCACATGTAAAATTATTGGAATAAAATAGAGATTAAGGAGAAGGCTTATGTCTCCATAGACAATGAAGACAATATCTCCCACTAGAAAGACATTCCTACGAACCAGTCACCTATCTTTAAAAATGAATCCAAAGAAAATAAGAAAATGTTAGAAGCCATGAATGAGCAGCTTAAATAGAATCATACATACCCATAATTGAGACTACCAGAGAAAGGAAAGCTGTCAAAACTTAGAAAGAATTATAAATAGGAGAAAATTATTTCAGAAATAAAGACTAAACTAGCAGGGAAACACACACACACACACACACACACACACAATGACTTCAGAGAAAGGGAAGATGGAAAGCATCCAATGCTTAAAAATCAACATAAAATGAAGAAAGAGATGAAGTGGGATTCAAAAGAAAATGAAAGATAGCTGGAAGACAGGCAAGATCCAACATATAAAAACCAAGATCATGAAATAAGAAATAATAATAACACAATTCAAAAAAAATCCCTGAAAAAAAGGATAACTTGAAAGTACATATTGTAAGGCACATTGTATACATGGACAAATGGTCCAGAATAGGAAAGATCAAGACACATTTTAGGAAAACTATTGTATTTGGGAAAAAAGAAAAAAAGCATATAGGGAAGTTTGAACATGTAGGCAAAATACCAAGACACTTAAAGGAGAAGGGAAATTTGTCTGTTAGACTATTTGACATCAGCCCTTTCTGTCAGAAGAAAACATGATGCAAGAAAATGTAAATCAATGATTTTCTATTCAGGCTAACTGCCATATATGCCTATAAATATACAATATATACAGACATAAAAGGCATTCAACTCTTAGGAACATCAAGAGCACAGAGAATATTGCTTCTATGAGCACTTGTGGAGAAATCTGTTAGAGAAGTTTCAACAACCTACATGAATTGGGAGCCATCAGCATGAGCTCTGGAACGAGCGTTAAGTATATATTTACCTATAGACCTAAAGCTAAATGATAGTTATAAAGAAAATAGTACAGTCACAATGACTGTATTTCTGTGGAGGCATACATACACTATAATTATTTTATATTGGGTATGGGAAGGAAGTAGAACAGATACTAACTGTGGTAAGTTAAAAACAAGCACCCAAAAGATACTCATATTGCATTTCAGGACCTGTAAATATTAATTTGGACAAACAGTCTTTACAGCTGTAATTAAGGACCTTGAGAGGAGATCATCCTGGATTATGAGAGT
Organism: Rhinopithecus roxellana; assembly: GCF_007565055.1. Lineage (NCBI taxonomy): Eukaryota > Metazoa > Chordata > Mammalia > Primates > Cercopithecidae > Rhinopithecus > Rhinopithecus roxellana. Next base: position 127,655,316 of record NC_044552.1, read on the forward strand.
GTGCCCTAAATCCAATGAGAAGAATCTTATAAGAGGCACACAGAGGAGAATAGAGAAGGGCAAGAGGCAATGTGATCATGAAAGAAAAGACTGGTGTTATTCAGCAAAGGAATGCTAAGAAATGCCACCAGAAACCAGAAGAGGTAAGAAATAAATCTCCCTAGATCCTGTGGAAGGAGTATGGCTCTACTGACACGTGGAGTTTGTACTCCTGGTCTCTAGAACCGTGAAAGAATAAAATTTTTTTTGTTTTAAGCCACTGAGTTTGTGGTAATTTGTTATGATAACCCTAAGAAATAAATACAATAACTGAATTCATTAACATAGTAGAACACCAGTGGCCAATAGTGGGGAAAAAGGCAGTGGGGAAGGAATAAGAATATTTTATAAAGGCATTAGTATAAGGATAATGATTACAACAAAATTGTATATATTTCTAAATTTCAGATTCTAAAACTACAAGAAAAAAAAGATGGATACATTTTATTACATACAGTCTGTGAGACCAAAAAAGTCATGAACAAAGTGGAAATCAAATGAGCAAGTGACAAAAGTAAATATCTGTCACAGAAAACAGTTAATATCACAAACATATGAAATGCTTCTAAAATTGCGAAGAAAAACCATTCAAAAACCCTATCATGGACTGTGTACTATTGGGTCTATTAAGTCTTAAAGTCAGGCAGACCTGGTAGCCATACATTGTAGGAGGGAAATAATACATCCAGGATCAAGTCCAAATAAGGCTAAAGTGCATGAAAAAAGCACAGGATCAGGCATCCCAGAATTCCCTATCATCCACGTTAACTCACACCAGTGGCCATGTGGGAGGAGGGACGAGTAGGAAAAAGCCTGAACCTGGTTTACAAATGGTTTGGATCACTTTGTGATTGTATTTTCAGATGACATGATGATCAGGGGTGGATGGCATATGGTAATAAAGATTGGTCATGGGTTGATAATTGTCAAAGCTATGTGGGGAATACAGGGGATTTATTATACCATTCTATCTCATTTATTACATTTTTACATTTTCTATAATTAAAAAAATTAAATCGAAAATAAAGGTGATGATAGGTGTGATGGGAAATAAAGTCCTCTGCAAAACACTACAGTATTGAGAGACTGCAAAATCCCACTGACAGCACCAGACAAGTCATCAGGACAGAAACTCAACAAAGAAACAACAGACTTTGGCTATACCCTAGAACAAATGGATCTAACAGATATTTATGGAACATTCTACCCAACAATACAGAATACATTCTTTTCATCAGCACGTGGAACATTCTCCAACATAGACCATACAATAGGTCACAAAACAAGTCTCAATAAATTTAAGAAAATCAAAATTATATCAAGTATCATCTCAGAAAATAAAACAGAAATTAACTCCAATAGGAACCCTGAGAACTATAAAAATACACGGAAATTAAATAACCTGCTCTTGAATGATCTTTCGGTTAATAATGAAATCAAAATGAAATTTAAAAAATATTTGAACTGAATGATAACAGTGACACAACCTATCAAAACCTCTGAGATACAAGAAAAGCGGTGCTAAGAGGAAAGCTCATAGCATTAAATGCATATATGCCTGAAAGAACACATATAAACAAACTAAAGTTACACTTCAAGGAACTAGAGAAACAGTAACAAACCAATCCCCAAATCAGCAAAGAAAAGAAATAACAAAGATGAGAGCAGAACTAAATAAAATTGAAAAAAATATACAAAAGATCAATCAAACAAAAAGCTAGTTCTTTGAACAAATAAACAAAATTGATAGACCATAAGCAAGACTAACCAAGAAAAGAAGAGAGAAGATATAATTAAGCTGAACAAGAAATGAAGCTGGAGATATTACAACCAATACCACAGAAATACAAAAGATCCTTCAAGGATACTATGAACATCTTTACGTGGACAAACTAGAACACCTAGAGGAGAGGGATAAATTCCTGGAAATATCCAACCCTCCTAGATTAAATCAGGAAGAAATAGAAACTCTGAACAGATCAATAGCAAGCAACAAGTTTGAAACAGTAATAAAAAAATTTTTCAACAAAATAAAGTCCAGGACCAGATGGATTCATAGCCGAATTCTATCAGACATTCAAAGAAGAATTGGTACCAATCCTACTGAAACTATTCCAAAAGATGGAGAAAGAAGAAATCCTTCCTAAATCATTCTATGAAGCCAGTATCACCCTAATACCAAAACCAGGAAAGCCCATAACAAAAAAAAAAGAAAACAAGAGACCAATATCCTTGACACACGTAGATGCAAAGATCCTCAACAAAATACTAGCTAACTGAATCCAACAGCATATCAGAAAGATGATACATCACAATCAAGTGGGTATCATCTTGGCAGTCAATAAATGCAATGTATCACATAAACAGAATTAAAAACAAAGATGATCATATGATCATCATATGATCATCTCATAGATGCAGAAAAAACATTGGACAAAATCCAGTATCCCTTTATGATAAAAACTTTCAGCAAAATTGGCCTAGAAGAGACATGTCTCAAAGTAATAAAAGCCATATATGAAAAACCCACAGCCAGCATCATACTGAATGGGGAACAGTTTAAAGCATTCACATTGAGAAGTGGAACAAGACAAGGATGCCCACTTTTACCATTTCTATTCAGCATATTACTGGAAGTCCTACCCAGAGGAATTAGACAAGAAAAAGGAAAAAAAAGAACATCCAGATTGGAAAAGAGGAAGTCAAAATGTCACTGTTTGCCAATGCTGTGATTGTATACCTAGGAAATCCTAAAGACTCATCTGCATCTACTCAGGAGTCTAAGGCAGAAGAATAGCTTGAACCCAAGAGGCAGAGGGAGGTTGCAGTGAGCACAGATCATGCCACTGCATTCCAGCCTGGGTGATAGACCAAGATTCCATCTAAAAAAAATATGTAAATCATCCAAAAAGTTCCTAGATCTGATAAAGAAATTCAGTTAAGTTTCAGGATACAAAATCAATGTGCACAAGTCAATAGCATCGCTATACACCAACAGTGACCAAACTGAGAGTCGAATCAGAAACTCAATCCCTTTTACAACAGCTGCAAAAATATATAAAATACTTAGGAATATACTTAACCAAGGAGGTGAAAGATCTCTACAAGGAAAACTACAACACACTGCTGAAAGAAATAACAGATGACACAAACAAATGGAAACATATCCTATGCTCATGGATGAGAGAATCAATATTGTGAAAATGACCATACTGCCAAAAGTAATCTACAATTCAATGCAATTCCCATCAAACTACCATCATCATTCTTCCCAGAACTAGAAAAAAAAAATCCTAAAATTCATATGAAACCAAAAAAGAGCCCAGATAGCCAAAGCAATGCTAAGCAAAAAGAACAAATCTGGAGGCATCATATTACCCAACTTCAAGCTATACTACAAGGCTATCATTACCAAAATGGCATGGTACTCGTATAGAGACCACTGAAACAGAATAGAAAAGCCAGAATTAAAGCTAAATACTTACAGTCAACTGATCTTTGACAAAGCATACAAAAACATAAAGTGGGGAAAGGACGCCCTATTCAACAAATGGTGCTGGGAAAACTGGCAAGCCATATGTAGAAGAATGAAACTGGATCCTCATCTGTCACCTTATACAAAAATTGACTCAAGATGGATCAAAGACCTAAATCTAAGACCTGAAGCCATTAAAAATTCTAGAAGATAACATCAGAAAAACTCCTCTAGATATTGGTTTAGGCAAATAATTCATGGCCAAGAACTCAAAAGCAAATGCAACAAAAACAAAAATAAATAAATGGGAACTAATTAAACTAAAAAGCTTCAGCACAGCAAAAGAAATAATCAGCAGAGTAAATGGACATCCCACAGAGTGAGAGAAAATATTTGCAAACTATGCATCCAACAAAGGATTAATATCCAGAATCTATAAGGAACTCAAACAAATCAGCAAGTAAAAAACAACCCCATCAAAAAGTGGGTAAAGGACACGAATAGAAAATTATCAAAAAAGGATATACAAATGGCCAACAAACATGAAAAAAATGCTCGACATCGCTAATGATCAGGGAAATGCAAATTAAAACCACAATGTGCTACCATCTTACTCTTGCAAGAATGGCCATAATTTAAAAATCAAAAAATAATAGATATTGGCATGGATGTGGTGAAAAGGGAACACTAACTGCTGGTGGGAATGTAAACTAGCACAACCACTATAGAAAATAGTACAGATATACCTTAAAGAACTAAAAGTAGAACTATCATCATTTGATGCAGCAATCCCACTACTAGGTATCTATGCAAAGGAACAGAAGTCATTATATGAAAAAGACACTTGTACAAACATGTTTAGAGCAGCAAAATTCAGAATTGCAAAATATGGATCCAGCATAAATGTCCATCAGCCAATGAGTGAATAAAGAAAATCTGGTATATATACACCATGGAATACTACTGAGCCATTAAAAAAATGAAATAATGGCATTTGCAGCAACTTGGATGGAGTTGCAGACCATTACTCTAAGTGAAGTAAGACAGGAATGGAAAACTAAACATCATATGTTCTCACTGATAAGTGGGAGCCAAGCTATGAGGATTCAAAGGCATAAGAATGATATAATGGACTTTGGGAACTCTGGGGAAAGGGTGGGATGGGATGAGGGATAAAAGACTACACCTTGGATACAGTGTACACTGCTCAGGTGATGGGTGCACCAAAATCTCAGAAATCACCATTGAAAAACTTATTCATGTAACCAAAACCCACCTGTTCCCAAAAACTATTGAAATAAAAAATTAAAATAAAAATATAAAAAGATAAAAAATAAAAAGTTGTTAACAGAGTAAAAGAAATCCCACAGTATTTAATTTTCAATGTTAAATATAATTTCTTGGAATGGTATTCTACATTTTATTCATCATCAAACCAATTAGCCTACCAAGAAATGTACAGTAATGAACAGCAGTGGACTGGAATGTTGTGGTATTCAAAGGATTATTTTCTATGTAAGGGGTCATTTTGTGCCTATCATATGGGCAAGATGCCCACTGCTGAACTAAACTGTAAAAATGAATAATGTCTTTATATTCAAAATTAAAAGCTTACAATATATGTATTGTCCTGTTACTATAAAATATTGTTTGCAATCCAGTTTCTTTTGCATGCAGTGGAGCAAATCTTTTAATCCTGCAGTCACATAAGTGACATGATAGCATGTTAAAGCTCAAGAAAATTGAAAGATCATGTACTCTACATCTTGTATTTTACAAATGAGATATTTTGAAGTTTCCAAAGTATTATTGATTGAGCTGAGTCTAAAACTCAAAAACTTCTGCCTCTCAACCTAGTGCTTCTTCCATTACCGAACATAAAAACATAATATGGCATTATGTCCCTTGCAAATAAATTCACTCTGCTAATGCAAACTCTCCAATGCATATTGAAGAAAGCTTTGACCTCTCATACTCCTCTCTAGTAACTCCATCTCCACTACCATCTTGATAGATGGTGAAAGCCTTTTAAAGAGGTCTTTGTTGTTGCTGTTATTAATCCTTGATTCTGCAAAATCTATCACAGTGTCTGACATACAATAGGCAGTTAATAACGTTCACTGCAGAATAAAGCTTGTGTCAGATCTGTATGTCAACAATTGCAAAGCTTTATCTAAAAGAAAAATGATTGCCACTTGTCAATAAGATGACAGACATGATGTGTTTCTAATACAGAGACATAATTAGGTTTGGGTGAATGTTTGTTTTTTGAAAAGAAATCTCCTCATTTCCAATAGTGCAGATTGTATATGCAGTATGTTAAATGCCTCTTGATTTATGTAAGGCTTATAAAAACCCAATAGACAATTTTACGTAACAATTCAAGTAATGAAGAAAAACTGACATGATGCTAACAAAATATAAAGTTTTACAGTTCACAATTAGAATATATGCTAAAATTCTATCACAATTTCTCCCAAATAATTACATTTTTTTCCAAGAGGAAACTATTTTTTTAATTGCCAAAGACATAAAAAAACCTTGACTGAATTTATTTTCATGCCTGAAACAATCTATGAAATATTTTAAAGATTTAATGATTAGTTTATAGAAAACAAACTCTATCTTTTGTATTTTATTTGTGAGGGAAATATAGTTTTGACCCTATGCACAGTATCTCTAACAATGTACGAAAGTTCTTTAAGTATCAACACTTTCAAGTGAATCCAATGAAAACATTTTACTGCTCTCATTAAATGAGTTTCAGCAAATTAAGTAGCTGATTCTTGTGTTTATGAGGGCTTCTTAGTGCACCCTTGTGGTAAAGTAATAAATTACAAATGCAACCTTAAGAAAAAAATTCTGAATACGAAAGCAGACCTAAGAGAAGCAAGTAAGAATCACGCGTTCAGTAACTTCAGGAGGCACTGACCACTGTCCTACCTGGCCCCAGAAAAGAAAGTTTAGTGTAAGTTTTGCTTTGTGATAAGGAGATACAAGAGACATAATTTGAATAAAAGGACTTAGGACAAAAAGAAATGTCAAATAGTTTGAAAGAGACCATTAAAAGTGATGTTGAATAACATAAACATATTGAACACATACCAGTGGATTCTTTCACTCCAAATATCTTGTTAAAAATTCTGCACTCTATCATATGAAAAAATGGTATTAGGATGATATTTTCTATTTCCTCTCAATTTGTAAAATCTGTTTACAGCTCTTGGCTTACTTTTTTCAGCTAACCATGAGAAATGGTTGTCCAGTGCAAAAATAGATGTTTCAATTACATTAACTGATACACCCACTGAGAAACAACATAGTATTTAGCATGTTCTTTTTCATTAGGCAAAAGAGCACCTGTTCACCTTTAAAAATATGATGAAAAAAGAAAAATTCATAAGTTGAAAGTATTTTTCTTGTATTATATTTCACTTTATAAGCATTTTTCTATATTTAGAAAAATGTGTGTTTTATAGAAATGTAAATTTCTATAAAATTTGCAACAAATCATCCTATTAACAGAATTTTAAAGTTTGGATCAATCTACGTAATAATTACTGACTCTTTTGCCAAAGTTTTTAAAAATAGCCTGAAATTGTAAATACTCCCTTCCATTTTAGTTGTTAATTTTTTTTTTTTTGCTTTTTATTGAGATCTGAATTAAATAAGTCATTGTCACTGCATATTGACAAAACATATTTACACTTTTAGTAGGAACATATAGATTGAAATAAGAAACAGTAATATTTTCTGGTCAATAAAAAATGTTGCTCAAGTTTGCATAAGCCTAAGAACTCTTTAAAATTATCTGATAAATAATTATGTTGAGCAGAGTTCACAAATACCTACATAGGCCATGAAGAAATTGTATATTAGTGAAGTGTTCTAGGCAGAAACATTGGAAAACTGTCTGAGTCCCTTATTCCTTTATGACAGAACCTGCCTCCTGATGGAAAGATTTAAAAATTCAGGTATTTACTTATGCAGCCTCCCCTGCAGCTAGACCATTGCATCCATCTGTCAGTGCTGTAGTTTGAATGATCGTTCCCTCAAAAACTGATGTTGAAATTTAAATGCCATTGCAACAGTATTAAGTAATCACATTTTAGAGGTGATTGGACCACAAGGGCTCCATTCTCATGGGTGGAATTGGTGCCATTATAAAAGGACAGGTTTTGTCCCCTCTTTCTCTTTGTCCTTCTGCTATGTGATGATGCAGCAAGAAGGCCCTTGCAAGATACTGGCACCTTCATATTGGCCTTTCCAGCCTCCAGAACTATGAGTCAATACATTTTTCTTCATAATAAACTACCCAGTCTCAGGTACTCTGTAAGCACAAAGCAGACTAAGACAGTCAGTCACAATCCTGAACAATGGAACCTGATGAGATAGCTGGAAAACTTCTTTTTACTGATAAAAAAGAGAAAGCTAATTTCTTCCTGCCAGCCTTGGACACTGTCATTTGAAGATACAATGGTTGGCAATGTAGTCATCCTGTGGCAATGAGGGGAAATCCAGGAGAGCTGTTGAGAAACTGAACTGCTAAAATCATCTACCTGTGGAGTGAAGGAGATTTATTTATTAAACTACCTTTCTTTAGTTCACTTTTAGTCAAATATTCTCTTACAGCCTTATGCCTCCGAGCTGATACCCAGTTTCAAGGAGTCTGTCACTACAGTTCTTGCTAATTGTATGAAATAAAGACTCACAGCTGCCAAATTGTTATATTGTTCAAGAGGATATAAAAAACAAGACTCGTATTTTATATTCCAATAAGTAAATGTTTGCATCTAATATTTTAAAGCATTTTGTGAGGCAAACAAAAACGTTTGCAGGTTGAATTTAATCCTTGAACAACAAATTTGAGATTTCAGAAAAAATAACTTTTAGAAAAGTATTAAAATTACATTTCTACACATTCGTACATTACAATAAATTAAATTTATCTGAGATCCATGAGATCATATAACAACAAAGTTTAGAACACTCCTGTTTTGTTCTGATAACTTTTAGGAAAATCATGGTTAATTCAGACAATTTTATACCAAAGATAATTGTTTGCAAAGGTGGACCAGTGCATAAGTACAGAATATCAGTATGTACCAGTTTATATTGGCAATGTTCATAATAGTAAAAATCTGAAAACAATCCAAAAGCACACTGGCAGGCAAATGAATGAACACATTAGTTTATATTCCCAAAATGCAATAATGTTAAATAATGAATGAATAAATACTACACACAATGACACATATAAATAAAAACTGTCTAAAATTAAGTAGGGGAAGTAAATCCAAAATGTTAAAATACTACATAATATATTTTTTAAACAGCAATTTACTTTTTATAGATACATAGCTATGAGTAAGTCATATTTTTTAAAGCAAGAGAATATCCAAACGTAATTCAGAAAAATACGGACTGGAAGTTGGTGAGAAAGTACATAGAGAACAGAAAAGAGAAGAACCAGATCATTAGATGTTGTAGTTTCTAAACTGGGTGTCAGGTTAGAAACTGGTGTTTGTTACATTATTACTCATAAACAAAAACAGACTCATAAACACTGTACACAAGCACCACTAATAAGAGTATGTGATAAAACAAAGATAAATGTTTATCTGATTCTGTGCCCCTGGGATATGAAGAAGCAATAAAGAAAAAAGAAGACAAATTTTAATTAGTATATCAGTTTCTGCAAAATATTTTTTAAAAATAGGTATAGAATATAGTTAGGCAATGTAGATGCTCTAAACTTTTACAGTTCAGCTCTGAGCCAATAACTTGCCTTTTAGTGATCTGTTTATATACACGTACATGAAAGCGGACTCCACATGTCCATTGTTGACTCTTATATGTTCCCAAATCAAGCATTGTGTTTTTCATATATCAGTGCTTAATATTTTATGACAGATGGATATATGATTCAAGTAATTAAGTGCAGTCTATATTCGAAAAGGTCTGAAGAAGTAAAGCCAAAGTAATTGTTTTTTCTTTTGAAGTATTATCATACATATATTTTCAAGTCATTTAACTGAAAAAAGAAATTCCTTTGAAACAGTGCAAAATAGAGTTTCATGTTAGTAACTTAATGCATTTTAGTTTTATGTGAGAATACTGTCTTATGGACATTCATCTCAAGTGTAAAAATAAGGTTTTGCCCTTTATTTTTTTCTTTGATTTAACAAACAATTTAAATATCATCTTGCCTCACTAGTTAAATAATTTCTGCTTGGTGGTTTGCAATAGGACTACGAATTCTGCCCACCACCAGTCAAGACCAATAGCCTTTGCCTCATTAGAGAATCTGGTGTTACAAGAAAAAGCCAAGTCAAGAGGAACCTGGAACAGAAGACAGCCCATGAAAATTGGAAAGGGTTTTAAGACGATTCCAGCTGGCCTGGGGAAGGAGTAGAAGAACTTTTCTTGGAATCAAATTGAACGATTATGCCAGCCTTAAATTGGGTAAAATCTGATACTAAATGGAGAGCCCTGGAGAAAGTCCAGATGACTCAGTAGGAGAGAGATGAGAACAGGAAGCAGGTGGATAAACTCTGCTGCAAACTTGAGTTGTTGAAAACAAACATACTTCTTTCTAACCATTCAGTCAAAAAAAATACAGATCTTCAGAAGATAGGCATGAGTAACATAATTTTATTTAAGAACTCATTTAGTTTTTAAAACAAAATATCACAAATATTCAGATTTTGTCTAGTTTTTACTCCATCCTATCTTCCCCAACACCAAATAACAATATGCAAAAGGAAATATTTCTTATTTGCCTGTTATGTGGTAGACACTGAGTTAAACCTATAGGAAGTGTACTTTAAACGTTCTCCACTTAAAGATAAGTAGGAAATCATTAAAGAAGAGTAGGAAATAACTAGGAGAAAGGGGAAAGTATGTATCTGTATCTAAAAGATGTGAGACTGTCTTGGACCTTTGAAGAACTCCAAGTTCAGTGTGGCTGGAATATAGGTTACAGAGGAAGACTTGAAGGATATTGGACTGGAGAAGTTGAGGCCAGATTTGAATGAAAGACTTCTTTCTAAACTATATTAAGTTTTTATTTGTGTGTGTGTGTGTGTGTGTGTGTGTGTGTGTGTGTGTGTGCGCGCGCGCGCGCGCGCGTGCGCGTGTGTGTGCTAAATGCTAGCAGAAGCCCTGAACATTTTAAAGCCGAGTTTTTCTTGATCAGCTAAGTATTTTAGAAGAATCACTCTCACTGCAACAAAGGAAATTTACTAGAAGAGAGTGAAAATCGAAGCAGAGAATGTAGGAAATATTTTAGATATGTAGGTAAAATAGAATGGTGGGAGACTTTCACATCTGGCTAAGGAGTTAGAAAAACTGTTCTACTTGAACAACTACAAAAGCAGACAAAACATATATGGAACAATAGTTTTCAATGCATCAGATTAAAGACAATGATCCCTGAGAGATGGGAGCCAAATTAGGTGAGTCCTACTGCCCAAACTTCCTGTCTTGAAAGAGTTACCAGGCTTCTGTGCAGGAAAGGGCTACCCAGAGGAGAATGGCAGACTCCATAAGTGAAGAAAACAGCTGAAAATCCATAAAAATCAAAACAAAGAGTTGTAGAAAAGATTACCAATGAGAAGAAAGCTTCGCAGAGTGTAAACCCCAAAGAACTGTGGAGCATTCGTCTCTAGTCTACAAAAGAATACTCATTGCTATATGAATGTCATGAGAATACTCAAAGCAAAGAAAAATCTATCTACCCTCATTAATTAGAGGGGCCAGTATCTAGTATTCTCCCAGGGCCATAAAAAGTGCCTATTCCCACCAGCCAGATTAGAAAACCTCAAAATTTGGGGCACATTATGTATTCAGAAAGGTCTCGCCTCAGTAATGTGATAAAATAAGCCCGAGATTAAATGTTGCTTTTGTCCTCACAAACAAATTTAAAGCAAGACCAGAAAGGATCAAATTGTTTCCAAATAACTTAAGTGCATTGAGACTAAAAGCAAAGAACATTTCTAGAAATACAAAAGTATCTTGTACCAAACCAAGCAAAATTCACATTGCCTGTCATTCACTTAAACGATTGAGTATCCAAAGAACAAAGAAAATATGACTGACCCATCATTAGAGAAAAATCAACCAGTTGTAACTGACCCAGAACAGGAACAGATATTAGAATTAGTGGACAGGACATGAAAGCAGTCACTATAATTATTCCTTATATGTTCAAAAGCTAGAGGAAGGATTGAACATATTAAGTACATGGGACAAAAAGACATGGAGACATGGGGGTAATATATATATATACACACACATATATATACACACATATATTTACACACACGGGGGAATTTATATATCATATGTGAAATTATAAAATATATAAGATATATAATAGAGTCATATATATACTATATATCTACTATAAAGTTCAATATTATATATGTCATGTTAGATACAAAATATGTTTTATATTATATATATTCTGCATATATATACACACACATATATATGTATGTGTGTGTGTGAACTGAGCTTCTAGAGATAAAACTAAAATATATGAGATGAAAAATACACTGGATAGGTTTAACTGAAGATGAGATATTGTAAAATATTAGCAAACTCTAAGATATGCAATAGAAACAAACAAAAAAAAAAAACCCATGATGTATAAAAATAATTAAACTGAACAGCGAATTAGTGAGTTGTGAGCTGTTAAATAACCACAAGTGGTCTAACATATGAGTAACTGGAGGACTCAAAAAAAGAGAAGATTATGATGAGACAGAAAATTAATTAAATAAAGGCCAATTTTTCCACATATGTGATTAAAATTATAAACTCAAAGGTACACCAAACTCAAGAAAATCGAAAGTAGGAGAATCATAAGGAAATCTACACCAATACACATCATATTCTAATTGCTCAAAACCAGTGATAAAGTATACATGGAAAAAACACTTGTTACATAAGAAGCAACAAAGATAAGGAAGATAGCACATTTCTCATTGAAAACACTGTAGTCCAAAAGATAATAGAGCAATGTGGTTAAAACACTGAAATAAAAAACTCAATGTAGATTTTACACAAGAAAAAAAGATATTTCAAAGGTAAAGGCAAATATGAGCTTTTCCAGACATAAAAAAGTTAAAAAAAAGAGTATCACCAGAATACACACTATAAGAATTGCTAATGAAATTCAAGCAGAAGAAAAATGGCACTGGATAAATATCTGAATCAACACAAAAGAACAAAGAACACTGAAAACGGAAGCTATGTGGATAAATATGTTTTTTCTTATTATTCAGTCACATAGTATTGTTAACGCAAAGACAACAACAATGTAGCATGGGGTGATAATATTTGTAGAAATAAAACACATAACAATAGCATAAAGGACTGAGGTAGAAAAAAATGCAATACAAAGTAAGATTCCTGTACTATATATAAAGTGGTATAAGAGCACTTGAAAATAGACTGTGATAAGTTAAAGATCTGACTCTAAATTGAGGGTCGGTAAACTATGGCCTATGGTCTATTTTTTTAATTGTTATTGGTTTTTGTTGTTTTGCGTGGTTCATGAGCTAAGAATACTGTTTTTCATTATTAATGGCTTATTAGATGAAGAACAAGAAGAAACAGAGAATAAGAGGAGGGGGAAGAGGAAGAAGAGGAGGAGGGGGAAGAGGAAGAAGAGGAGGAGGGGAAGAGGAAGAAGAGAAGGAGGGGAAGAGGAAGAAGAGAAGGAGGGGGAAGAGGAAGAAGAGAAGGAGGGGGAAGAGGAAGAAGAGAAGGAGGGGAAGAGGAAGAAGAGAAGGAGGGGAAGAGGAGTATACCACAGAGACTGCATATGACTTTCAAAGCCTAAGATGTTTAATAACTTCCTTCACAGAAAAAAAAAATTCTAACGTCAGACTTAAACTCTAATTAAACCACTAGAATAATAAAACAAATCATTCTAGCTAATAAGTCAACAAAAGCAATGACATAAAATAATCACTGAATCAAAGATAAGGCACAATAAAGGAAAAAGGGGAGAGCAATCAGAAGGGAAAAATAAAATACAAATAACAAGTGTGTAGATTCAAACCTAACCATATTAATAATTACATTAAATATAAACGACTTTACCGTGGAAAAGTAAAGTACAGATAATCAGATGGAATAAAAAGCAAGACTTTACTATATGCTGACTATAAGAAATTCATTTTTCTTGTTATTTTTTAATTGACAAAAAAGAATGCATATACTTATGGTGTACAATATGATGTCTTGAAATATGTATACATTGGGGAATGACTGAATCAAGCGAATGAACATATGCATTACCTCACATGGTTATCATTTTTTTGTTCTGAGAATGCTCAAAATCTACTCTTTTAGTGACTTTCCAGCACAGAATACATTGTTACTAATTGTAGTCACCATGTTGTACCTTGAACTGATTTTTATCTTACTGAAATTTTGTATCCCTTGACCAACATCTCCCCAATCCCCCAATCCACCCCACCAGCCCCTGTTGACTATGAGTTTACTCTCTTCTTTAACAAGTAATAAAACCATTTTTAAACATAATACACAAACATTAAATATAAAGGATAGAAAAAAATCAAAAGAAAGATAGAATTGCTGTGTGAATATTAGATAAAATGGACTTTGAAGGAAAGAATATGACTTGGGTTAAAGGAAGTCAGTTCATAAAGGATAAAACAGTAAATATATCAAAGGACATCACACTACTAACTAGAGTTTCAAAATACACAAAGCAAAAAGAATAGAATTGCAAGAGAAATAGACATATACACATTTACACAGGCAGATTTCAATACCCCTCTCAATAACTGATACATTGAATGGATTAAAAACTCAGTTTGACTTTAGAAGAATTGAGTAACACTATCAACCAGCTTCAGCTGCTTGAAATTTATGCAACACTCTAAAATTATATTGAACATCATCAGTCAAAAAAGAATACAAATTTGTTTCAAAAATGCACAGAACATTTACCAAGATAGACCATAATCTGGACGATAAATAAATATTGATGAATTTAAATGCATGGAAGTCATATGGCACATAACCTTTTGAGGCTGGCTTTTTCCCCCAACATTATGACCCTGAGATCCATGCAAGTTGCTGTGTGTATCAATAGTTAATCGATTTTTATTGTACAGCAGTATTACATTGTATAGATAAAACACTGTTTGTTTACCCATACATATAAAAGACTTCTGGGTAGTTTCAAGTTTGTAGCTATAAAAAATAAAACTATTATAAAAATTTCTATTCAGGTTTTTGTGTAACATAAATTTTTATTTTTCTAGGATAAACAACCAGGGTTGTAATTGCTGAGTTGTGTGGTAAGTGTATGGTTAACTTTTTAAGAAAAACTAGACTGATTTACACAGTAGCTATACCACTTTACCTTTACACCAGCAGATTTCACTATTCTGTACAGCACTGGTATTATTAGTTTTTTTCTTTTTTTCATTGTAGCCATTCTAATAGGTGCATAGTAGCATATCATTGTAGCTTTTATTTTGCACTTCTCTAGTGGCTAGTGATGTTGAACATCTTTCACGTGTTTATTTACTATACTACTTCAATAACTGTTTTAGTGAAGTGCTCAAGATTTTTTAATATTTTCTAACTGGGTTCCTTTTTTTCTGACTGTAGAGTTGAAAGTTTATTTTCTGGATTCAAGTTTTTGTCATATATGTGATTTCCAAATATTTTCTCCCAGTCAGTGGCTTTTATTTTATCAACTAACTTTACCTAATAGACATTTGCCAGAGTCTTTATGGACAAATATTTTAAATTTTTTATGAGGTTCAATTTATCTACTTTTTCTCTTATGGATCATGCTTTTGATGTTATGTCTAGCAAGTCTTTGCCTAATGCTAAGTCATGAAGATTTTCTCCAGTGTTCTCCTTTAAATGTTTGTAGCTTTGTGTTTTACATACATGACTAATTTTAATCAAATTCCTGTAAACGGTTTTGCGTACGCTTGTTTTTTTGTTTTGTCAACTGACGTTCAAATGTGCATAAATCACTTGAAACTACAGTCATACAATCCTTCCTCCATCTTCTTGGGAATTTGACAAGAAACGTGTTTAATCCACAAATTGGTTTGGGGAGAATTAACCTCTTTATTATGTTGAGCTTTCCAATCCAGGAACATGGTTTGTGTCTCTGTTTATCTAGCTCCTTTTTTCATCATGATTTTGTAGTTTTTAGCATACAGATTCTGTTCATGTTTTGTTAAATTTATGCCTAAGTAGTTCATGTGTTTTCAGAGTAATTATAAATGGTATTGTGTTTTAAATTATGTTTTCCAAAAGTTTACTGTTAGAATAAAGTAACACAAATAATTTGTGTGCTGACTGTACCCTTGACCTTACCAAGCCTATTTAGTAGTTCTAATGTGTTTTAGATTTTTTATGGTTTTATATATAGAATATCATGTAATCTCAAAGTAAAGACAGTTTTACTTTTTCCTTTCCAAATTACGTACTTTTATTTTCTTGCCTTTTGCACTGTCAAGGTCTTCCAAAACTCTGTGAAATAAGGATGGCAAGAGTAGACATCTGTCTTAGTCTGTTTCTGTTGCTTACAACAGAATATCCAAAACTGGGTAATTTATTTTTAAAAGGAGCTTATTTCTTAGTTATGAAGACTGAGAAATCCAAGGTCAAGGGGCCACATCTGGTGAGCGCACTTTTGCTGGTGGAGACTCTCTACAGAGTCCCAAAGTGGCACAGTGCATCCTATGGTGAGGGGTCTGAGTGTGCTAGTTCAGGTCTCTCTTCCTTTTCTCATAAAGCTACCAGTCCAAATGCTTTGATAACCTGTTAATCCATGAATCCACAAATGGGTTAATACATTCCTGAGGGCAAAGCCTTTGTGACCCAATTACCTCTTAAAAAGGCCCCACTTCTCAGTGATACCACACTGGAGATTAAATTTCAACATGAGTTTTGGAGGGGACAAATACTCAAACCTTAGCAACATTCTTGCCTTATTTCCAGTGTATTCAGTGTTGAAGATGATGATACACGGAGGTTTTTCATAGATGTTTTATATCAGGTTGAGGAAGTTTTCTTCTATTCCCAATTAACTGAAAGTTTTTATCAGGAATAAATTTCACATTCTGTCAAATACTTTTCCTGAATTAATTGAGGTAACCATGTGATTTTTTCCTCTCTAGTCTCTTAATATGGTGGCTACATTGATAGATTATTTTAGTGTTAAACTAACCTCGCACATGTGGAGAAAAATTCGCTTGGTCATTATATATAATTTTTTATGTATTACTGAATTTAATATAATATTTTCTGGAGGATTTTTGCATCTATATTCTTGCAAAATACTGGTTTGTAGTTAGATTTTTGTGTACAATCTTCATCTAGTTTTTGTATCATGATAATGTTGGCCTCAAAAATATGTCAGGAGTGTACCCTCTTCTATTTTCTGAGAGAGATTATATAGAGTTGATGTCAATTCTTCTGTAAGTACTTGGTAAAATTCTGCAATGAAATTCACTTTTCAGAAGTTTTATGTGACAAATTAATTTCTCTAATAGTTGCAGTAACATTCAAATTATCTATGTCATCTTGGGTGAGTTTAGGTAGTTTGTGGCATTTGAGGAACTGGTCTAGTTTAATTGAAATTTGCCAATATAAATATCCTGACCTAGATAACACTGCATAAGATGCCATTGTTGGCAGAAACTGGGTGATGCATATACAGACCCTCTCTGTATTATTTTTGCAACTGTTAGTAAGCCTATGATTTTTTTCAAAATAAAAAGTTGAATAAAAAGAATAGTAATAGTAATTATAAATAATTTGTTAAATTATACAAATTAATTCAGCTATTTCTATGAGATAATTTCTAACACATTATTCTTAGTTCGTTGTTTTCTTCTTTGATCACAATCCTTTTTGGCTTGAAATAGCAAAAAATAAAAATAACATAACTCTCAGTCTTTTCTATCCCCACATTAATTCAGTAGGAGAAAAACTCTCAATACTGCTGTCTGTGCTCATTTCTTATAGAAAAAATTGTCTTATATAATTGTATTAGTTAAGCTTCCTCAGAATGGAACAAACATTTTAGGATGTGATGATGTTATCTCAATTGATAGGAATTTATTTTAATTATATCCAGTATTCCAAAACCTTACTAGTCTGTGGTTTTAAAAATGGACATATACTTAAATATGGGCCACCAACCTCTCTCCTATATGCCTAAGTAGGAAATAAGCTTCCCTGCATTTATGCATCAGGGTTATTTTTCCTCCTGCTAGTATTCAAGGATGTTTCAGTTAGGCTTAGAAACCAATCTGTCAGCTGAAGTCATCCTGCCACATTTACAATCTTCTTAACTTTCTTTCTGGGATCCCACAAGTTTATAACTCCTGAGTGCAGAACGTTTTGGAAAAGACTCACATTTCCAGTCATGAAAACTCCAGTGCCCTAAGCTGTAGGACTTTAAAACACTAAAAATATACTGTGATCAATACAGGTACTAGAACTAATCTGGAGTTCTACGCAAATATAATAAAGTACTATTTTTAAAGCTGGGAAATACAGGCTGACATAAGCATAATATTATCATGGTTATTACTACTAATACTATAAAATGTACTGATTGTATAGTTATTCATTGAGTATATATACCACATATCTAAATTATCACTTTTAACATGGTATCAAATTAATTTTTACCTTTTTGAACATGTGACTTCATGGACATTAAAGAGGTCTTATATAACTTTATATCCTCAGTACATAGTAATGTGTTATATTGCTGGGGCTAAGCCCAATGTTTGTAGATTTAACAAATTAATAAATGAGCAAAGTTAAACAAATCTTTAAGTCAAACAAAAACTTATTTTCTTTCATATATGCTTCTTCCTTTTACATGACTTTTCAATCTATGTTTCTATAAATGTAATGTCAACTGTAGCTTGTAGCTATTAAAAAACATTTATTTTTTTAGTAGAGGCATAATATAATTCTGTCAGATTAAAGCAATAAGAGAATTTAAAATACTTGGCTACATTTAAAAAGTAAAACTGTACAGTAATATAACAAACATACAATCAATAGAAATATCATAAATTCAGAAGCCCTTTCATGACATAAGATTTTTTTTTTTAACTTTTTAAATTCACAGGTACATGTACAGATTGGTTACATAGGTAAACGTGTCTCATGGGGGTATGTTATACAGGTTATTTCATCACTCAGGTATTAAGCCTAGTAACCATTAGTTATTTTTCCAAATCCTCTCTCTCCTCCCACCCTCCACCTTCTCATAGGCCCCAGTGTGTGTTGTTCCCCTCTGTGTGTTCATGTGTTCTCATCATTTAGCTTCCACTTATAAGTGAGAACATGCGGTATTTGGTTTTCTGCTCCTGTGTTAGTTTGCTAAGAATAATGGCCTCCAGCTCCATCCATGTCCCTGCAAAGGACATGATTTCATTCTTTTTTACAGCTGCATTGCATTCCATGGTGTTATGTACCATTTTCTCTGTCCAGTCTATCATTGATGGGCATGTAGGTTGATTCCATGTCTTTGCCATTGTGAATAGTGCTGCAATGAACATGCATGTGGGTATCTTTATAATAAAATGATTTATATTCCTTTGAGTACATACCCAGTAATGAGATTGCTAGGTCGAATGGTAATTCTTTCTTTAGGTCTTCGAGGAATCGCCATGCTGTCTTCCACAATGGTTGAACTAATTTACAGTCCCATCAAAAGTGTATAAGCATCCCTTTTTCTCCATAACCTTGCCAGCGTCTGTCTGTTCTTTTTTTGACTTTTCAGTAATAGCCATTGTGACTGCTGTAAGATGTTATCTCATTGTGGTTTTGATTTGCATTTCTCTAATGATCAGTGACGTCGAGCTTTTTACAATTATAATTGTTGGCCGCATGTATGTCTTCTTTTGAAAAGTGTGTGTTCATATTCTCTGCCCACTTTTTAATGGGATTGTTTGGTTTTGTATTGTAAATTTGTTTAAGTTCCTTATAGATGCTGGATATTAGAACTCTGTCAGATGTATAGTTTGCAAAAATGTTCTCCCTTTCTGTAGGTAATCTATTTACTCTGTTCATAGTTTATCTTGCTGTGCAGAAGCTCTTTAGTTTAACTAGATCCTAGTTTGTCAATTTTTGCTTCTGTTGCAATTCCTTTTGGGGTCTTTGTCATTAAATCTTTGCCCATGCCTATGTCCTGAATGGTATTGCCTAGGTTGTCATCTAGGGTTTTCATAGTTTTAGATTTTTTTTTTTCTTTGAGACAGTCTTGTTTTATAGCCCAGGCTGGAGTGCAACGGTGCCACTTCAACTCACTGCAATCTCTGACTCCCGGGTTCCAGCTATTCTCCACCCTCAGCCCTCCCAAGTAGCTGGGATTATGGGCACGTGCCACCATGCTTGGCTCATCCCAGGTTCCAGCAATTCTCTTCCCTCAGCCCCGTGGGTAGCTGGGATTACAGGCATGCGCCACCATGCCTGGCTCATTTTTGTATTTTTAGTAGAGATGGGGTTTCACCATGTTGGCCAGGCTGGTCTCAAGTTCCTTACCTCAGGTGATCTGCCCATCCCCGCCTTCCAAAGTGCTGAGATTACAGGTATGAGCCACCATGCTGGCCAGTTTTAGATTTTACATTTAAGTCTTTAATCCATTTTGAGTTAATGTTTGTATGAGTTAATTGAGTTAATTTAAAATCTTCTGCATATGGCTACCCAGTTATCTCAGCACCATTTATTGAATAGGGAATCCTTTCCTTGTTGCTTGTTTTTGCCAAGTTTGTTGAAGATCAGACAGTTGTAGGTGTGCAGTCGTATTTCTAGGTTCTCCATTCTATTCCATTAGTCTATATGTCTGTTTTGTACCAGTACCATGCTGTTTTAGTTACAGTAGCTCTGTAGTATAGTTTGAAGTAGAGTAGTACCATGCCTCCAGCTTTATTCTTTTTGCTTAGGATTGCCTTGGCTATTTGAGCTCTTTTTGTTTGTTTGTTTTTGGTTTCATGTAAATTCTAAAATAGTATTTTCTAGATCTGGGAGAAATATCAATGGTAGTTTAATAGGAATAACATTGAATCTATAAATTGCTTTGGGAAGTATGGCCATTTTAACAGTACTGATTCTTCCTATCAAAGCTTTTTCCATTTCTTTGTGTCACCTCTGATTTCTTTGAGCAGTGGTTTGTAGTTCTCCTTGTAGAGATCTTTTGTCTCACTAGTTACCTGTCTTTCTAGGTATTTTATTCTTTTTGTGGCAGCTGTGAATGAGAGTTCATTCCTGATTTGAGTCATTCGTTCATGGCTGTTGGTTTGACTGTTGTTAGTGTACAGGAGGGCTAGTGATTTTTGCATGTTGATTTTGTATCCTGAGACTTTGCTGAAGTTGTTTATCATCTTAAGAAGCTTTTGGGCTAAATTGATGGGATTATGGGATATGGGATATAGATATAGGATTATGTTGTCTGCAAACAGGGATAGTTTGACTTCTTCTCTTTCTATTTGGACATCCTTTATTTCTTTCTCTTGCCTAATTGCTCTGGCCAGAAACAAAGGGCATCGAAATAGGAAGAGAATACTATATGATATGAGTGGTGAGAGAGGGCATCCTTGTCTTGTGACAGTTTTCATGAGGAATGCTTCCAGCTTTTGCCCATTCATTATGATGTTTGCTGTGGCTTTGTTTTATACAGCTCTTACTATTTTGAGGTATGCCCCTTCAATACCTAGTGTATTGAGAGTCTTTAACATAAATAGATGTTGAATTTTATTGAAAATGTTTTGTTCATCTTTTGATATAATTATGTGGTTTTTTTGTCTTTAGTAACTGTAGAAACAGGTGTAAGTGTACTTGTACTTAAGAATAAATGATCAAGTTTATGTGTCAAATTTGACACCAAGTTTGACAATTTGTATAAAGAGGAAAAATTTCTTCTAAGACACAAGCAATCAAAGTTCACTCAAGAAAAAATAGAAAACATAAATACCCATAAATTTACTAAAGAAATGTAAGCATATTCAATTCACTTTAGCACAAAAAAAATGTAGAACCAAAGAATTTACTATTTAATTTTATCAAGCTCTTTGAGAAAAAGAAAATATCAATAAGTGAAAACAATTTTAGAAAATACACTGCCTAAATGATTTTATGAAACCAACATTACCCTGATATGAAAAAGAGCCAAATTATTTGAACGGGGAGACAGAGAGAGAGGAAGGAAGGAAGGAAGGAAGGAAGAAAGGAAGGAAGGAAGGAAGGAAGGAAGGAAGGAAGGAAGGAAGGAAGGAAGGAAGGAAGCTATAAACTAATATCCATCTGGAAAATAGATGAAAAACTTAGATAAAATTAGCAATGCTAGACAAATCAATTCCAGTAATATATAGAAAGATAATACAACAATGAAAAAGTGAAAAATGTAGTTATTATCTCAGGAATTCAATGTTGGTTTAACACGTGAAAATCAAGCCATATACTGAAACATATTGACAAAATAAAATGTTAAGTCGTATGAACATCCCAGTAGATGCAGAAAAACAGTTAGCAAAATGTATTATCCACCCACATTAAAAATTCTGAGCAAAATGGAAATTCAGGGAAATTGACTCAAACAGGGCATCTATGAAAAA